>NW_027362799.1:11310000-11870866 GCF_046119375.1 Phyllobates terribilis
TGCCCCTTGGAAGAGACGTGCAAGTCGCAGTAGCTTAACAAGACGGTTTAAATGCCCCTTGGAAGAGACGTGCAGGTTGCAGTAGCTTAACAAAACGGTTTAAATGCCCCATGAAAGAGACGTGCAGGTCGCAGTAGCTTAACAAGACGTTTTAAATGCCCCTTGGAAAAGTGGTGGAGGTTACAGTAGCTTAACAAGACTGTTTAAATGCCCCTTGGAAAAGACGTGCAAGTCGCAGTAGCTTAACAAGACGGTTTAAATGCACCTTGGAAGAGACGTGCAGGTCGCAATAGCTTAAAAAGACGGTTTAAATGCCCCTTGGAAGAGACGTGCAGGTCGCAGTAGCTTAATAAGATGGTTTAAATGTCAGTTGGAAGAGACGTGCAGGTTGTAGTAGCTTATTAAGACGGTTTAAATGCCCCTTCGAAGAGACGTGCAGGTCGCAGTAGCTTAACAAGATGGTTTAAATGCCCCTTGGAATAGGCTTGCAGGTCGCAATAGCTTACCAAGACGGTTTAAATGATTCTTGGAAGAGACGTGCAGGTTGCAGTAGCGTAACAAGAAGGTTTAAATGAAATTTGGTAGAGAAGTGCAGGTCGCAGTAGCTTAACAAGACGGTTTAAATGCCCCTTGGAAGAGCGGTGGAGGTCGCAGAAGTTTAACAAGACGGTTTAAAAGCCTCTTGGAAGAGACATGCAGGTCGCAGCAGCTTAACAAGATGGTTTAAATGCCCCTTGGAAGAGACGTGCAGGTCCCAGTAGCTTAACAAGATGGATTAAATGCCCTTTGGAAGAGACATGCAGGTCGCAGTAGCTTAACAAGACGATTTAAATGCCCCTTGGAAAAGTGGTGGAGGTTACAGTAGCTAAACAAGAAGGTTTAAATGCCCATTGGAAGAGACGTGCAAGTCACAGTAGCTGAACAAGACAGTTTAAATGCCCCTTGGAAGAGACGTGCAGGTGGCAGTAGCTTAATAAGACAGTTTAAATGTCCCTTGGAAGAGACATGCAGGTCGCAGTAGCTTAACAAGACGGTTTAAATGCCCCTTGGAAGAGACGTGCAGGTCGCTGTAGCTTAATAAGACGTTTTAAATGCCCCTTGGTAGAGACGTACAGGTCGCAGTAGCTTAACAAGACGGTTTAAATGCCCCTTGGCAGAGACATGCAGGTCGCAGTAGCTTAACAAAAGGGTTTAAATGCCCCTTGAAATAGGCTTGCAGGTCGCAGTAGCTTACCAAGACGGTGTAAATGCCCCTTGGTAGAGACGTACAGGTCACAGTAGTTTAACAAGACAGTTAAAATGACCTTTGGAAGAGCGGTAGAGGTCGCAGTAGCTTAACAAGACGGTTTAAATGCCCTTTGGAAGAGACGTGCAGGTCGCAGTAGCTTAACAAGATGGTTTAAATGCCCCTTGGAAGAGACGTGCATGTCACAGTAGATTAACAAGACGGTTTAAATGCCCCTTGGTAGAGACGTGCAGGTCGCAATAGCTAAACAAGACAGTTTAAATGCCCCTTGGAAGAGCGGCGGGGTCGCAGTAGCTTAACAAGATGATTTAATTGCCCCTTGGAAGAGACGTGAAGGTCACAGTAGCTTAATAAGATGGTTTAAATGCACCTTGGAAGAGACGTGCAGGTCCCAGTAGCTTAACAAAATGGTTTAAATACCCCTTGCAAGAGACATGCAGGTCACAGTAGCTTAACAAGACGGTTTAAATGCCTCTTGGAAGAAACGTGCACGTCGCAGTAGCTTAACAAGACGGTTTAAATGCCCCTTGGAAGAGACGTGCAGGTCGCAGTAGCATAATAATATTGTTTAAATGCCCTTTGGAAGAGCGCTGGAGGTCGTAATAGCTTATCAAGACTGATTAAATGCCCCTTGGTAGAGACGTGCAGGTCGCATCAGCTTAACAAGATGGTTTAAATGTCCCTTGAAAGAGACATGCAGGTCGCAGTAGCTTAACAAGACGGTTTAATTGCCCCTTGGAAGAGCGGTCGATGTCGCAGTAGCTTAACAAGACAGTTTAAATGCCCCTTGGAAGAGATGTGCAGGTCGCAGTAGCTTAACAAGATGGATTAAATACCCCTTGGAAGAGATGTGCAAATCGCAGTAGCTTAACAAGACGGTTTAAATGCCCCTTGGAAGAGAGGTGGAGGTCGCAGTAGCTTAACAAGACGGTTTAAATGTCCCTTGGAAGAGACGTGCAGGTCGCAGTAGCTTAACAAGACGGTTTAAATGCCCCTTGGCAGAGACATGCAGGTCGCAGTAGCTTAACAAAAGGGTTTAAATGCCCCTTGAAATAGGCTTGCAGGTCGCAGTAGCTTACCAAGACGGTGTAAATGCCCCTTGGTAGAGACGTACAGGTCACAGTAGTTTAACAAGACCGTTAAAATGACCTTTGGAAGAGCGGTGGAGGTCGCAGTAGCTTAACAAGACGGTTTAAATGCCCTTTGGAAGAGACGTGCAGGTCGCAGTAGCTTAACAAGATGGTTTAAATGCCCCTTGGAAGAGACGTGCATGTCACAGTAGATTAACAAGACGGTTTAAATGCCCCTTGGTAGAGACGTGCAGGTCGCAATAGCTAAACAACACGGTTTACATGCCCCTTGGAAGAGCGGTGGAGGTCGCAGTAGCTTAACAAGATGGTTTAAATGCCCCTTGGAAGAGCGGTCGAGGTTGTAGTAGCTTAAAAAGACGGTTTAAATGCCCCTTGGAAGAGCGGTGGAGGTCACAGTAGCTTAACAAGACAGTTTAATTACCCCTTGGAAGAGACATGCAGGTCGCAGCAGCTTAACAAGACGGTTTAAATGCCCCTTGGAAGAGCGGTGGAGATCGCAGTAGCTTAACAAGACAGTTTAAATGCCCCTTGGAAGAAACGTGCAGGTCGCAGTAGCTTAACAAGATGGTTTAAATGCCCCTTGGAAGAGATGTGCAGGTCGCAGTAGCTTAACAAGACGGTTTAAATGCCCCTTGGAAAAGCGGTGGAGGTCGCAGTAGATTAACAAGATGGATTAAATGCCCCTGGGAAGAGACGTGCAAGCCGCAGTAGCTTAACAAGAAGGTTTAAATGCCCCTTGGAAGATACGTGCAGGTCGCACTAGCTTAAAAAGACGGTTTAAATGCGCCTTGGAAGAGACGGGCAGGTCGCAGTAGCTTAACAAGACGGTTTAAATGCCCCATGGAAGACACAAGCAGGTTGCAGTAGCTTAACAAGAGGGTTTAAATGCCCCTTGGAAGAGCGGAGGATGTCGCAGTAGCTTAACAAGACAGTTTAAATGCCCCTTGGAAGAGACGTGCAGGTCGCAGTAGCTTAACAAGACGGTTTAAATGCCCCTTGGAAGAGCGGTGGAGGTCGCAGTAGCTTAACAAGACAGTTTAAATGCCCTTTGGAAGAAACGTGCAGGTCGCAGTAGCTTAACAAGACGGTTTAAATGCCCCTTGGAAGAGACGTGCAGGTCGCAGTAGCTTAAAAAGACGGTTTAAATGCCCCTTGGAAGAGACGTGCAGGTCGCAGCAGCTTAAATAGACTGTTTAAATGCCCCTTGGAAAAGATGTGCAGGTCGCAGTAGCTTAACAAGACAGTTTAAATGCCCATTGGAAAAGACGTGCAGGTCGCAGTAGCTTAACAAGAGGGTTTAAATGCCCCTTGGAAGAGCGGTGGAGGTCGCAGTAGCTTAACAAGACAGATTTAATGCCCCTTGGAAGAGACGTGCAGGTCGCAGTAGCTTAACACGACGGTTTAAATGCCCCTTGGAAGAGACATGCAAGTCGCAGTAGCTTAACAAGACGGTTTAAATGAGCCTTGGAAGAGAGGTGCAGGTCGCAGTAGCTTAACAAGACGATTTAGATGCCCCTTGGAAGAGACGTGCAGGTCGCAGTAGCTTAACAAAATGGTTTAAATACCCCTTGCAAGAGACGTGCAGGTCATAGTAGCTCAACAAGACGGTTTAAATGCCCCTTGGAAGAGACGTGCAGGTCGCAGTAGCTTAACAAGACGGTTTAAATGCCCCTTGGAAGAGACGTGCAGGTCGCAGTAGCTTAAGAAGATGGTTTAAATGCCCCTTGGAAGACACGAGCAGGTCGCAGTAGCTTAACAAGATGGTTTAAATGAGCCTTCGAAGAGACGTGCAGGTTGCAGTAGCTTAACAAGACGGATTTAATGCCCCTTGGAAGACACGAGCAGGTCGCAGTAGCTTAACAAGAGGGTTTAAATGCCCCTTGGAAGAGCGGTGGAGGTCGCAGTAGCTTAACAAGACAGTTTAGATGCCCCTTGGAAGAGACGTGCAGGTCGCCGTAGCTTAACAAGATGGTTTAAATGCCCCTTGGAAGAGACATGCAGGTCGCAGTAGCTTAACAAGATGGTTTAAATGCCGCTTGGAAAAGTAGTGCAAGTCGCAGTAGCATAAAAAGACGGTTTAAATGCGCCTTGGAAGAGACGTGCAGGTCGCAGTAGCTTAACAAGACGGTTTAAATGCCCCATGGAAGACACGAGCAGGTCGCAGTAGCTTAACAAGAGGGTTTAAATGCCCCTTGGAAGAGCGGAGGATGTCGCAGTAGCTTAACAAGACAGTTTAAATGCCCATTGGAAGAGACGTGCAGTTCGCAGTAGCTTAACAAGACGGTTTAAATGCCCCTTGGAAGAGCGGTGGAGGTCGCAGTAGCTTAACAAGACAGTTTAAATGCCCCTTGGAAGAAACGTGCAGGTCGCAGTAGCTTAAAAAGACGGTTTAAATGCCCCTTGGAAGAGACATGCAGGTCTCAGCAGCTTAAAAAGACTGTTTAAATGCCCCTTGGAAAAGACGTGCAGGTCGCAGTGGCTTAACAAGACAGTTTAAATGCCCCTTGAAAGAGACGTGCAGGTCGTAGTAGCTTAACAAGACGGTTTAAATGCCCCTTGGAAGAGCGGTGGAGGTCGCAGTAGCTTAACAATACAGTTTTAATGCCCCTTGGAAGAAACGTGCAGGTCGCAGTAGATTAACAAGACGGTTTAAATGCCCCTTGGAAGAGACGTGCAGGTCGCAGTAGCTTAAAAAGACGGTTTAAATGCCCCTTGGAAGAGACGTGCAGGTCGCAGTAGCTTATCAAGACGGTTTAAATGCCCCTTGGAAGAGCGGTGGAGGTCGTAGTAGCTTATCAAGACTGATTAAATGCCCCTTGGTAGAGACGTGCAGGTCGCAGTAGCTTAACAAGACTGTTTAAATCCCCCTTGGAAGAGTTATGCAGGTCGCAGTAGCTTAACAAGACGGTTTAAATGCCCCTTGGAAGAGACGTGCAGGTCGCAGTAGCTTAGCAAGACGGTTTAAATGCCCCTTGGAAGAGACGAGCAAGTCGCAGTAGCTTAAAAAGACGGTTTAAATGAGCCTTGGAAGAGACGTGCAGGTCGCAGTAGCTTAACAAGACGATTTAAATGCCCCTTGGAAGACACGAGCAGGTCGCAGTAGCTTAACAAGAGGGTTTAAATGCCCCGTGGAAGATCGGTGGAGGTCGCAGTAGCTTCACAAGACAGTTTAGATGCCCCTTGGAAGAAACGTGCAGGTCGCAGTGGCTTAACAAGACAGTTTAAATGCCCCTTGGAAGAGACGTGCAGGTCGCAGTAGCTTAACAAGACGGTTGAAATGCCCCTTGGAAGAGCGGTGGAGGTCGCAGTAGCTTAACAAGACAGTTTAAATGCCCCTTGGAAGAAACGTGCAGGTCGCAGTAGCTTAACAGGACGGTTTAAATGCCCCTTATAAAAGCGGTGGAGGTCGCAGTAGATTAACAAGATGGATTAAATGCCCCTTGGAAGAGATGTGCAAGTTGCAGTAGCTTAACAAGACGGTTTACATGCCCCTTGGAAGAGTGGTGGAGCTCGCAGTAGCTTAAGAAGACAGTTTAAATGCCCCTTGGAAGAGAAGTGCAGGTCGCAGTAGCTTAACAAAATGGTTTAAATGCCCCTTGGAAGAGACGTGCAGGTCTCAGTAGCTTAACAAGACTGTTTAAATGCCCCTTGGAAGAGACGAGCAAGTCGCAGTAGCTTAAAAAGACGCTATAAATGAGCCTTGGAAGAGACGTGCAGGTCGCAGTAGCTTAACAAGACGGTTTAAATGCCCCTTGGAAGACACGAGCAGGTCGCAGTAGCTTAACAAGAGGGTTTAAATGCCCCTTGGAAGAGACGTGCAGGTCGCCGTAGCATAACAAGACGGTTTAAATGCCCCTTGGAAGAGACGTGCAGGTCGCAGTAGCTTAACAAGATGGTTTAAATGCCCCTTGGAAAAGTCGTGGAGTTTACAGTAGCTTAACAAGACGGTTTAAATGCCCCTTGGAAAAGATGTGCAAGTCGCAGTAGCTTAACAAGACGGTTTAAATGCCCCTTGGAAGAGTGGTGGAGCTCGCAGCAGCTTAACAAGACGGTTTAAATGACCCTTGGAAGAGACGTGCAGGTCGCATTCGCTTAAAAAGACGGTTTAAATGCGCCTTGGAAGAGACGGGCAGGTCGCAGTAGCATAACAAGACGGTTTAAATGCCCCATGGAAGACACGAGCAGGTCACAGTAGCTTAACAAGAGGGTTTAAATGCCCCTTAGAAGAGCGGAGGATGTCGCAGTAGCTTAACAAGACAGTTTAAATGCCCCTTGGAAGAGACGTGCAGGTCGCAGTAGCTTAACAAGACAGTATGAATGCCCCTTGGAAGAGATGTGCAGGTCGCAGTAGCTTAACAAGATGGATTAAATACCCCTTGGAAGAGATGTGCAAATCGCAGTAGCTTAACAAGACGGTTTAAATGCCCCTTGGAAGAGACGTGCAGGTCGCAGCAGCTTAACAACATGGTTGAAATGCCCCTTGGAAGAGAGGTGGAGGTCGCAGTAGCTTAACAAGATGGTTTAAATCCCCCTTGGAAGAGAAGAGCAAGTCGCAGTAGCTTAACAAGAGGGTTTAAATGCCCCTTGGAAGAGCGGTGGAGGTCGCAGTAGCTTAACAAGACAGTTTAGATGCCCCTTGGAAGAGACGTGCAGGTCGCAGTAGCTTAACAAGATGGTTTAAATGCCCCTTGGAAAAGTCGTGCAAGTCGCAGTAGCATAAAAAGACGGTTTAAATGCGCCATGGAAGAGACGGGCAGGTCGCAGTAGCTTAACAAGACGGTTTAAATGCCCCATGGAAGACACGAGCAGGTCGCAGTAGCTTAACAAGAGGGTTTAAATGCCCCTTGGAAGAGCGGAGGATGTCGCAGGAGCTTAACAAGACAGTTTAAATGCCCATTGGAAGAGACGTGCAGGTCGCAGTAGCTTAAGAAGACGGTTTAAATGCCCCTTGGAAGAGCGGTGGAGGTAGCAGTAGCTTAACAAGACAGTTTAAATGCCCCTTGGAAGAAACGTGCAGGTCGCAGTAGCTTAAAAAGCCGGATTAAATGAGCCTTGGAAGAGAGGTGCAGGTCACAGTAGCTTAACAAGACGGTTAAATGAGCCTTGGAAGAGACATGCAGATCGCAGTAGCTTAACAAGACGATTTAAATGCCCCTTGGAAGAGACGTGCAGGTCGCAGTAGCTTAACAAGACGATTTAAATGCCCCTTGGAAGAGACGTGCAGGTCGCAGTAGCTTAAAAAAACGGTTTAAATACCCCTTGCAAGGGACGTACGGGTCACAGTAGCTTAACAAGACGGTTTAAATGCCCCTTGGAAGAGACGTGCAGGTAGCAGTAGCTTAACAAGATGGTTTAAATGCCCCTTGGAAGAGCGATGGAGGTCGTAGTAGCTTATCAAGACTGATTAAATACCCCTTGGTAGAGACGTGCAGGTCACATCAGCTTAACAACACGGTTTACATGCCCCTTGGAAGAGACGTGCAAGTCGCAGTAGCTTAACAAGACGGTTTAAATGCCCCTTGGAAAATCAGTGGAGGTCGCAGTAGATTAACAAGATAGATTAAATGCCCCTTGGAAGAGACGTGCAAGTCGCAGTAGCTTAACAACATGGTTTACATGCCCCTTGGAAGAGCGGTGGAGGTCGCAGTAGCTTAACAAGATGGTTTAAATGCCCCTTGGAAGAGCGGTGGAGGTCGCAGTAGCTTATCAAGATAGTTTAAATGCCCCTTGGAAGAGATGTGGAGGTCGCAGTAGATTAACAACACGGTTTACATGCCCCTTGGAAGAGCGGTGGAGGTCGCAGTAGCTTAACAAGATGGTTTAAATGCCCCTTGGAAGAGCGGTGGAGGTCGCAGTAGCTTATCAAGATAGTTTAAATGCCCCTTGGAAGAGACGTGCAGGTTGCAGTAGCTTAACAAGACGGTTTAAATGCCCCTTGGAAGAGCGGTGGAGGTCGCAGCAGCTTAACAAGACAGTTTAATTACCCCTTGGAAGAGACATACAGGTCGCAGCAGCTTAACAAGATTGTTTAAATGCCCCTTGGAAGAGACGTGCAGGTCGCAGTAGCTTAACAAGACGTTTTAAATGCCCCTTTGAAAAGTGGTGGAGTTTACAGTAGCTTAACAAGACGGTTTAAATGCCCCTTGGAAGAGACGTGCAGGTCGCAGTAGCTTAACAAGACATTTTTAATGCCCCGTGGAAGAGCGGTGGAGGTGGCAGTAGCTTAACAAGACTGTTCAGATGCCCCTTGGAAAAGACGTGCAGGTCGCCGTAGCTTAACAAGACGGTTTAAATGCCCCTTGGAAGAGACGTGCAGGTCGCAGTAGCTTAACAAGATGGTTTAAATGCCCCTTGTAAAAGTCGTGGAGGTTACAGTAGCTTAACAAGACGGTTTAAATGCCCCTTGGAAAAGACGTGCAGGTCGCAGTAGCTTAAAAAGACAGTTTAAATGCCCCTTGGAAGAGACGTGCAGGTCGCAGTAGCTTAACACGACGGTTTAAATGCCCCTTGGAAGAGCGGACGATGTCGCAGTAGCTTAACAAGACAGTTTAAATGCCCCTTGGAAGAAACGTGCAAGTCGCAGTAGCTTAACAAGACGATTTAAATGCCCCTTGGAAGAGACGTGCAGGTCTCAGTAGCTTAACAAGACGGTTTAAATGCCCCTTGGAAGAGCGGTGGAGGTCGCAGTAGCTTAACAAGACAGTTTAAATGCCCCTTTGAAGAAACGTGCAGGTCGCAGTAGCTTAACAAGACGGTTTAAATGCCCCTTGGAAGAGATGTGCAGGTCGCAGTAGCTTAACAAGACGGTTTAAATGCCCCTTGGAAAAGCGGTGGAGGTCGCAGTAGATTAACAAGATGGATTAAATGCCCCTGGGAAGAGACGTGCAGGTCGCAGTAGCTTAAAAAGATGGTTTAAATGCCACTTGGAAGAGCGGTGGAGGTCGCAGTAGCTTAACAAGACAGTTTAAATGCCTCTTGGAAGAGACGTGCAGGTCGCAGTAGCTTAATAAGACGGTTTAACTGCCCCTTGGAAGAGCGGTGGAGGTCGCAGTAGCTTAACAAGACGGTTTAAATGCCACTTGGTAGAGCGTTGGAGGTCGCAGTAGCTTAACAAGACAGTTTAAATGCCTCTTGGAAGAGACGTGCACGTCGCAGTAGCTTAACAAGACGGTTTAAATGCCCCTTGGAAGAGACGTGCAGGTCGCAGTAGCTTAACAAGACTGTTTAAATCCCCCTTGGAACTTGGAAGAGTTATGCAGTTCACAGCAGCTTAACAAGATGGTTTAAATGCCCCTTGGAATAGGCTTGCAGGTCGAAGTAGCTTAACAAGACTGTCTAAATCCCCCTTGGAAGAGTTATGCAGGTCGCCGTAGCTTAACAAGATGGTTTAAATGCCCCTTGGAAGAGACGTGCAGGTCGCAGTAGCTTAACAAGATGGTTTAAATGCCCCTTGGAAGAGCGGTGGAGGTCGCAGTAGCTTATCAAGAAAGTTTAAATGCCCCTTGGAAGAGATGTGGAGGTCGCAGTAGATTAACAACACGGTTTACATGCCCCTTGGAAGAGCGGTGGAGGTCACAGTAGCTTAAAAAGATGGTTTAAATGCCCCTTGGAAGAGCGGTGGAGGTCGCAGTAGCTTAAAAAGACGGTTTAAATGCCCCTTGGAAGAGACGTGCAGGTTGCAGTAGCTTAACAAGACGGTTTAAATGCCCCTTGGAAGAGCGGTGGAGGTCGCAGCAGCTTAACAAGACAGTTTAATTACCCCTTGGAAGAGACATGCAGGTCGCAGCAGCTTAACAAGATTGTTTAAATGCCCCTTGGAAGAGACGTGCAGGTCGCAGTAGCTTAACAAGACGTTTTAAATGCCCCTTTGAAAAGTGGTGGAGGTTACAGTAGCTTAACAAGACGGTTTAAATGCCCCTTGGAAGAGACGTGCAAGTCGCAGTAGCTTAAGAAGACGGTTTAAATGCCCCTAGGAAGAGACGTGCAGGTCGCAGTAGCTTAACAAGACGTTTTAAATGCCCCGTGGAAGAGCGGTGGAGGTCGCAGTAGCTTAACAAGACTGTTCAGATGCCCCTTGGAAAAGACGTGCAGGTCGCCGTAGCTTAACAAGACGGTTTAAATGCCCCTTGGAAGAGACGTGCAGGTCGCAGTAGCTTAACAAGATGGTTTAAATGCCCCTTGTAAAAGTCGTGGAGGTTACAGTAGCTTAACAAGACGGTTTAAATGCCCTTGGAAAAGACGTGCAGGTCGCAGTAGCTTAAAAAGACGGTTTAAATGCCCCTTGGAAGAGCGGAGGATGTCGCAGTAGCTTAACAAGACAGTTTAAATGCCCCTTGGAAGAAACGTGCAAGTCGCAGTAGCTTAACAAGACGATTTAAATGCCCCTTGGAAAAGACGTGCAGTTCTCAGTAGCTTAACAAGACGGTTTAAATGCCCCTTGGAAGAGCGGTGGCGGTCGCAGTAGCTTAACAAGACAGTTTAAATGCCCCTTTGAAGAAACGTGCAGGTCGCAGTAGCTTAACAAGATGGTTTAAATGCCCCTTGGAAGAGATGTGCAGGTTGCAGTAGCTTAACAAGACGGTTTAAATGCCCCTTGGAAAAGCGGTGGAGGTCGCAGTAGATTAACAAGATGGATTAAATGCCCCTGGGAAGAGACGTGCAGGTCGCAGTATCTTAAAAAGATGGTTTAAATGCCACTTGGAAGAGCGGTGGAGGTCGCAGTAGCTTAACAAGACAGTTTAAATGCCTCTTGGAAGAGACGTGCAGGTCGCAGTAGCTTAATAAGACGGTTTAACTGCCCCTTGGAAGAGCGGTGGAGGTCGCAGTAGCTTAACAAGACGGTTTAAATGCCACTTGGTAGAGCGGTGGAGGTCGCAGTAGCTTAACAAGACAGTTTAAATGCCTCTTGGAAGAGACGTGCACGTCGCAGTAGCTTAACAAGACGGTTTAAATGCCCCTTGGAAGAGACGTGCAGGTCGCAGTAGCTTAACAAGACTGTTTAAATCCCCCTTGGAACTTGGAAGAGTTATGCAGTTCACAGTAGCTTAACAAGATGGTTTAAATGCCCCTTGGAATAGGCTTGCAGGTCGAAGTAGCTTAACAAGACTGTCTAAATCCCCCTTGGAAGAGTTATGCAGGTCGCCGTAGCTTAACAAGATAGTTTAAATGCCCCTTGGAAGAGACGTGCAGGTCGCAGTAGCTTAACAAGACTGTTTAAATCCCCCTTGGAAGAGTTATGCAGGTAGCAGTAGCTTAACAAGATGGTTTAAATGCCCCTTGGAAGAGCAGTGGAGGTCACAGTAGCTTACCAAGACAGTTTAAATGCCCCTTGGAAGAGACGTGCAGGTCGCAGTAGCTTAACAAGACGGTTTAAATGCCCCTTGGAAGAGACGTGCAGGTCGCAGTAGCTTAACAAGACGGTTTAAATGCCCCTTGGAAGAGACGAGCAAGTCGCAGTAGCTTAAAAAGACGATTTAAATGAGCCTTGGAAGAGACGTGCAGGTCGCAGTAGCTTAACAAGACGATTTAAATGCCCCTTGGAAGACACGAGCAGGTCGCAGTAGCTTAACAAGAAGGTTTAAATGCCCCGTGGAAGAGCGGTGGAGGTCGCAGTAGCTTAACAAGACAGTTTAAATGCCCCTTGGAAGAGAAGTGCAGGTTGCAGTAGCTTAACAAAACGGTTTAAATGCCCCTTGGAAGAGCGGTGGAGGTCGCAGTAGCTTAACAAGACAGTTTAAATGCCCCTTGGAAGAAACGTGCAGGTCGCAGTAGCTTAACAAGACGGTTTAAATGCCCCTTGGTAAAGCGGTGTAGGTCGCAGTAGATTAACAAGATGGATTAAATGCCCCTAGGAAGAGACGTGCAAGTTGCAGTAGCTTAACAAGATGGTTTACATGCCCCTTGGAAGAGCAGTGGAGGTTGCAGTAGCTTACCAAGACAGTTTAAATGCCCCTTGGAAGAGACGTGCAGGTCGCAGTAGCTTAACAAGACGGTTTAAATGCCTCTTGGAAGAGACGTGCAGGTCGCAGTAGCTTAACAAGATGGGTTAAATGCCCCTTGGAAAAGTCGTGGAGTTTACAGTAGCTTAACAAGACGGTTTAAATGCCCCTTGGAAGAGACGAGCAAGTCGCAGTAGCTTAAAAAGACGGTTTAAATGAGCCTTGGAAGAGCGGTGGAGGTCGCAGTAACTTAACAAGACAGTTTAGATGCCCCTTGGAAGAGACGTGCAGGTCGCCGTAGCTTAACAAGACGGTTTAAATGCCCCTTGGAAGAGACGTGCAGGTCGCAGTAGCTTAACAAGATGGGTTAAATGCCCCTTGGAAAAGTCGTGGAGTTTACAGTAGCTTAACAAGACGGTTTAAATGCCCCTTGGAAAAGACGTGCAAGTCGCAGTAACTTAACAAGACGGTTTAAATGCCCCTTGGAAGAGTGGTGGAGCTCGCAGTAGCTTAACAAGACGGTTTAAATGCCCCTTGGAAGAGCAGTGGAGGTCGCAGTAGCTTACCAAGACAGTTTAAATGCCCCTTGGAAGAGACGTGCAGGTCGCAGTAGCTTAAAAAGACGGTTTAAATGCGCCTTGGAAGAGACAGGCAGGTCGCAGTACCTTAACAAGATGGTTTAAATGCCCCATGGAAGACACGAGCAGGTCACAGTAGCTTAACAAGAGGGTTAAAATGCCCCTTGGAAGAGACGTGCAGGTCGCAGTAGCTTAAAAAGACGGTTTAAATGCCCCTTGGAAGAGACGTGCAGGTCGCAGTAGCTTAACAAGACGGTTTAAATGCCCCTTGGAAGAGCGGTGGAGGTCGTAGTAGCTTATCAAGACTGATTAAATGCCCCTTGGTAGAGACGTGCAAGTCGCATCAGCTTAACAAGACGCTTTAAATGTCCCTTGGAAGAGACGTGAAAGTCGCAGTAGCTTAACAAGACGGTTTAAATGCCCCTTGGAAAATCGGTGGAGGTCGCAGTAGATTAACAAGATGGATTAAATGCCCCTTGGAAGAGACGTACAAGTCGCAGTACCTTAACAACACGGTTTACATGCCCCTTGGAAGAGCGGTGGAGGTCGCAGTAGCTTAACAAGACAGTTTAAATGCCCCTTGGAAGAGATGTGCAGGTCGCAGTAGATTAGCAACACGGTTTACATGCCCCTTGGAAGAGCGGTGGAGGTCGCATTAGCTTAACAAGATGGTTTCAATGCCCCTTGGAAGAGCGGTGGAGGTCGCAGTAGCTTAAAAAGACGGTTTAATTGCTCCTTGGAAGAGACGTGCAGGTCGCAGAAGCTTAAAAAGATGGTTTAAATGCCCCTTGGAAGAGTGGTGGAGGTCGCAGTAGCTTAACAAGACAGTTTAATTGCCCCTTGGAAGAGACATGCAGGTCGCAGCAGCTTAACAAGACGGTTTAAATGCCCCTTGGAAGAGACGTGCAGGTCGCAGTAGCTTAACAAGACGGTTTAAATGCCCCTTTGAAAAGTGGTGGAGGTTACAGTAGCTTATCAAGACGGTTTAAATGCCCCTTGGAAGAGACGTGCAAGACGCAGTAGCTTAAGAAGACGATTTAAATGCCCCTTGGAAGAGACGTGCAGGTCGCAGTAGCTTAACAAGACGGTTTAAATGCCCCTTGGAAAAGTGGTGGAGGTCGCAGTAGCTTAACAAGACGAATTAAATGCCCCTTGGAAGAGACGTGCAGGTCGCAGTAGCTTAACAAGATGGTTTAAATGACCCTTGGAAGAGCGGTGGAGGTCGCAGTAGCTTAACAAGACAGTTTAAATACCCCTTGGAAGAGACGTGCAGGTCGCAGTAGCTTAATAAGACGGTTTAAATGCTCCTTGGAAGAGACGTGCAGGTCGCAGTAGCTTAACAAGACGGCTTAAATGCCACTTGGAAGAGCGGTGGAGGTCGCAGTAGCTTAACAAGACAGTTTAAATGCCTCTTGGAAGAGACGTGCAGGTCGCAGTAGCTTAATAAGACGGTTTAAATGCCCCTTGGAAGAGACATGCAGGTCGCAGTAGCTTATCAAGACGGTTTAAATGCCCCTTGGAAGAGACGTGCAGGTCACAGTAGCTTAACAAGACTGTTTAAATCCATATTGGAACTTGGAAGAGTTATGCAGTTCACAGCAGCTTAACAAGATGGTTTAAGTGCCCCTTGGAATAGGCTTGCAGGTCGCAGTAGCTTAACAAGACTGTTTAAATCCCCCTTGGAAGAGTTATGCAGGTCGCAGTAGCTTAACAAGACGGTTTAAATGCCCCTTGGAAGAGACGAGCAAGTCGCAGTAGCTTAAAAAGACGATTTAAATGAGCCTTGGAAGAGACGTGCAGGTCGCAGTAGCTTAACAAGACGATTTAAATGCCCCTTGGAAGACACGAGCAGGTCGCAGTAGCTTAACAAGAGGGTTTAAATGCCCCGTGGAAGAGAGGTGGAGGTCGCAGTAGCTTAACAAGACAGTTTAAATGCCCCTTGGAAGAGAAGTGCAGGTCGCAGTAGCTTAACAAAACGGTTTAAATGCCCCTTGGAAGAGCGGTGGAGGTCGCAGTAGCTTAATAAGACAGTTTAAATGCCCCTTGGAAGAAACGTGCAGGTCGCAGTAGCTTAGCAAAACGGTTTAAATGCCCCTTGGAAAAGCGGTGGAGGTCGCAGTAGATTAACAAGATGATTTAAATGCCCCTTGGAAGAGACGTGCATGTTGCAGTAGCTTAACAAGACGGTTTACATGCCCCTTGGAAGAGTGGTGGAGCTCGCAGTAGCTTAACAAGACTGTTTAAATGCCGCTTGGAAGAGCAGTGGAGGTTGCAGTAGCTTACCAAGACAGTTTAAATGCCCCTTGGAAGAGACGTGCAGGTCGCAGTAGCTTAACAAGACGGTTTAAATGCCCCTTGGAAGAGACGTGCAGGTCGCAGTAGCTTAAAAAGACGGTTTAAATGCCCCTTGGAAGAGACGAGCAAGTCGCAGTAGCTTAAAAAGACGGTTTAAATGAGCCTTGGAAGAGACGTGCAGGTCGCAGTAGCTTAACAAGACGGTTTAAATGCCCCTTGGAAGACACGAGCAGGTCGCAGTAGCTTAACAAGAGGGTTTAAATGCCCCTTGGAAAAGCGGTGGAGGTCGCAGTAGCTTAACAAGACAGTTTAGATGCCCCTTGGAAGAGACGTGCAGGTCGCCGTAGCTTAACAAGACGGTTTAAATGCCCCTTGGAAGAGACGTGCAGGTCGCAGTAGCTTAACAGGATGGTTTAAATGCCCCTTGGAAAAGTCGTGAAGTTTACAGTAGCTTAACAAGACGGTTTAAATGCCCCTTGAAAAGACGTGCAAGTCGCAGTAGCTTAACAAGACGGTTTAAATGCCCCTTGGAAGAGTGGTGGAGCTCGCAGTAGCTTAACAAGATGGTTTAAATGCCCCTTGGAAAAGTCGTGAAGTTTACAGTAGCTTAACAAGACGGTTTAAATGCCCCTTGAAAAGACGTGCAAGTCGCAGTAGCTTACCAAGACAGTTTAAATGCCCCTTGGAAAAGTGGTGGATGTCGCAGTAGCTTAACAAGACGGTTTAAATGCCCCTTGGAAGAGACGTGCAAGTCGCAGAAGCTTAACAAGATGGTTTAAATGCCCGTTGGAAGAAACGTGCAGGTCGCAGTAGCTTAACAAGATGGTTTAAATGCCCCTTGGAAGAGACGTGCAGGTCGCAGTAGCTTAAGAAGACGATTTAAATGCCCCTTGGAAGAGACGTGCAGGTCGCAGTAGCTTAAAAAGACGGTTTAAATGCCCCTTGGAAAAGTGGTGGAGGTCGCAGTAGCTTAACAAGACGATTTAAATGCCCCTTGGAAGAGAAGTGCAGGTCGCAGTAGCTTAACAAGACGGTTTAAATGCCCCTTTTAAGAGCGGTGGAGGTCGCAGTAGCTTAACAAGACAGTTTAAATACCCCTTGGAAGAGACGTGCAGGTCGCAGTAGCTTAACAAGACGGTTTAAATGTCCCTTGGAAGAGATGTGCAGGTCGCAGTAGCTTAACAAGACGGTTTAAATGCGCCTTGGAAGAGACGTGCAGGTCGCAGTAGCTTAACAAGACGGTTTAAATGCCACTTGGAAGAGCGGTGGAGGTCGCAGTAGCTTAACAAGACAGTTTAAATGCCTCTTGGAAGAGACGTGCAGGTCGCAGTAGCTTAATAAGACGGTTTAAATGCCCCTTGGAAGAGACGTGCAGGTCGCAGTAGCTTAACAAGACGGTTTAAATGCCCCTTGGAAGAGACGTGCAGGTCGCAGTAGCTTAACAAGACTGTTTAATTCCCCCTTGGAACTTGGAAGAGTTATGCAGTTCACAGTAGCTTAACAAGATGGTTTAAATGACCCTTGGAATAGGCTTGCAGGTCGCAGTAGCTTAACAAGACTGTTTAAATCCCCCTTGGAAGAGTTATGCAGGTCGCAGTAGCTTAACAAGATTGTTTAAATGCCCCTTGGAAGAGACGTGCAGGTCGTAGTAGCTTAAAAAGACGGTTTAAATGATCCTTGGAAGAGACGTGCAGGTCGCAGTAGCTTAACAAGACGGTTTAAATGCCCCTTGGAAGACACGAGTAGGTCGCAGTAGTTTAACAAGAGGGTTTAAATGCCCCTTGGAAGAGCGGTGGAGGTCGCAGTAGCTTAACAAGACAGTTTAGATGCCCCTTGGAAGAGACGTGCAGGTCGCCGTAGCTTAACAAGACGGTTTAAATGCCCCTTGGAAAAGACGTTCAAGTCGCAGTAGCTTAACAAGACGGTTTAAATGCCCCTTGGAAGAGCGGTGGAGCTCGTAGTAGCTTAACAAGACGGTTTAAATGCCCCTTGGAAGAGCAGTGGAGGTCGCAGTAGCTTACCAAGACAGTTTAAATGCCCCTTGGAAGAGACGTGCAGGTCGCAGTAGCTTAAAAAGACGGTTTAAATGCGCCTTGGAAGAGACAGGCAGGTCGCAGTAGCTTAACAAGACGGTTGAAATGCCCCATGGAAGACACGAGCAGGTCACAGTAGCTTAACAAGAGGGTTTAAATGCCCCTTGGAAGAGCAGAGGATGTCGCAGTAGCTTAACAAGACAGTTTAAATGCCCCTTGGAAGAGACGTGCAGGTCGCAGTAGCTTAACAAGACGGTTCAAATGCCCCTTAGAAGAGACGTGCAGGTCGCAGTAGCTTAAAAAGACAGTTTAAATGCCCCTTGGAAGAGACATGCAGGTCGCAGCAGCTTAAAAAAACTGTTTAAATGCCCCTTGGAAAAGACGTGCAGGTCGCAGTGGCTTAAGAAGACAGTTTAAATGCCCCTTGGAAGAGACGTGCAGGTCGCAGTAGCTTCACAAGACGGTTTAAATGCCCCTTGGAAGAAACGTGCAGGTCGCAGTAGCTTAAAAAGACGGTTTAAATGCCCCTTGTAAGAGACGTGCAGGTCGCAGTAGCTCAACACGACGCTTTAAATGCCCCTTGGAAGAGAAGTGCAAGTTGCAGTAGCTTAAAAAGACGGTTTAAATGAGCCTTGGAAGAGAGGTGCAGGTCGCAGTAGCTTAACAAGACGATTTAAATGCCCCTTGGAAGAGACGTGCAGGTCGCAGTAGCTTAACAAAACTGTTTAAATACCCCTTGCAAGAGACGTGCAGGTCACAGTAGCTTAACAAAACGGTTTAAATGCCCCTTGGAAGACACGAGCAGGTCGCAGTAGTTTAACAAGAGGGTTTAAATGCCCCTTGGAAGAGCGGTGGAGGTCGCAGTAGCTTAACAAGACAGTTTAGATGCCCCTTGGAAGAGACGTGCAGGTCGCCGTAGCTTAACAAGACGGTTTAAATGCCCCTTGGAAAAGACGTTCAAGTCGCAGTAGCTTAACAAGACGGTTTAAATGCCCCTTGGAAGAGCGGTGGAGCTTGTAGTAGCTTAACAAGACGGTTTAAATGCCCCTTGGAAGAGCAGTGGAGGTCGCAGTAGCTTACCAAGACAGTTTAAATGCCCCTTGGAAGAGACGTGCAGGTCGCAGTAGCTTAAAAAGACGGTTTAAATGCGCCTTGGAAGAGACAGGCAGGTCGCAGTAGCTTAACAAGACGGTTGAAATGCCCCATGGAAGACACGAGCAGGTCACAGTAGCTTAACAAGAGGGTTTAAATGCCCCTTGGAAGAGCAGAGGATGTCGCAGTAGCTTAACAAGACAGTTTAAATGCCCCTTGGAAGAGACGTGCAGGTCGCAGTAGCTTAACAAGACGGTTCAAATGCCCCTTAGAAGAGACGTGCAGGTCGCAGTAGCTTAAAAAGACAGTTTAAATGCCCCTTGGAAGAGACATGCAGGTCGCAGCAGCTTAAAAAAACTGTTTAAATGCCCCTTGGAAAAGACGTGCAGGTCGCAGTGGCTTAAGAAGACAGTTTAAATGCCCCTTGGAAGAGACGTGCAGGTCGCAGTAGCTTCACAAGACGGTTTAAATGCCCCTTGGAAGAAACGTGCAGGTCGCAGTAGCTTAAAAAGACGGTTTAAATGCCCCTTGTAAGAGACGTGCAGGTCGCAGTAGCTCAACACGACGCTTTAAATGCCCCTTGGAAGAGAAGTGCAAGTTGCAGTAGCTTAAAAAGACGGTTTAAATGAGCCTTGGAAGAGAGGTGCAGGTCGCAGTAGCTTAACAAGACGATTTAAATGCCCCTTGGAAGAGACGTGCAGGTCGCAGTAGCTTAACAAAACTGTTTAAATACCCCTTGCAAGAGACGTGCAGGTCACAGTAGCTTAACAAAACGGTTTAAATGCCCCTTGGAAGAGACGTGCAGGTCGCAGTAGCTTAACAAGACGGTTTAAATGCCCCTTGGAAGAGCGGTGGAGGTCGTAGTAGCTTATCAAGACTGATTAAATGCCCCTTGGTAGAGACGTGCAGGTCGCATCAGCTTAACAAGACGGTTTAAATGTCCCTTGGAAGAGACGTGCAGGTAGCAGTAGCTTAACAAGACGGTTTAAATGCCCCTTGGAAGAGACGAGCAAGTCTCAGTAGCTTAAAATGACGGTTTAAATGAGCCTTGGAAGAGACGTGCAGGTCCCAGTAGATTAACAAGACGGTTTAAATGCCCCTTGGAAGAGACGTGCAGGTCGCAGTAGCTTAACAAGACGGTTTAAATGCACCTTGGAAGAGACGAGCAAGTCGCAGTAGCTTAAAATGACGGATTTAATGAGCCTCGGAAGAGACGTGCAGGTCGCAGTAGCTTAACAAGACGGTTTAAATGCCCCTTGGAAGACTCGAGCAGGCCGCAGTAACTTAACAAGAGGGTTTAAATGCCCCTTGGAAGAGCGGTGGAGGTCGCAGTAGCTTAACAAGACAGTTTAGATGCCCCTTGGAAGAGACGTGCAGGTCGCCTAGCTTAACAAGACGGTTTAAATGCCCCTTGGAAGAGACGTGCAGGTCGTAGTAGCTTAACAAGACGGTTTAAATGCCCCTTGGAAAAGACGTGCAAGTCGCAGTAGCTTAAAAAGACGGTTTAAATGCGACTTGGAAGAGACGGGCAGGTCGCAGTAGCTTAACAAGACGGTTTAAATGCCCCATGGAAGACACGAGCAGGTCGCAGTAGCTTAACAAGAGGGTTTAAATGCCCCTTGGAAGAGCGGAGGACGTCGCAGTAGCTTAACAATACAGTTTAAATGCCCCTTGGAAGAGATGTGCAGGTCGCAGTAGCTTAACAAGACGGTTTAAATGCCCCTTGGAAGAGACGTGCAGGTCGCAGTAGCTTAACAAGACGGTTTAAATGCCCCTTGGAAGAGACGTGCAGGTCGCAGTAGCTTAACAAGACGGTTTAAATGCCCCTTGGAAGAGACGAGCAAGTCGCAGTAGCTTAAAAAGACGGTTTAAATGAGCCTTGGAAGAGACGTGCAGGTCGCAGTAGCTTAACAAGACGGTTAAATGCCCCTTGGAAGACACGAGCAGGTCGCAGTAGCTTAACAAGAGGGTTTAAATGCCCCTTGGAAGAGCGGTGGAGGTCGCAGTAGCTTAACAAGACAGTTTAGATGCCCCTTGGAAGAGACGTGCAGGTCGCCGTAGCTTAACAAGACGGTTTAAATGCCCCTTGGAAGAGACGTGCAGGTCGCAGTAGCTCAACAAGACGGTTTAAATGCCCCTTGGAAAAGACGTGCAAGTCGCAGTAGCTTAACAAGACATTTTAAATGCCCCTTGGAAGAGTGGTGGAGCTCGCAGTAGCTTAACAAAACGGTTTAAATGCCCCTTGGAAGAGCAGTGGAGGTCGCAGTTGTTTACCAAGACAGTTTAAATGCCCCTTGGAAGAGACGTGCAGGTCGCAGTAGCTTAAAAAGACTGTTTAAATGCGCTTTGGAAGAGACGGGCAGGTCGCAGTAGCTTAACAAGACAGTTTAAATGCCCCTTGGAAGAGACGTGCAGGTCGCAATAGCTTAACAAGACGGTTTAAATGCCCCTTGGAAGAGCGGTGGAGGCCGCAGTAGCTTAACAAGACAGTTTTAATGCCCCTTGGAAGAAACATGCAGGTCACAGTAGCTTAAAAAGACAGTTTAAATGCCCCTTGGAAGAGACGTGCAGGTCGCAGTAGCTCAACACGACGGTTTAAATGCCCCTTGGAAGAGACGTGCAAGTCGCAGGAGCTTAAAAAGATGATTTAAATGAGCCTTGGAAGAGAGGTGCAGGTCGCAGTAGCTTAACAAGACGATTTAAATGCCCCTTGGAAGAGACGTGCAGGTCGCAGTAGCTTAACAAAACGGTTTAAATACCCCTTGCAAGAGACGTGCAGGTCACAGTAGCTTAACAAGACGGTTTAAATGCCCCTTGGAAGAGACGTGCAGGTCGCAGTAGCTTAACAAGACGGTTTAAATGCCCCTTGGAAGAGCGGTGGAGGTCGTAGTAGCTTATCAAGACTGATTAAATGCCCCTTGGTAGAGACGTGCAGGTCGCAGTAGCTTAACAAGAAGCTTTAAATGCCCCTTGGAAGAGACGAGCAAGTCTCAGTAGCTTAAAATGACGGTTTAAATGAGCCTTGGAAGAGACGTTCAGGTCGCAGTAGATTAACAAGACGGTTTAAATGCCCCTTGGAAGAGACGTGCAGGTCGCAGTAGCTTAACAAGACGGTTTAAATGCCCCTTGGAAGAGACGAGCAAATCGCAGTAGCTTAAAATGATGGTTTAAATGAGCCTCGGAAGAGACGTGCAGGTCGCAGTAGCTTAACAAGATGGTTTAAATGCCCCTTGGAAGACACGAGCAGGTCGCAGTAGCTTAACAAGACGGTTTAAATGCCCCTTGGAAGAGCGGAGGAGGTCGCAGTAGCTTAACAAGAGGGTTTAAATGCCCCTTGGAAGAGCGGTGGAGGTCGCAGTAGCTTAACAAAACAGTTTAGATGCCCCTTGGAAGAGACGTGCAGGTCGCCGTAGCTTAACAAGACGGTTTAAATGCCCCTTGGAAGAGACGTGCAGGTCGTAGTAGCTTAACAAGAGGGTTTAAATGCCCCTTGGAAAAGACGTGCAAGTCGCAGTAGCTTAAAAAGACGGTTTAAATGCTACTTGGAAGAGACGGGCAGGTCGCAGTAGTTTAACAAGACGGTTTAAATGCCCCATGGAAGACACGAGCAGGTCGCAGTAGCTTAACAAGAGGGTTTAAATGCCACTTGGAAGAGCGGTGGAGGTCGCAGTAGCTTAACAAGACAGTTTAAATGCCCCTTGGAAGAAACGTGCAGGTCGCAGTATCTTGACAAGACGGTTTAAATGCCCCTTGGAAGAGACGTGCAGGTCGCAGTAGCTTAAAAAGACGGTTTAAATGCCCCTTGGAAGAGACATGCAGGTCGCAGCAGCTTAAAAAGACTGTTTATATGCCCCTTGGAAAAGAAGTGCAGGTCGCAGTGGCTTAACAAGACAGTTTAAATGCCCCTTGGAAGAGACGTGCAGGTCGCAGTAGCTTAACAAGACGGTTTAAATGCCCCTTGGAAGAGACGTGCAGGTCGCAGTAGCTTAAAAAGACGGTTTAAATGCCCCTTGGAAGAGACGAGCAAGTCGCAGTAGCTTAAAAAGACGGTTTAAATGAGCCTTGGAAGAGACGTGCAGGTCGCAGTAGCTTAACAAGACGGTTTAAATGCCCCTTGGAAGACACGAGCAGGTCGCAGTAGCTTAACAAGAGGGTTTAAATGCCCCTTGGAAGAGCGGTGGAGGTCGCAGTAGCTTAACAAGACAGTTTAGATGCCCCTTGGAAGAGACGTGCAGGTCGCCGTAGCTTAACAAGACGGTTTAAATGCCCCTTGGAAGAGACGTGCAGGTCGCAGTAGCTTAACAAGATGGTTTAAATGCCCCTTGGAAAAGTCGTGAAGTTTACAGTAGCTTAACAAGACGGTTTAAATGCCCCTTGAAAAGACGTGCAAGTCGCAGTAGCTTAACAAGACGGTTTAAATGCCCCTTGGAAGAGTGGTGGAGCTCGCAGTAGCTTAACAAGATGGTTTAAATGCCCCTTGGAAAAGTCGTGAAGTTTACAGTAGCTTAACAAGACGGTTTAAATGCCCCTTGAAAAGACGTGCAAGTCGCAGTAGCTTACCAAGACAGTTTAAATGCCCCTTGGAAAAGTGGTGGATGTCGCAGTAGCTTAACAAGACGGTTTAAATTCCCCTTGGAAGAGACGTGCAAGTCGCAGAAGCTTAACAAGATGGTTTAAATGCCCGTTGGAAGAAACGTGCAGGTCGCAGTAGCTTAACAAGATGGTTTAAATGCCCCTTGGAAGAGACGTGCAGGTCGCAGTAGCTTAAGAAGACGATTTAAATGCCCCTTGGAAGAGACGTGCAGGTCGCAGTAGCTTAAAAAGACGGTTTAAATGCCCCTTGGAAAAGTGGTGGAGGTCGCAGTAGCTTAACAAGACGATTTAAATGCCCCTTGGAAGAGACGTGCAGGTCGCAGTAGCTTAACAAGACGGTTTAAATGCCCCTTTTAAGAGCGGTGGAGGTCGCAGTAGCTTAACAAGACAGTTTAAATACCCCTTGGAAGAGACGTGCAGGTCGCAGTAGCTTAATAAGACGGTTTAAATGTCCCTTGGAAGAGATGTGCAGGTCGCAGTAGCTTAACAAGACGGTTTAAATGCGCCTTGGAAGAGACGTGCAGGTCGCAGTAGCTTAACAAGACGGTTTAAATGCCACTTGGAAGAGCGGTGGAGGTCGCAGTAGCTTAACAAGACAGTTTAAATGCCTCTTGGAAGAGACGTGCAGGTCGCAGTAGCTTAATAAGACGGTTTAAATGCCCCTTGGAAGAGACGTGCAGGTCGCAGTAGCTTAACAAGACGGTTTAAATGCCCCTTGGAAGAGACGTGCAGGTCGCAGTAGCTTAACAAGACTGTTTAATTCCCCCTTGGAACTTGGAAGAGTTATGCAGTTCACAGTAGCTTAACAAGATGGTTTAAATGCCCCTTGGAATAGGCTTGCAGGTCGCAGTAGCTTAACAAGACTGTTTAAATCCCCCTTGGAAGAGTTATGCAGGTCGCAGTAGCTTAACAAGATTGTTTAAATGCCCCTTGGAAGAGACGTGCAGGTCGTAGTAGCTTAAAAAGACGGTTTAAATGATCCTTGGAAGAGACGTGCAGGTCGCAGTAGCTTAACAAGACGGTTTAAATGCCCCTTGGAAGACACGAGCAGGTCGCAGTAGTTTAACAAGAGGGTTTAAATGCCCCTTGGAAGAGCGGTGGAGGTCGCAGTAGCTTAACAAGACAGTTTAGATGCCCCTTGGAAGAGACGTGCAGGTCGCCGTAGCTTAACAAGACGGTTTAAATGCCCCTTGGAAGAGACGTGCAAGTCGCAGAAGCTTAACAAGATGGTTTAAATGCCCGTTGGAAGAAACGTGCAGGTCGCAGTAGCTTAACAAGATGGTTTAAATGCCCCTTGGAAGAGACGTGCAGGTCGCAGTAGCTTAAGAAGACGATTTAAATGCCCCTTGGAAGAGACGTGCAGGTCGCAGTAGCTTAAAAAGACGGTTTAAATGCCCCTTGGAAAAGTGGTGGAGGTCGCAGTAGCTTAACAAGACGATTTAAATGCCCCTTGGAAGAGACGTGCAGGTCGCAGTAGCTTAACAAGACGGTTTAAATGCCCCTTTTAAGAGCGGTGGAGGTCGCAGTAGCTTAACAAGACAGTTTAAATACCCCTTGGAAGAGACGTGCAGGTCGCAGTAGCTTAATAAGACGGTTTAAATGTCCCTTGGAAGAGATGTGCAGGTCGCAGTAGCTTAACAAGACGGTTTAAATGCGCCTTGGAAGAGACGTGCAGGTCGCAGTAGCTTAACAAGACGGTTTAAATGCCACTTGGAAGAGCGGTGGAGGTCGCAGTAGCTTAACAAGACAGTTTAAATGCCTCTTGGAAGAGACGTGCAGGTCGCAGTAGCTTAATAAGACGGTTTAAATGCCCCTTGGAAGAGACGTGCAGGTCGCAGTAGCTTAACAAGACGGTTTAAATGCCCCTTGGAAGAGACGTGCAGGTCGCAGTAGCTTAACAAGACTGTTTAATTCCCCCTTGGAACTTGGAAGAGTTATGCAGTTCACAGTAGCTTAACAAGATGGTTTAAATGCCCCTTGGAATAGGCTTGCAGGTCGCAGTAGCTTAACAAGACTGTTTAAATCCCCCTTGGAAGAGTTATGCAGGTCGCAGTAGCTTAACAAGATTGTTTAAATGCCCCTTGGAAGAGACGTGCAGGTCGTAGTAGCTTAAAAAGACGGTTTAAATGATCCTTGGAAGAGACGTGCAGGTCGCAGTAGCTTAACAAGACGGTTTAAATGCCCCTTGGAAGACACGAGCAGGTCGCAGTAGTTTAACAAGAGGGTTTAAATGCCCCTTGGAAGAGCGGTGGAGGTCGCAGTAGCTTAACAAGACAGTTTAGATGCCCCTTGGAAGAGACGTGCAGGTCGCCGTAGCTTAACAAGACGGTTTAAATGCCCCTTGGAAAAGACGTTCAAGTCGCAGTAGCTTAACAAGACGGTTTAAATGCCCCTTGGAAGAGCGGTGGAGCTCGTAGTAGCTTAACAAGACGGTTTAAATGCCCCTTGGAAGAGCAGTGGAGGTCGCAGTAGCTTACCAAGACAGTTTAAATGCCCCTTGGAAGAGACGTGCAGGTCGCAGTAGCTTAAAAAGACGGTTTAAATGCGCCTTGGAAGAGACAGGCAGGTCGCAGTAGCATAACAAGACGGTTGAAATGCCCCATGGAAGACACGAGCAGGTCACAGTAGCTTAACAAGAGGGTTTAAATGCCCCTTGGAAGAGCAGAGGATGTCGCAATAGCTTAACAAGACAGTTTAAATGCCCCTTGGAAGAGACGTGCAGGTCGCAGTAGCTTAACAAGACGGTTCAAATGCCCCTTAGAAGAGACGTGCAGGTCGCAGTAGCTTAAAAAGACAGTTTAAATGCCCCTTGGAAGAGACATGCAGGTCGCAGCAGCTTAAAAAAACTGTTTAAATGCCCCTTGGAAAAGACGTGCAGGTCGCAGTGGCTTAAGAAGACAGTTTAAATGCCCCTTGGAAGAGACGTGCAGGTCGCAGTAGCTTCACAAGACGGTTTAAATGCCCCTTGGAAGAAACGTGCAGGTCGCAGTAGCTTAAAAAGACGGTTTAAATGCCCCTTGTAAGAGACGTGCAGGTCGCAGTAGCTCAACACGACGCTTTAAATGCCCCTTGGAAGAGAAGTGCAAGTTGCAGTAGCTTAAAAAGACGGTTGAAATGAGCCTTGGAAGAGAGGTGCAGGTCGCAGTAGCTTAACAAGACGATTTAAATGCCCCTTGGAAGAGACGTGCAGGTCGCAGTAGCTTAACAAAACTGTTTAAATACCCCTTGCAAGAGACGTGCAGGTCACAGTAGCTTAACAAAACGGTTTAAATGCCCCTTGGAAGAGACGTGCAGGTCGCAGTAGCTTAACAAGACGGTTTAAATTCCCCTTGGAAGAGCGGTGGAGGTCGTAGTAGCTTATCAAGACTGATTAAATGCCCCTTGGTAGAGACGTGCAGGTCGCATCAGCTTAACAAGACGGTTTAAATGCACCTTGGAAGAGACGAGCAAGTCGCAGTAGCTTAAAATGACGGATTTAATGAGCCTCGGAAGAGACGTGCAGGTCGCAGTAGCTTAACAAGATGGTTTAAATGCCCCTTGGAAGACTCGAGCAGGCCGCAGTAACTTAACAAGAGGGTTTAAATGCCCCTTGGAAGAGCGGTGGAGGTCGCAGTAGCTTAACAAGACAGTTTAGATGCCCCTTGGAAGAGACGTGCAGGTCGCCGTAGCTTAACAAGACGGTTTAAATGCCCCTTGGAAGAGACGTGCAGGTCGTAGTAGCTTAACAAGACGGTTTAAATGCCCCTTGGAAAAGACGTGCAAGTCGCAGTAGCTTAAAAAGACGGTTTAAATGCGACTTGGAAGAGACGGGCAGGTCGCAGTAGCTTAACAAGACGGTTTAAATGCCCCATGGAAGACACGAGCAGGTCGCAGTAGCTTAACAAGAGGGTTTAAATGCCCCTTGGAAGAGCGGAGGATGTCGCAGTAGCTTAACAATACAGTTTAAATGCCCCTTGGAAGAGATGTGCAGGTCGCAGTAGCTTAACAAGACGGTTTAAATGCCCCTTGGAAGAGACGTGCAGGTCGCAGTAGCTTAACAAGACGGTTTAAATGCCCCTTGGAAGAGACGTGCAGGTCGCAGTAGCTTAACAAGACGGTTTAAATGCCCCTTGGAAGAGACGAGCAAGTCGCAGTAGCTTAAAAAGACGGTTTAAATGAGCCTTGGAAGAGACGTGCAGGTCGCAGTAGCTTAACAAGACGGTTAAATGCCCCTTGGAAGACACGAGCAGGTCGCAGTAGCTTAACAAGAGGGTTTAAATGCCCCTTGGAAGAGCGGTGGAGGTCGCAGTAGCTTAACAAGACAGTTTAGATGCCCCTTGGAAGAGACGTGCAGGTCGCCGTAGCTTAACAAGACGGTTTAAATGCCCCTTGGAAGAGACGTGCAGGTCGCAGTAGCTCAACAAGACGGTTTAAATGCCCCTTGGAAAAGACGTGCAAGTCGCAGTAGCTTAACAAGACGGTTTAAATGCCCCTTGGAAGAGTGGTGGAGCTCGCAGTAGCTTAACAAAACGGTTTAAATGCCCCTTGGAAGAGCAGTGGAGGTCGCAGTTGTTTACCAAGACAGTTTAAATGCCCCTTGGAAGAGACGTGCAGGTCGCAGTAGCTTAAAAAGACTGTTTAAATGCGCTTTGGAAGAGACGGGCAGGTCGCAGTAGCTTAACAAGACAGTTTAAATGCCCCTTGGAAGAGACGTGCAGGTCGCAATAGCTTAACAAGACGGTTTAAATGCCCCTTGGAAGAGCGGTGGAGGCCGCAGTAGCTTAACAAGACAGTTTTAATGCCCCTTGGAAGAAACATGCAGGTCACAGTAGCTTAAAAAGACAGTTTAAATGCCCCTTGGAAGAGACGTGCAGGTCGCAGTAGCTCAACACGACGGTTTAAATGCCCCTTGGAAGAGACGTGCAAGTCGCAGTAGCTTAAAAAGATGGTTTAAATGAGCCTTGGAAGAGAGGTGCAGGTCGCAGTAGCTTAACAAGACGATTTAAATGCCCCTTGGAAGAGACGTGCAGGTCGCAGTAGCTTAACAAAACGGTTTAAATACCCCTTGCAAGAGACGTGCAGGTCACAGTATCTTAACAAGACGGTTTAAATGCCCCTTGGAAGAGACGTGCAGGTCGCAGTAGCTTAACAAGACGGTTTAAATGCCCCTTGGAAGAGCGGTGGAGGTCGTAGTAGCTTATCAAGACTGATTAAATGCCCCTTGGTAGAGACGTGCAGGTCGCAGTAGCTTAACAAGAAGCTTTAAATGCCCCTTGGAAGAGACGAGCAAGTCTCAGTAGCTTAAAATGACGGTTTAAATGAGCCTTGGAAGAGACGTTCAGGTCGCAGTAGATTAACAAGACGGTTTAAATGCCCCTTGGAAGAGACGTGCAGGTCGCAGTAGCTTAACAAGACGGTTTAAATGCCCCTTGGAAGAGACGAGCAAATCGCAGTAGCTTAAAATGATGGTTTAAATGAGCCTCGGAAGAGACGTGCAGGTCGCAGTAGCTTAACAAGATGGTTTAAATGCCCCTTGGAAGACACGAGCAGGTCGCAGTAGCTTAACAAGACGGTTTAAATGCCCCTTGGAAGAGCGGAGGAGGTCGCAGTAGCTTAACAAGAGGGTTTAAATGCCCCTTGGAAGAGCGGTGGAGGTCGCAGTAGCTTAACAAAACAGTTTAGATGCCCCTTGGAAGAGACGTGCAGGTCGCCGTAGCTTAACAAGACGGTTTAAATGCCCCTTGGAAGAGACGTGCAGGTCGTAGTAGCTTAACAAGAGGGTTTAAATGCCCCTTGGAAAAGACGTGCAAGTCGCAGTAGCTTAAAAAGACGGTTTAAATGCTACTTGGAAGAGACGGGCAGGTCGCAGTAGTTTAACAAGACGGTTTAAATGCCCCATGGAAGACACGAGCAGGTCGCAGTAGCTTAACAAGAGGGTTTAAATGCCACTTGGAAGAGCGGTGGAGGTCGCAGTAGCTTAACAAGACAGTTTAAATGCCCCTTGGAAGAAACGTGCAGGTCGCAGTAGCTTGACAAGACGGTTTAAATGCCCCTTGGAAGAGACGTGCAGGTCGCAGTAGCTTAAAAAGACGGTTTAAATGCCCCTTGGAAGAGACATGCAGGTCGCAGCAGCTTAAAAAGACTGTTTATATGCCCCTTGGAAAAGAAGTGCAGGTCGCAGTGGCTTAACAAGACAGTTTAAATGCCCCTTGGAAGAGACATGCATGTCGCAGTAGCTTAACATGACGGTTTATATGTCCCTTGGAAGAGCGGTGGAGGTCGTAGTAGCTTAACAAGACAGTTTTAATGCCCCTTGGAAGAAACGTGCAGGTCGCAGTAGCTTAACAAGATGTTTTAAATGCCCCTTGGAAGAGACGTGCAGGTCGCAGTAGCTTAACACGACGGTTTAAATGCCCCTTGGAAGAGACGTGCAAGTTGCAGTAGCTTAAAAAGACGGTTTAAATGAGCCTTGGAAGAGAGGTGCAGGTTGCAGTAGCTTAACAAGACGATTTAAATGCCCCTTGGAAGAGACGTGCAGGTCGCAGTAGCTTAACAAAACGGTTTAAATACCCCTTGCAAGAGACGTGCAGGTCACAGTAGCTTAACAAGTCAGTTTAAATGCCCCTTGGAAGAGACGTGCAGGTCGCAGTAGCTTAACAAGACGGTTTAAATGCCACTTGGAAGAGCGGTGGAGGTCGCAGTAGCTTAACAAGATGGTTTAAATGCCCCTTGGAAGAGACATGCAGGTCGCAGCAGCTTAAAAAGACAGTTTAAATGCCCCTTGGAAGAGACGTGCATGTCGTAGAGGCTTAACAAGACTTTTCAAATGCCCCTTGGAAGAGACTTGCAGGTCGCAGTAGCTTAACAAGACGGTTTAAATGCCCCTTGGAAGAGAAGTGCAAGTCGCAGTAGCTTAACAAGACGGTTTAAAAGCCCCTTGGAAAAGTGGTGGAGGTTACAGTAGCTTAACAAGACGGTTTAAATCCCCCTTGGAAGAGACATGCAGGTCGCAGGAACTTAACTATAGGGTTTAAATGCCCCTTAGAATAGGCTTGCAGGTCGCAGTAGCTTAACAAGACAGTTTAAATGCCCCTTGGAAGAGACGTGCAGGTCGCAGTAGCATAACAAGACGGTTTAAATGCCCCGCAGAAAAGTGGTGGAGGTTACAGTAGCTTATCAAGACGGTTTAAATGCCCCTTGGAAGAGAAGGGCAAGTTACAGTAGCTTAACAAGACGGTTTACATGCCCCTTGGAAGAGATGTGCAGGTAACCGTAGCTTAACAAGATGGTTTAAATGCCCCTTGGAAGAACGGTGGAGGTCGCAGTAGCTTATCACGATGGTTTAAATGCCCCTTGGAAGAGACATGCAGGTCGCAGAGGCTTAACAAGACGTTTTAAATGCCCCCTGGAAGAGACATGCAGGTCGCAGTAGCTTAACAAGACGGTTTAAAAGCCGTTGGAAGAGGCGTGCAAGTCGCAGTAGCTTAACAAGACGGTTTAAATGCCCCTTGGAAAAGTGGTGGAGGTTACAGTAGCTTAACAAGATGGTTTAAATGCCCCTTGGAAGAGACGATCAAGTCGCAGTAGCTTAACAAGACGGTTTAAATCCCCCTTGGAAGAGACATGCAGGTCGCAGGATCTTAACAAGACGGTTTAAATGCCCCTTGGAAGAGACGTGCAGGTAGCAGTAGCTTAACAAGACGGTTTAAATCCCCCTTGGAAGAGACATGCAGGTCGCAGGATCTTAACAAGAGGGTTTAAATGCCCCTTAGAATAGGCTTGCAGGTCGCAGTAGCTTAACAATACAGTTTAAATGCCCCGTGGAAGAGACGTGCAGGTCGCAGTAGCTTAATAAGACGGTTTAAATGCCCCTTGGAAGAGACGAGCAGGTCGCAGTAGCTTAACAAGATGGTTTAAATCCCCCTTGGAAGAGATGTGCAGGTCGCAGTAGCTTAACAAGAGGGTTTAAATGCCCCTTGGAATAGGCTTGCTGGTCGCAGTAGCTTACCAAGACGGTTTAAATGCCCCTTGGAAGAGACGTGCAGGTCGCAGTAGATTAACCAGACAGTTTAAATGCCCCTTGGAAGAGCGCTGGAGGTAGCAGTAGCTTAACAAGACAGTTTAAATGCCACTTGGAAGAAACATGCAGGTCGAAGCATCTTAAGAAGACTGTTTAAATGCCCCTAGGAAAAGAAGTGCAGGTCGCAGAGGCTTAACAAGACAGTTTAAATGCCCCTTGTAAGAGACATGCAGGTTGCTGTAGCTTAACAAGACGGTTTAAATGCACCTTGTAAGAGACGTGCAGGTCGCAGTAGCTTAACAAGACGGTTTAAATTCCCCGTGGAATAGTGGTGGAGGATACAGTAGCTTAACAAGACAGTTTAAATGCCCCTTGGAAGAGACTTGCAAGTTACAGTATCTTAACAAGATGGTTTAAATGCCCCTTGGAAGAGATGTGCAGGTCGCAGTAGCTTAACAAGATGGTTTAAATGCCCCTTGGAAGAGCGGTGGAGGTCGCAGTAGCTTAACACGATGGTTTAACTGCCCCTTGGAAGAGACATGCAGGTCGCAGCAGCTTAAAAAGACGGTTTAAATGCCCCTTGGAAGAGACATGCAGGTCGCAGTAGCTTAACAGGACGGTTTAAAAGCCACTTGGAAGAGCCGTGCAAGTCGCAGTAGCTTAACAAGACGTTTTAAATGCCCCTTGGAAAAGTGGTGGAGGTTACAGTAGCTTAACAAGATCGTTCAAATGCCCCTTGGAAGAGACGATGAAGTATCAGGAGCTTAAAAAGAAGGCTTAAATGCGCCTTGGAAGAGAAGTGCAGGTCGCAGTAGCATAACAAGACGGTTTAAATGCCCCTTGGAAGAGACGAGCAGGTCGCAGTAGCTTAACAAGATGGTTTAAATGCCCCTTGGAAGAGACGTGCAGGTAGCAGTAGCTTAACAAGACGGTTTAAATCCACCTTGGAAGAGACGTGCAGGTCGCAGTAGCTTAACAAGACAGTTTAAATGCCCCTTGACAGAGATGTGCAGGTCGCAGTAGCTTAACAAGACGGTTTAAATGCCCCTTGGAAGTGCGGTGGAGGTCGCAGTAGCTTAACAAGAGGGTTTAAATGCCCCTTGGAATAGGTTTGCTGGTCGCAGTAGCTTACCAAGACGGTTTAAATGCCCCTTGGAAGAGACGTGCAGGTCGCAGTAGCTTAACAAGACGGTTTAAATGCCCCTTGGAAAAGTGGTGGAGGTTACAGTAGCTTAACAAGACGGTTTAAATGCCCCTTGGAAGAGACGAGTATGTCACAATAGCTTAACAAGATGGTTTAAATACACCTTGGAAGAGACGTGCAGGTCGCAGTGGCTTAACAAGACAGTTTAAATGCCCCTTGGAAGAGACGTGCAGTTCGCAGTAGCTTAACAAGACAGTTTAAATGCCCCTTGGAAGAGACGTGCAGGTCGCAGTAGCTTAATAAGACGGTTTAAATGCCCTTTGGAAGAGATGTGCAGGTCGCAGTAGCTTAATAAGATGGTTTAAATGCCCCTTGGAAGAGAGATGGAGGTCGCAGTAGCTTAACAAGACAGTTTAAATGCCCCTTGGAAGAGACGTGCAGGTCGCAGTAGTTTAACAAGAGGGTTTAAATGCCCCTTTCAAGAGACGTGCAGGTCGCAGGAGCTTAACAAGAGGATTTAAATGCCCCTTGGAAGAGACGTGCAGGTCGCAGTAGCTTAACAAGATGGTTTAAATGCCACTTGGAAGAGCTGTGGAGGTCGCAGTAGCTTAACAAGACTGTTTAAATGCCCCTTGGAAGAGACATGCAGGTCGCAGTAGCTTAACAAGACTGTTTAAATGCCCCTTGGAAGAGACGTGCAGGTCGCAGTAGCTTAACAAGACTGTTGAGATGCCCCTTGGAAAAGAGGTGGAGGTTACAGTAACTTAACAAGACGGTTTAAATGCCCCTTGGAAGAGACGTTCAAGTCACAGTAGCTTAAAAAGACGGTTTAAATGCCCCTTGGAAGAGAGGTGGAGGTCGCAGTAGCTTAACAAGACAGTTTAAATGCCCCTTGGAAGAGATGTGCAGGTCGCAGTAGCTTAACAAGAGGGTTTAAATGACCCTTTCAAGAGACGAGCAGGTCGCAGGAGCTTAATAAGAGGGTTTAAATGCCCCTTGGAAGAGACGTTCAAGTCACAGTAGCGTAAAAAGACTGTTTAAATGCGCCTTGGAACAGACGTGCAGGTCGCAGAAGCTTAACAAGACGCTTTAAATGCCCCTTGGAAGAGAGGTGGAGGTTACAGTAGCTTAACAACACAATTTAAATGACCCTTGGAAGAGACGTGCAGGTCGCAGTAGCTTAACAAGAGGGTTTAAATGCCCCTTTCAAGAGACGTGGAGGTCGCAGGAGCTTAACAAGAGATTTTAAAAGCTCCTTGGAAGAGACATGCAGGTCGCAGTAGCTTAACAAGACAGTTTAAATGCTCCTTGAAAGAGCGGTGGAGGACGCAGTAGCTTAACAAGACAGTTTAAATGCCACTTGGAAGAAACATGCAGGTCGAAGCAGCTTAACAAGACTGTTTAAATGCCCCTAGGAAAAGACGTGCAGGTCACAGAGGCTTAACAAGACGGTTTAAATGCCCCTTGGAAGAGACATGCAGGTCGCAGTAGCTTAACAAGACGGTTTAAATGCACCTTGGAAGAGACGTGCAAGTCGCGGTAGCTTAACAAGACGGTTTAAATGCTCCGTGGAAAAGTGGTGGAGGTTACATTAGCCTAACAAGATGGTTTAAATGCCCCTTGGCAGAGACTTGCAAGTTACAGTAGCTTAAGAAGACGGATTAAATGCCCCTTGGAAGAGATGTGCAGGTCGCAGTAGCTTAACAAGATGGTTTTAATGCCCCTTGGAAGAGCGGTGGAGGTCGCAGAAGCTTAACACGATGGTTTAAATGCCCCTTGGAAGAGACATGCAGGTTGCAGTAGCTTAAAAAGACGGTTTAAATGCCACTTGGAAGAGACGTGCAGGTTGCCGAGGCTTAACAAGACGCTTTAAATGCCCCTTGGAAGAGACATGCAGGTCGCAGTAGCTTAACAAGACGGTTTAAAAGCCCCTTGGAAGAGACGTGCAGGTCGCAGTAGCTTAACAAGAGGGTTTAAATGCCCCTTTCAAGAGACGTGCAGGCTGCAGCAGCTTAAAAAGACGGTTTAAATGCCACTTGGAAGAGACGTGCAGGTCGCAGTAGCTTAAAAAGAAGTTTTAAATGCCCCTTGGAAGAGACGAGCAGGTCGCAGTAGCTTAACAAGACGGTTTAAATTGGCCTTGGAAGAGACATGCAGGTCACAGTTGCTTAACAAGACGGTTTAAATACCCCTTGGAAGAGACGAGCAGGTCGCAGTTGCTTAACAAGACGGTTTAAATACCCCTTGGAAGAGAAGTGCAGGTCGCAGGATCTTAACAAGAGGGTTTAAATGCCCCTTAGAATAGGCTTGCAGGTCGCAGTAGCTTAACAAGACAGTTTAAATGCCCCTTGGAAGAGACGTGCAAGTCGCAGTAGCTTAAAAAGACAGTTTAAATGTGCCTTGGAAGAGACGTGCAGGTCGCAGTAGCTTAACAAGACGGTTTAAATGCCCCTTGGAAGAGACGTGCAGGTCGCAGTAGCTTAACAAGACGGTTTAAATCCCCCTTGGAAGAGACGTGCAGGTCGCAGTAGCTTAACAAGATGGTTTAAATGCCCCTTGGAAGAGCGGTGGAGGTCGCAGTAGCTTAACACGATGGTTTAAATGCCCCTTGGAAGAAACATGCAGGTCGCAGCAGCTTAAAAAGACGGTTTAAATGCCCCTTGGAAGAGACGTGCAGGTCGCCGTAGCTTAACAAGACAGTTTAAAAGCCCCTTGGAAGAGAAGTGCAAGTCGCAGTAGCTTAAGAGACGGTTTAAATGCCCCTTGGAAAAGTGGTGGAGGTTACAGTAGCTTAACAAGATGGTTTAAATGCCCCTTGGAAGAGACGATCAAGTCGCAGTAGCTTAACAAGACGCTTTAAATGCCCCTTGGAATAGAGGTGGAGGTCGCAGTAGCTTAACAAGACAGTTTAAATGCCCCTTGGAAGAGACGTGCAGGTCGCAGTAGCTTAACAAGAGGGTTTAATTGCCCCTTTCAAGAGACGTGCAGGTCGCAGGAGCTTAACAAGAGGGTTTAAATGCCCCTTGGAAGAGACGTGCAGGTCGCAATAGCTTAACAAGATGGTTTAAATGCCCCTTGGAAGAGCAGTGGAGGTCGCAGTAGCTTAACAAGACGGATTAAATGCCCCTTGGAAGAGACGTGCAGGTCGCAGTAGCTTAACAAGACGGTTTAAATGCCCCTTGTAAGAGATGTGCAGGTCGCAGTAGCTAAACAAGACGGTTTAAATGCCCCTTGGAAGAGCGGTGGAGGTCGCAGTAGCTTAACAAGATAGTTTAAATGCCCCTTGAAAGAGACGTGCAGGTCGCAGCAGCTTAACAAGACGGTTTAAATGCCCCTTGGAAGTGCGGTGGAGGTCGCAGTAGCTTAACAAGATGGTTTAAATGCCCCTTGGAAGAGACATGCAGGTCACAGCAGCTTAACAAGACGGTTTAAATGCCCCTTGGAAGAAACGTGGAGGTCGCAGTAGCTTAACAAGACGGTTTAAATGCCCCTTGGAAGAGACATGCAGGTCGCAGTAGCTTAACAAAGCGTTTTAAAAGCCCCTTGGTAGTGCGGTGGAGGTCGCAGTAGCTTAACAAGACGGTTTAAATGCCCCTTGGAAAAGTGGTGGAGGTTACAGTAGCTTAAGAAGATGGTTTAAATGCCCCTTGGAAGAGACGTGCAAGTCGCAGTAGCTTAACAAGACTGTTTAAATGCCCCTTAGAAGAGACGTGCAGGTCGCAGAAGCTAAACAAGACAGTTTAAATGCCCCTTGGAAGAGACGTGCAGGTCGCAGTAGCTTAACAAGATGGTTTAAATGCCCCTTGGAAGAGCGGTGGAGGTCGCAGTAGCTTAAGAAGACAGTTTAAATGCCCCTTTGAAGAGACATGCAGGTCGCAGTAGCTTAACAAGAGGGTTTAAATGCCCATTGGAAGAGGCTTGCAGGTCGCAGTAGCTTACCAAGACGATTTAAATGCCCCTTGGAAGAGACGTGCAGGTCGCAGTAGCTTAACAAGACAGTTTAAATGCCCCTTGAAAGAGCGGTGGAGGTCCCAGTAGCTTAACAAGACAGTTTAAATGCCACTTGGAAGAAATATGCATGTCGAAGCAGCTTAACAAGACGGTTTAAATGCCCCTTGGAAGAGACATGCAGGTCGCAGTAGCTTAACAAGACGGTTTAAATGCACCTTGGAAGAGACAAGCAGGTCGCACTAGCTTAACAAGACAGTTTAAATGCCACTTGGAAGAAACATGCATGTCGAAGCAGCTTAACAAGACTGTTTAAATGCCCCTAGGAAAAGACGTGCAGGTCGCAGGAGCTTAAAAAGAAGGTTTAAATGCGCCTAGGAATAGACATGCAAGTCGCAGTAGCTTAACAAGACGGTTTAAATGCCCCTTGGAAGAGACATGCAGGTCACAGCAGCTTAACAAGACGGTTTAAATGCCCCTTGGAAGAGACGTGGAGGTCGCAGTAGCTTAACAAGACGGTTTAAATGCCCCTTGGAAGAGACATGCAGGTCGCAGTAGCTTAACAAAGAGTTTTAAAAGCCCCTTGGTAGTGCGGTGGAGGTCGCAGTAGCTTAACAAGATGGTTTAAATGCCCCTTGGAAAAGTGGTGGAGGTTACAGTAGCTTAAGAAGACGGTTTAAATGCACCTTGGAAGAGACGTGCAAGTCGCAGTAGCTTAACAAGACTGTTTAAATGCCCCTTAGAAGAGACGTGCAGGTCGCAGAAGCTAAATAAGACAGTTTAAATGCCCCTTGGAAGAGACGTGCAGGTCGCAGTAGCTTAACAAGATGGTTTAAATGCCCCTTGGAAGAGCGGTGGAGGTCGCAGTAGCTTAAGAAGACAGTTTAAATGCCCCTTGGAAGAGACATGCAGGTCGCAGTAGCTTAACAAGAGGGTTTAAATGCCCATTGGAAGAGGCTTGCAGGTCGCAGTAGCTTACCAAGACGATTTAAATGCCCCTTGGAAGAGACGTGCAGGTCGCAGTAGCTTAACAAGACAGTTTAAATGCCCCTTGAAAGAGCGGTGGTGGTCGCAGTAGCTTAACAAGACAGTTTAAATGCCACTTGGAAGAAACATGCATGTCGAAGCAGCTTAACAAGACGGATTAAATGCCCCTTGGAAGAGACATGCAGGTCGCAGTAGCTTAACAAGACGGTTTAAATGCACCTTGGAAGAGACGTGCAGGTCGCACTAGCTTAACAAGACAGTTTAAATGCCACTTGGAAGAAACATGCATGTCGAAGCAGCTTAACAAGACTGTTTAAATGCCCCTAGGAAAAGACGTGCAGGTCGCAGGAGCTTAAAAAGAAGGTTTAAATGCGCCTTGGAAGAGAAGTGCAGGTCGCAGTAGCATAAAAAAACGGTTTAAATGCCCCTTGGAAAAGCGGTGGAGGTCGCAGTAGCTTAACACGACGGTTTAAATGCCCCTTATAATAGACATGCAGGTCGCAGTAGCTTAACAAGACGGTTTAAATGCCCCTTGGAAAAGACGTGCAGGTCGCAGAGGCTTAACAAGACGGTTTAAATGACCCTTGGAAGAGACATGCAGGTCGCAGTAGCTTAACAAGACGGTTTAAAAGCCCCTTGGAAGAGACGTGCAAGTCGCAGGAGCTTAAAAAGAAGGTTTAATTGCGCCTTGGAAGAGAAGTGCAGGTCGCAGTAGCATAGCAAGACGGTTTAAATGCACCTTGGAAGAGACATGCAGGTCGCAGTAGCTTAACAAGACAGTTTAAATGCCCCTTGGAAGAGACGTGCAGGTCGCAGTAGCTTAATAAGACGTTTTAAATGTCCCTTGGAAGAGACATGCAGGTCGCAGTAGCTTAATAAGATGGTTTAAATGCCCCTTGGAAGAGACGTGCAGGTCGCAGTATCTTAACAAGACTGTTTAAATGCCCCTTGGAAGAGAAGTGCAAGTTACAGTAGCTTAACAAGACGGTTTAAATTTCCCTTGGAAGAGATGTGCAGGTCGCAGTAGCTTAACAAGATGGTTTAAATGCCTCTTGGAAGAGATGTGCAGGTCGCAGTAGCTTAATAAGATGTTTTAAATGCCCCTTGGAAGAGAGGTGGAGGTCGCAGTAGCTTAACAAGACAGTTTAAATGACCCTTGGAAGAGACGTGCAGGTCGCAGTAGCTTAACAAGACGGTTTAAATGCCACTTAGAAGAGACGTGCAGGTTGCAGTAGCTTAATAAGACGGTTTAAATGCCCCATGGAAGAGCGGTAGAGGTCGCAGTAGCTTAACAAGACAGTTTAAATGCCCCTTGAAAGAGACGTGCAGGTCGCAGTAGCCTAACAAGACGATTTAAATGCCCCTTGGAAGAGACGTGCAGTTAGCAGTAGCTTAACAAGACGGTTTAAATCCCCCTTGGAAGAGACATGCAGGTCACAGGATCTTAACAAGAGGGTTTAAATGCCCCTTAGAATAGGCTTGCAGGTCGCAGCAGCTTAACAAGACAGTTGAAATGCCCCTTGGAAGAGACATGCTGGTCGCAGTAGCTTAAAAAGATGGTTTAAATGCGCCTTGGAAGAGACGTGCAGGTCGCAGTAGCTTAACAAGATGGTTTAAATGGCCCTTGGAAGAGACGTGCATGTCGCAGTAGCTTAATAAGATGTTTTAAATGCCCCATGGAAGAGAGGTGGAGGTTGCAGTAGCTTAACAAGACAGTTTAAATGCCCCTTGGAAGAGACGTGCAGGTTGCAGTAGCTTAATAAGACGGTTTAAATGCCGCTTGGAAGAGCGGTGGAGGTCGCAGTAGCTTAACAAGACGGTTTAAATGCCCCTTGAAAGAGACGTGCAGGTCGCAGTAGCTTAACAAGACGGTTTAAATGCCCCATGGACGTGCGGTGGAGGTCGCAGTAGCTTAACAAGACGGTTTAAATGCCCCTTGGAAGAGACGTGCAGGTCGCAGTAGCTTAACATGACGGTTTAAATGCCCCTTGGAAGAGAAGTGCAAGTCGCAGTAGCTTAAAAACACGGTTTAAATGCGCCTTGGAAGAGACGTGCTGGTCACAGTAGCTTAACAAGACGGTTTAAATGCCCCTTGGAAAAGCGGTGGAGGTCGCAGTAGCTTAACAAGATGGTTTAAATGCCCCTTGGAAGAGACATGCAGGTCGCAGCAGCCTAAAAAGACGTGCAGATCGCAGTAGCTTAACAAGATGGTTTAAATTCCCCTTGGAAGAGCGGTGGAGGTCGCAGAAGCTTAACAAGACAGTTTAAATGCCCCTTGGAAGAGACGTGCAGGTCGCAGTGGCTTAACAAGACAGTTTAAATGCCCCTTGGAAGAGACGTGCAGTTCGCAGTAGCTTAACAAGACAGTTTAAATGCCCCTTGGAAGAGACGTGCAGGTCGCAGTAGCTTAATAAGACGGTTTAAATGCCCTTTGGAAGAGATGTGCAGGTCGCAGTAGCTTAATAAGATGGTTTAAATGCCCCTTGGAAGAGAGATGGAGGTCGCAGTACCTTAACAAGACAGTTTAAATGCCCCTTGGAAGAGACGTGCAGGTCGCAGTAGTTTAACAAGAGGGTTTAAATGCCCCTTTCAAGAGACGTGCAGGTCGCAGGAGCTTAACAAGAGGATTTAAATGCCCCTTGGAAGAGACGTGCAGGTCGCAGTAGCTTAACAAGATGGTTTAAATGCCACTTGGAAGAGCTGTGGAGGTCGCAGTAGCTTAACAAGACTGTTTAAATGCCCCTTGGAAGAGACATGCAGGTCGCAGTAGCTTAACAAGACTGTTTAAATGCCCCTTGGAAGAGACGTGCAGGTCGCAGTAGCTTAACAAGACTGTTGAGATGCCCCTTGGAAAAGAGGTGGAGGTTACAGTAACTTAACAAGACGGTTTAAATGCCCCTTGGAAGAGACGTTCAAGTCACAGTAGCTTAAAAAGACGGTTTAAATGCCCCTTGGAAGAGAGGTGGAGGTCGCAGTAGCTTAACAAGACAGTTTAAATGCCCCTTGGAAGAGATGTGCAGGTCGCAGTAGCTTAACAAGAGGGTTTAAATGACCCTTTCAAGAGACGAGCAGGTCGCAGGAGCTTAATAAGAGGGTTTAAATGCCCCTTGGAAGAGACGTTCAAGTCACAGTAGCGTAAAAAGACTGTTTAAATGCGCCTTGGAACAGACGTGCAGGTCGCAGAAGCTTAACAAGACGCTTTAAATGCCCCTTGGAAGAGAGGTGGAGGTTACAGTAGCTTAACAACACAATTTAAATGACCCTTGGAAGAGACGTGCAGGTCGCAGTAGCTTAACAAGAGGGTTTAAATGCCCCTTTCAAGAGACGTGGAGGTCGCAGGAGCTTAACAAGAGATTTTAAAAGCTCCTTGGAAGAGACATGCAGGTCGCAGTAGCTTAACAAGACAGTTTAAATGCTCCTTGAAAGAGCGGTGGAGGACGCAGTAGCTTAACAAGACAGTTTAAATGCCACTTGGAAGAAACATGCAGGTCGAAGCAGCTTAACAAGACTGTTTAAATGCCCCTAGGAAAAGACGTGCAGGTCACAGAGGCTTAACAAGACGGTTTAAATGCCCCTTGGAAGAGACATGCAGGTCGCAGTAGCTTAACAAGACGGTTTAAATGCACCTTGGAAGAGACGTGCAAGTCGCGGTAGCTTAACAAGACGGTTTAAATGCTCCGTGGAAAAGTGGTGGAGGTTACATTAGCCTAACAAGATGGTTTAAATGCCCCTTGGCAGAGACTTGCAAGTTACAGTAGCTTAAGAAGACGGATTAAATGCCCCTTGGAAGAGATGTGCAGGTCGCAGTAGCTTAACAAGATGGTTTTAATGCCCCTTGGAAGAGCGGTGGAGGTCGCAGAAGCTTAACACGATGGTTTAAATGCCCCTTGGAAGAGACATGCAGGTTGCAGTAGCTTAAAAAGACGGTTTAAATGCCACTTGGAAGAGACGTGCAGGTTGCCGAGGCTTAACAAGACGCTTTAAATGCCCCTTGGAAGAGACATGCAGGTCGCAGTAGCTTAACAAGACGGTTTAAAAGCCCCTTGGAAGAGACGTGCAGGTCGCAGTAGCTTAACAAGAGGGTTTAAATGCCCCTTTCAAGAGACGTGCAGGCTGCAGCAGCTTAAAAAGACGGTTTAAATGCCACTTGGAAGAGACGTGCAGGTCGCAGTAGCTTAAAAAGAAGTTTTAAATGCCCCTTGGAAGAGACGAGCAGGTCGCAGTAGCTTAACAAGACGGTTTAAATTGGCCTTGGAAGAGACATGCAGGTCACAGTTGCTTAACAAGACGGTTTAAATACCCCTTGGAAGAGACGAGCAGGTCGCAGTTGCTTAACAAGACGGTTTAAATACCCCTTGGAAGAGAAGTGCAGGTCGCAGGATCTTAACAAGAGGGTTTAAATGCCCCTTAGAATAGGCTTGCAGGTCGCAGTAGCTTAACAAGACAGTTTAAATGCCCCTTGGAAGAGACGTGCAAGTCGCAGTAGCTTAAAAAGACAGTTTAAATGTGCCTTGGAAGAGACGTGCAGGTCGCAGTAGCTTAACAAGACGGTTTAAATGCCCCTTGGAAGAGACGTGCAGGTCGCAGTAGCTTAACAAGACGGTTTAAATCCCCCTTGGAAGAGACGTGCAGGTCGCAGTAGCTTAACAAGATGGTTTAAATGCCCCTTGGAAGAGCGGTGGAGGTCGCAGTAGCTTAACACGATGGTTTAAATGCCCCTTGGAAGAAACATGCAGGTCGCAGCAGCTTAAAAAGACGGTTTAAATGCCCCTTGGAAGAGACGTGCAGGTCGCCGTAGCTTAACAAGACAGTTTAAAAGCCCCTTGGAAGAGAAGTGCAAGTCGCAGTAGCTTAAGAGACGGTTTAAATGCCCCTTGGAAAAGTGGTGGAGGTTACAGTAGCTTAACAAGATGGTTTAAATGCCCCTTGGAAGAGACGATCAAGTCGCAGTAGCTTAACAAGACGCTTTAAATGCCCCTTGGAATAGAGGTGGAGGTCGCAGTAGCTTAACAAGACAGTTTAAATGCCCCTTGGAAGAGACGTGCAGGTCGCAGTAGCTTAACAAGAGGGTTTAATTGCCCCTTTCAAGAGACGTGCAGGTCGCAGGAGCTTAACAAGAGGGTTTAAATGCCCCTTGGAAGAGACGTGCAGGTCGCAATAGCTTAACAAGATGGTTTAAATGCCCCTTGGAAGAGCAGTGGAGGTCGCAGTAGCTTAACAAGACGGATTAAATGCCCCTTGGAAGAGACGTGCAGGTCGCAGTAGCTTAACAAGACGGTTTAAATGCCCCTTGTAAGAGATGTGCAGGTCGCAGTAGCTAAACAAGACGGTTTAAATGCCCCTTGGAAGAGCGGTGGAGGTCGCAGTAGCTTAACAAGATAGTTTAAATGCCCCTTGAAAGAGACGTGCAGGTCGCAGCAGCTTAACAAGACGGTTTAAATGCCCCTTGGAAGTGCGGTGGAGGTCGCAGTAGCTTAACAAGATGGTTTAAATGCCCCTTGGAAGAGACATGCAGGTCACAGCAGCTTAACAAGACGGTTTAAATGCCCCTTGGAAGAAACGTGGAGGTCGCAGTAGCTTAACAAGACGGTTTAAATGCCCCTTGGAAGAGACATGCAGGTCGCAGTAGCTTAACAAAGCGTTTTAAAAGCCCCTTGGTAGTGCGGTGCAGGTCGCAGTAGCTTAACAAGACGGTTTAAATGCCCCTTGGAAAAGTGGTGGAGGTTACAGTAGCTTAAGAAGATGGTTTAAATGCCCCTTGGAAGAGACGTGCAAGTCGCAGTAGCTTAACAAGACTGTTTAAATGCCCCTTAGAAGAGACGTGCAGGTCGCAGAAGCTAAACAAGACAGTTTAAATGCCCCTTGGAAGAGACGTGCAGGTCGCAGTAGCTTAACAAGATGGTTTAAATGCCCCTTGGAAGAGCGGTGGAGGTCGCAGTAGCTTAAGAAGACAGTTTAAATGCCCCTTTGAAGAGACATGCAGGTCGCAGTAGCTTAACAAGAGGGTTTAAATGCCCATTGGAAGAGGCTTGCAGGTCGCAGTAGCTTACCAAGACGATTTAAATGCCCCTTGGAAGAGACGTGCAGGTCGCAGTAGCTTAACAAGACAGTTTAAATGCCCCTTGAAAGAGCGGTGGAGGTCGCAGTAGCTTAACAAGACAGTTTAAATGCCACTTGGAAGAAATATGCATGTCGAAGCAGCTTAACAAGACGGTTTAAATGCCCCTTGGAAGAGACATGCAGGTCGCAGTAGCTTAACAAGACGGTTTAAATGCACCTTGGAAGAGACAAGCAGGTCGCACTAGCTTAACAAGACAGTTTAAATGCCACTTGGAAGAAACATGCATGTCGAAGCAGCTTAACAAGACTGTTTAAATGCCCCTAGGAAAAGACGTGCAGGTCGCAGGAGCTTAAAAAGAAGGTTTAAATGCGCCTAGGAATAGACATGCAAGTCGCAGTAGCTTAACAAGACGGTTTAAATGCCCCTTGGAAGAGACATGCAGGTCACAGCAGCTTAACAAGACGGTTTAAATGCCCCTTGGAAGAGACGTGGAGGTCGCAGTAGCTTAACAAGACGGTTTAAATGCCCCTTGGAAGAGACATGCAGGTCGCAGTAGCTTAACAAAGAGTTTTAAAAGCCCCTTGGTAGTGCGGTGGAGGTCGCAGTAGCTTAACAAGATGGTTTAAATGCCCCTTGGAAAAGTGGTGGAGGTTACAGTAGCTTAAGAAGACGGTTTAAATGCACCTTGGAAGAGACGTGCAAGTCGCAGTAGCTTAACAAGACTGTTTAAATGCCCCTTAGAAGAGACGTGCAGGTCGCAGAAGCTAAATAAGACAGTTTAAATGCCCCTTGGAAGAGACGTGCAGGTCGCAGTAGCTTAACAAGATGGTTTAAATGCCCCTTGGAAGAGCGGTGGAGGTCGCAGTAGCTTAAGAAGACAGTTTAAATGCCCCTTGGAAGAGACATGCAGGTCGCAGTAGCTTAACAAGAGGGTTTAAATGCCCATTGGAAGAGGCTTGCAGGTCGCAGTAGCTTACCAAGACGATTTAAATGCCCCTTGGAAGAGACGTGCAGGTCGCAGTAGCTTAACAAGACAGTTTAAATGCCCCTTGAAAGAGCGGTGGTGGTCGCAGTAGCTTAACAAGACAGTTTAAATGCCACTTGGAAGAAACATGCATGTCGAAGCAGCTTAACAAGACGGATTAAATGCCCCTTGGAAGAGACATGCAGGTCGCAGTAGCTTAACAAGACGGTTTAAATGCACCTTGGAAGAGACGTGCAGGTCGCACTAGCTTAACAAGACAGTTTAAATGCCACTTGGAAGAAACATGCATGTCGAAGCAGCTTAACAAGACTGTTTAAATGCCCCTAGGAAAAGACGTGCAGGTCGCAGGAGCTTAAAAAGAAGGTTTAAATGCGCCTTGGAAGAGAAGTGCAGGTCGCAGTAGCATAAAAAAACGGTTTAAATGCCCCTTGGAAAAGCGGTGGAGGTCGCAGTAGCTTAACACGACGGTTTAAATGCCCCTTATAATAGACATGCAGGTCGCAGTAGCTTAACAAGACGGTTTAAATGCCCCTTGGAAAAGACGTGCAGGTCGCAGAGGCTTAACAAGACGGTTTAAATGACCCTTGGAAGAGACATGCAGGTCGCAGTAGCTTAACAAGACGGTTTAAAAGCCCCTTGGAAGAGACGTGCAAGTCGCAGGAGCTTAAAAAGAAGGTTTAATTGCGCCTTGGAAGAGAAGTGCAGGTCGCAGTAGCATAGCAAGACGGTTTAAATGCACCTTGGAAGAGACATGCAGGTCGCAGTAGCTTAACAAGACAGTTTAAATGCCCCTTGGAAGAGACGTGCAGGTCGCAGTAGCTTAATAAGACGTTTTAAATGTCCCTTGGAAGAGACATGCAGGTCGCAGTAGCTTAATAAGATGGTTTAAATGCCCCTTGGAAGAGACGTGCAGGTCGCAGTATCTTAACAAGACTGTTTAAATGCCCCTTGGAAGAGAAGTGCAAGTTACAGTAGCTTAACAAGACGGTTTAAATTTCCCTTGGAAGAGATGTGCAGGTCGCAGTAGCTTAACAAGATGGTTTAAATGCCTCTTGGAAGAGATGTGCAGGTCGCAGTAGCTTAATAAGATGTTTTAAATGCCCCTTGGAAGAGAGGTGGAGGTCGCAGTAGCTTAACAAGACAGTTTAAATGACCCTTGGAAGAGACGTGCAGGTCGCAGTAGCTTAACAAGACGGTTTAAATGCCACTTAGAAGAGACGTGCAGGTTGCAGTAGCTTAATAAGACGGTTTAAATGCCCCATGGAAGAGCGGTAGAGGTCGCAGTAGCTTAACAAGACAGTTTAAATGCCCCTTGAAAGAGACGTGCAGGTCGCAGTAGCCTAACAAGACGATTTAAATGCCCCTTGGAAGAGACGTGCAGTTAGCAGTAGCTTAACAAGACGGTTTAAATCCCCCTTGGAAGAGACATGCAGGTCACAGGATCTTAACAAGAGGGTTTAAATGCCCCTTAGAATAGGCTTGCAGGTCGCAGCAGCTTAACAAGACAGTTGAAATGCCCCTTGGAAGAGACATGCTGGTCGCAGTAGCTTAAAAAGATGGTTTAAATGCGCCTTGGAAGAGACGTGCAGGTCGCAGTAGCTTAACAAGATGGTTTAAATGGCCCTTGGAAGAGACGTGCATGTCGCAGTAGCTTAATAAGATGTTTTAAATGCCCCATGGAAGAGAGGTGGAGGTTGCAGTAGCTTAACAAGACAGTTTAAATGCCCCTTGGAAGAGACGTGCAGGTTGCAGTAGCTTAATAAGACGGTTTAAATGCCGCTTGGAAGAGCGGTGGAGGTCGCAGTAGCTTAACAAGACGGTTTAAATGCCCCTTGAAAGAGACGTGCAGGTCGCAGTAGCTTAACAAGACGGTTTAAATGCCCCATGGACGTGCGGTGGAGGTCGCAGTAGCTTAACAAGACGGTTTAAATGCCCCTTGGAAGAGACGTGCAGGTCGCAGTAGCTTAACATGACGGTTTAAATGCCCCTTGGAAGAGAAGTGCAAGTCGCAGTAGCTTAAAAACACGGTTTAAATGCGCCTTGGAAGAGACGTGCTGGTCACAGTAGCTTAACAAGACGGTTTAAATGCCCCTTGGAAAAGCGGTGGAGGTCGCAGTAGCTTAACAAGATGGTTTAAATGCCCCTTGGAAGAGACATGCAGGTCGCAGCAGCCTAAAAAGACGTGCAGATCGCAGTAGCTTAACAAGATGGTTTAAATTCCCCTTGGAAGAGCGGTGGAGGTCGCAGAAGCTTAACAAGACAGTTTAAATGCCCCTTGGAAGAGACGTGCAGGTCGCAGTGGCTTAACAAGACAGTTTAAATGCCCCTTGGAAGAGACGTGCAGTTCGCAGTAGCTTAACAAGACAGTTTAAATGCCCCTTGGAAGAGACGTGCAGGTCGCAGTAGCTTAATAAGACGGTTTAAATGCCCTTTGGAAGAGATGTGCAGGTCGCAGTAGCTTAATAAGATGGTTTAAATGCCCCTTGGAAGAGAGATGGAGGTCGCAGTAGCTTAACAAGACAGTTTAAATGCCCCTTGGAAGAGACGTGCAGGTCGCAGTAGTTTAACAAGAGGGTTTAAATGCCCCTTTCAAGAGACGTGCAGGTCGCAGGAGCTTAACAAGAGGATTTAAATGCCCCTTGGAAGAGACGTGCAGGTCGCAGTAGCTTAACAAGATGGTTTAAATGCCACTTGGAAGAGCTGTGGAGGTCGCAGTAGCTTAACAAGACTGTTTAAATGCCCCTTGGAAGAGACATGCAGGTCGCAGTAGCTTAACAAGACTGTTTAAATGCCCCTTGGAAGAGACGTGCAGGTCGCAGTAGCTTAACAAGACTGTTGAGATGCCCCTTGGAAAAGAGGTGGAGGTTACAGTAACTTAACAAGACGGTTTAAATGCCCCTTGGAAGAGACGTTCAAGTCACAGTAGCTTAAAAAGACGGTTTAAATGCCCCTTGGAAGAGAGGTGGAGGTCGCAGTAGCTTAACAAGACAGTTTAAATGCCCCTTGGAAGAGATGTGCAGGTCGCAGTAGCTTAACAAGAGGGTTTAAATGACCCTTTCAAGAGACGAGCAGGTCGCAGGAGCTTAATAAGAGGGTTTAAATGCCCCTTGGAAGAGACGTTCAAGTCACAGTAGCGTAAAAAGACTGTTTAAATGCGCCTTGGAACAGACGTGCAGGTCGCAGAAGCTTAACAAGACGCTTTAAATGCCCCTTGGAAGAGAGGTGGAGGTTACAGTAGCTTAACAACACAATTTAAATGACCCTTGGAAGAGACGTGCAGGTCGCAGTAGCTTAACAAGAGGGTTTAAATGCCCCTTTCAAGAGACGTGGAGGTCGCAGGAGCTTAACAAGAGATTTTAAAAGCTCCTTGGAAGAGACATGCAGGTCGCAGTAGCTTAACAAGACAGTTTAAATTCTCCTTGAAAGAGCGGTGGAGGACGCAGTAGCTTAACAAGACAGTTTAAATGCCACTTGGAAGAAACATGCAGGTCGAAGCAGCTTAACAAGACTGTTTAAATGCCCCTAGGAAAAGACGTGCAGGTCACAGAGGCTTAACAAGACGGTTTAAATGCCCCTTGGAAGAGACATGCAGGTCGCAGTAGCTTAACAAGACGGTTTAAATGCACCTTGGAAGAGACGTGCAAGTCGCGGTAGCTTAACAAGACGGTTTAAATGCTCCGTGGAAAAGTGGTGGAGGTTACATTAGCCTAACAAGATGGTTTAAATGCCCCTTGGCAGAGACTTGCAAGTTACAGTAGCTTAAGAAGACGGATTAAATGCCCCTTGGAAGAGATGTGCAGGTCGCAGTAGCTTAACAAGATGGTTTTAATGCCCCTTGGAAGAGCGGTGGAGGTCGCAGAAGCTTAACACGATGGTTTAAATGCCCCTTGGAAGAGACATGCAGGTTGCAGTAGCTTAAAAAGACGGTTTAAATGCCACTTGGAAGAGACGTGCAGGTTGCCGAGGCTTAACAAGACGCTTTAAATGCCCCTTGGAAGAGACATGCAGGTCGCAGTAGCTTAACAAGACGGTTTAAAAGCCCCTTGGAAGAGACGTGCAGGTCGCAGTAGCTTAACAAGAGGGTTTAAATGCCCCTTTCAAGAGACGTGCAGGCTGCAGCAGCTTAAAAAGACGGTTTAAATGCCACTTGGAAGAGACGTGCAGGTCGCAGTAGCTTAAAAAGAAGTTTTAAATGCCCCTTGGAAGAGACGAGCAGGTCGCAGTAGCTTAACAAGACGGTTTAAATTGGCCTTGGAAGAGACATGCAGGTCACAGTTGCTTAACAAGACGGTTTAAATACCCCTTGGAAGAGACGAGCAGGTCGCAGTTGCTTAACAAGACGGTTTAAATACCCCTTGGAAGAGAAGTGCAGGTCGCAGGATCTTAACAAGAGGGTTTAAATGCCCCTTAGAATAGGCTTGCAGGTCGCAGTAGCTTAACAAGACAGTTTAAATGCCCCTTGGAAGAGACGTGCAAGTCGCAGTAGCTTAAAAAGACAGTTTAAATGTGCCTTGGAAGAGACGTGCAGGTCGCAGTAGCTTAACAAGACGGTTTAAATGCCCCTTGGAAGAGACGTGCAGGTCGCAGTAGCTTAACAAGACGGTTTAAATCCCCCTTGGAAGAGACGTGCAGGTCGCAGTAGCTTAACAAGATGGTTTAAATGCCCCTTGGAAGAGCGGTGGAGGTCGCAGTAGCTTAACACGATGGTTTAAATGCCCCTTGGAAGAAACATGCAGGTCGCAGCAGCTTAAAAAGACGGTTTAAATGCCCCTTGGAAGAGACGTGCAGGTCGCCGTAGCTTAACAAGACAGTTTAAAAGCCCCTTGGAAGAGAAGTGCAAGTCGCAGTAGCTTAAGAGACGGTTTAAATGCCCCTTGGAAAAGTGGTGGAGGTTACAGTAGCTTAACAAGATGGTTTAAATGCCCCTTGGAAGAGACGATCAAGTCGCAGTAGCTTAACAAGACGCTTTAAATGCCCCTTGGAATAGAGGTGGAGGTCGCAGTAGCTTAACAAGACAGTTTAAATGCCCCTTGGAAGAGACGTGCAGGTCGCAGTAGCTTAACAAGAGGGTTTAATTGCCCCTTTCAAGAGACGTGCAGGTCGCAGGAGCTTAACAAGAGGGTTTAAATGCCCCTTGGAAGAGACGTGCAGGTCGCAATAGCTTAACAAGATGGTTTAAATGCCCCTTGGAAGAGCAGTGGAGGTCGCAGTAGCTTAACAAGACGGATTAAATGCCCCTTGGAAGAGACGTGCAGGTCGCAGTAGCTTAACAAGACGGTTTAAATGCCCCTTGTAAGAGATGTGCAGGTCGCAGTAGCTAAACAAGACGGTTTAAATGCCCCTTGGAAGAGCGGTGGAGGTCGCAGTAGCTTAACAAGATAGTTTAAATGCCCCTTGAAAGAGACGTGCAGGTCGCAGCAGCTTAACAAGACGGTTTAAATGCCCCTTGGAAGTGCGGTGGAGGTCGCAGTAGCTTAACAAGATGGTTTAAATGCCCCTTGGAAGAGACATGCAGGTCACAGCAGCTTAACAAGACGGTTTAAATGCCCCTTGGAAGAAACGTGGAGGTCGCAGTAGCTTAACAAGACGGTTTAAATGCCCCTTGGAAGAGACATGCAGGTCGCAGTAGCTTAACAAAGCGTTTTAAAAGCCCCTTGGTAGTGCGGTGGAGGTCGCAGTAGCTTAACAAGACGGTTTAAATGCCCCTTGGAAAAGTGGTGGAGGTTACAGTAGCTTAAGAAGATGGTTTAAATGCCCCTTGGAAGAGACGTGCAAGTCGCAGTAGCTTAACAAGACTGTTTAAATGCCCCTTAGAAGAGACGTGCAGGTCGCAGAAGCTAAACAAGACAGTTTAAATGCCCCTTGGAAGAGACGTGCAGGTCGCAGTAGCTTAACAAGATGGTTTAAATGCCCCTTGGAAGAGCGGTGGAGGTCGCAGTAGCTTAAGAAGACAGTTTAAATGCCCCTTTGAAGAGACATGCAGGTCGCAGTAGCTTAACAAGAGGGTTTAAATGCCCATTGGAAGAGGCTTGCAGGTCGCAGTAGCTTACCAAGACGATTTAAATGCCCCTTGGAAGAGACGTGCAGGTCGCAGTAGCTTAACAAGACAGTTTAAATGCCCCTTGAAAGAGCGGTGGAGGTCGCAGTAGCTTAACAAGACAGTTTAAATGCCACTTGGAAGAAATATGCATGTCGAAGCAGCTTAACAAGACGGTTTAAATGCCCCTTGGAAGAGACATGCAGGTCGCAGTAGCTTAACAAGACGGTTTAAATGCACCTTGGAAGAGACAAGCAGGTCGCACTAGCTTAACAAGACAGTTTAAATGCCACTTGGAAGAAACATGCATGTCGAAGCAGCTTAACAAGACTGTTTAAATGCCCCTAGGAAAAGACGTGCAGGTCGCAGGAGCTTAAAAAGAAGGTTTAAATGCGCCTAGGAATAGACATGCAAGTCGCAGTAGCTTAACAAGACGGTTTAAATGCCCCTTGGAAGAGACATGCAGGTCACAGCAGCTTAACAAGACGGTTTAAATGCCCCTTGGAAGAGACGTGGAGGTCGCAGTAGCTTAACAAGACGGTTTAAATGCCCCTTGGAAGAGACATGCAGGTCGCAGTAGCTTAACAAAGAGTTTTAAAAGCCCCTTGGTAGTGCGGTGGAGGTCGCAGTAGCTTAACAAGATGGTTTAAATGCCCCTTGGAAAAGTGGTGGAGGTTACAGTAGCTTAAGAAGACGGTTTAAATGCACCTTGGAAGAGACGTGCAAGTCGCAGTAGCTTAACAAGACTGTTTAAATGCCCCTTAGAAGAGACGTGCAGGTCGCAGAAGCTAAATAAGACAGTTTAAATGCCCCTTGGAAGAGACGTGCAGGTCGCAGTAGCTTAACAAGATGGTTTAAATGCCCCTTGGAAGAGCGGTGGAGGTCGCAGTAGCTTAAGAAGACAGTTTAAATGCCCCTTGGAAGAGACATGCAGGTCGCAGTAGCTTAACAAGAGGGTTTAAATGCCCATTGGAAGAGGCTTGCAGGTCGCAGTAGCTTACCAAGACGATTTAAATGCCCCTTGGAAGAGACGTGCAGGTCGCAGTAGCTTAACAAGACAGTTTAAATGCCCCTTGAAAGAGCGGTGGTGGTCGCAGTAGCTTAACAAGACAGTTTAAATGCCACTTGGAAGAAACATGCATGTCGAAGCAGCTTAACAAGACGGATTAAATGCCCCTTGGAAGAGACATGCAGGTCGCAGTAGCTTAACAAGACGGTTTAAATGCACCTTGGAAGAGACGTGCAGGTCGCACTAGCTTAACAAGACAGTTTAAATGCCACTTGGAAGAAACATGCATGTCGAAGCAGCTTAACAAGACTGTTTAAATGCCCCTAGGAAAAGACGTGCAGGTCGCAGGAGCTTAAAAAGAAGGTTTAAATGCGCCTTGGAAGAGAAGTGCAGGTCGCAGTAGCATAAAAAAACGGTTTAAATGCCCCTTGGAAAAGCGGTGGAGGTCGCAGTAGCTTAACACGACGGTTTAAATGCCCCTTATAATAGACATGCAGGTCGCAGTAGCTTAACAAGACGGTTTAAATGCCCCTTGGAAAAGACGTGCAGGTCGCAGAGGCTTAACAAGACGGTTTAAATGACCCTTGGAAGAGACATGCAGGTCGCAGTAGCTTAACAAGACGGTTTAAAAGCCCCTTGGAAGAGACGTGCAAGTCGCAGGAGCTTAAAAAGAAGGTTTAATTGCGCCTTGGAAGAGAAGTGCAGGTCGCAGTAGCATAGCAAGACGGTTTAAATGCACCTTGGAAGAGACATGCAGGTCGCAGTAGCTTAACAAGACAGTTTAAATGCCCCTTGGAAGAGACGTGCAGGTCGCAGTAGCTTAATAAGACGTTTTAAATGTCCCTTGGAAGAGACATGCAGGTCGCAGTAGCTTAATAAGATGGTTTAAATGCCCCTTGGAAGAGACGTGCAGGTCGCAGTATCTTAACAAGACTGTTTAAATGCCCCTTGGAAGAGAAGTGCAAGTTACAGTAGCTTAACAAGACGGTTTAAATTTCCCTTGGAAGAGATGTGCAGGTCGCAGTAGCTTAACAAGATGGTTTAAATGCCTCTTGGAAGAGATGTGCAGGTCGCAGTAGCTTAATAAGATGTTTTAAATGCCCCTTGGAAGAGAGGTGGAGGTCGCAGTAGCTTAACAAGACAGTTTAAATGACCCTTGGAAGAGACGTGCAGGTCGCAGTAGCTTAACAAGACGGTTTAAATGCCACTTAGAAGAGACGTGCAGGTTGCAGTAGCTTAATAAGACGGTTTAAATGCCCCATGGAAGAGCGGTAGAGGTCGCAGTAGCTTAACAAGACAGTTTAAATGCCCCTTGAAAGAGACGTGCAGGTCGCAGTAGCCTAACAAGACGATTTAAATGCCCCTTGGAAGAGACGTGCAGTTAGCAGTAGCTTAACAAGACGGTTTAAATCCCCCTTGGAAGAGACATGCAGGTCACAGGATCTTAACAAGAGGGTTTAAATGCCCCTTAGAATAGGCTTGCAGGTCGCAGCAGCTTAACAAGACAGTTGAAATGCCCCTTGGAAGAGACATGCTGGTCGCAGTAGCTTAAAAAGATGGTTTAAATGCGCCTTGGAAGAGACGTGCAGGTCGCAGTAGCTTAACAAGATGGTTTAAATGGCCCTTGGAAGAGACGTGCATGTCGCAGTAGCTTAATAAGATGTTTTAAATGCCCCATGGAAGAGAGGTGGAGGTTGCAGTAGCTTAACAAGACAGTTTAAATGCCCCTTGGAAGAGACGTGCAGGTTGCAGTAGCTTAATAAGACGGTTTAAATGCCGCTTGGAAGAGCGGTGGAGGTCGCAGTAGCTTAACAAGACGGTTTAAATGCCCCTTGAAAGAGACGTGCAGGTCGCAGTAGCTTAACAAGACGGTTTAAATGCCCCATGGACGTGCGGTGGAGGTCGCAGTAGCTTAACAAGACGGTTTAAATGCCCCTTGGAAGAGACGTGCAGGTCGCAGTAGCTTAACATGACGGTTTAAATGCCCCTTGGAAGAGAAGTGCAAGTCGCAGTAGCTTAAAAACACGGTTTAAATGCGCCTTGGAAGAGACGTGCTGGTCACAGTAGCTTAACAAGACGGTTTAAATGCCCCTTGGAAAAGCGGTGGAGGTCGCAGTAGCTTAACAAGATGGTTTAAATGCCCCTTGGAAGAGACATGCAGGTCGCAGCAGCCTAAAAAGACGTGCAGATCGCAGTAGCTTAACAAGATGGTTTAAATTCCCCTTGGAAGAGCGGTGGAGGTCGCAGAAGCTTAACAAGACAGTTTAAATGCCCCTTGGAAGAGACGTGCAGGTCGCAGAAGCTTAAAAAGATGGTTTAAATTCCCCTTGGAAGAGATGTACAGGTCGCAGTAGCTTAATAAGACGGTTTAAATGCCCCTTGGAAGAGAGGTGGAGGTCACAGTAACTTAAAAAGACAGTTTAAATGCCCCTAGGAAGAGACGTGCAGGTCGCAGTAGCTTAACAAGACGGTTTAAATGCCCCTTGGAAGAGACGTGCAGGTCGCAGTAGCTTAACAAGATGGTTTAAATGCCCCTTGGAAGAGCGGTGGAGGTCGCAGTAGCTTAACAAGACAGTTTAAATGCCTTGAAAGAGACGTGCAGGTCGCAGTAGCTTAACAAGATGGTTTAAATGCCCCTTGGAAATGCGGTGGAGGTCGCAGTAGCTTAACAAGATGGTTTAAATGCCCCTTGCAAGAGACATGCAGGTTGCAGCAGCTTAATAAGACGGTTTAAATGCCCCTTGGAAGAGACGTGCAGGTCGCAGTGGCTTAACAAGACGGTTTAAATGCCCCTTGGAAGAGAAGTGCAGGTCGCAGTAGCTTAACAAGACAGTTTAAATGCCCCTTGGAAGAGACGTGAAGGTCGCAGTGGCTTAACAAGACGGTTTAAATGCCCCTTGGAAGAGACGTGCAGCTCACAGAAACATAACAAGAGGGTTTAAATGCCCCTTGGAATAGGCTTGCAGGTCGCAGTTGATTACCAAGATGGTTTAAATGCCCCTTGGAAGAGCGGTGGAGGTCGCAGTAGCTTAACAAGACAGTTTAAATGCCCCTTAGAAGAGACGTGAAGGTCGCAGTAGCTTAACAAGACAGTTTAAATGCCCCTTGGAAGAGACGTGAAGGTCGCAGTAGATTAATAAGACGGTTTAAATGTCCCCTTGGAAGAGAGGTGGAGTTCGCAGTAGCTTAACAAGACGGTTTAAATGTGCCTTGGAAGAGACATGCAGGTCGCAGTAGCTTAACAAGACGGTATAAATGCCCCTTGGGAGAGACATGCAGGTCGCAGTAACTTAACAAAACGGTTTAAATGTGCCTTGGAAAAGTGGTGTAGATTACTGAAGCTTAACAACACCATTTAAATGCCCCTTGGAAGAGACGTGCAAGTCGCTGTAGCTTAAAAACACGGTTTAAATGCGCCTTGGAAGAGACGTGCTGGTCGCAGTAGCTTAACAATACGGTTTAAATGCCCCTTGGAAGAGCGGTGGAGGTCGCAGTAGCTTAACAAGACAGTTTAAATGCCCCTTGAAAGAGACGTGCAGGTCGCAGTAGCTTAACAAGACGGTTTAAATGCCCCTTGGAAGTGCAGTGGAGGTCGGAGTAGCTTAACAAGATGGCTTAAATGCCCCTTGGAAGAGCGGTGGAGGTCGCAGTAGCTTAACAAGACAGTTTAAATGCCCCTTGGAAAAGACATGCAGGTCGCAGCAGCTTAACAAGACGGTTTAAATGCCCCTTGGAAGAGACATGCAGGTCGCAGTAGCTTAACAAGACTGTTGAGTGCCCCTTGGAAAAGTGGTGGAGGTTACAGTAGCTTAACAAGACAGTTTAAATGCCCCTTGGAAGAGACGTGCAAGTCGCAGTAGCTTAAAAAGACGGTTTAAATGAGCCTTGGAAGAGACTTGCAGGTCGCAGTAGCTTAACAAGACGGTTTAGATGGCCCTTGGAAGAGACGAGCAGGTCGCAGTAGCTTAACAAGACAGTTTAAATGCCCCTTGGAAGAGATGTGCAGGTAGCAGTAGCTTAATAAGACGGTTTAAGTGCCCCTTGGAAGAGAGGTGGAGGTCACAGTAACTTAAAAAGACAGTTTAAATGCCCCTTGGAAGAGACGTGCAGGTCTCACAATCATAACAAGAGGGTTTAAATGCCCCTTGGAATAGGCTTGCAGGTCACAGTAGCTTAATAAGACGGTTTAAATGCCCCTTGGAAGAGCGGTGGAAGTCGCAGTAGCTTAACAAGACGGTTTAAATGCCCCTTGGAAGAGACGTGAAGGTCGCAGTAGCTTAACAAGACGGTTTAAATGCCCCTTGGAAGAGATGTGCAGGTCGCAGTAGCTTAATAAGACGGTTTAAATGCACCTTGGAAGAGAGGTGGAGGTAGCATTAGCTTAACAAGACAGTTTAAATGCCCCTTGGAAGAGACGTGCAGGTCTCAGTAGCTTAATCAGACGGTTTAAATGCCCCTTGGAAGAGATGTGCAGGTCGCAGTAGCTTAATAAGATGGTTTAAATGCACCTTGGAAGAGAGGTGGAGGTCGCAGTAGCTTAACAAGACAGTTTAAATGCCCCTTGGAAGAGAGGTGGAGGTCGCAGTAGCTTAATAAGATGGTTTAAATGCCCGTTGGAAGAGACGTGCAGGTCGCAGTAGCTTAACAAGACGGTTTAAATGTACCTTGGAAGAGACGTGCAGGTCGCAGTAGCTTAACAAGACCCTTTAAATCCCCCTTGGAAGAGACGTGCAGGTCGCAGTAGCTTAACAAGAGGGTTTAAATGTCCCTTGGAAGAGACGTGCAGGTCGCAGTAGCTTAACAAGATATTTTAAATGCCCCTTGGAAGAGCGGTGGAGGTCACAGTAGCTTAATAAGATGGTTTAAATGCCCCTTGGAAGAGACATGCAGGTAGCAGTAGCTTAACAAGATGTTTTAAATGCCCCTTGGAAGAGACGTGCAGGTCGCAGTAGCTTAACAAGACTGTTGAGATGCCCCTTGGAAATGTGGTGGAGGTTATAGTAGCTTAACAAGACGGTTTAAATGCCCCTTGGAAGAGACGTTCAAGTCGCAGAAGCTTAAAAAGACGGTTTAAATGAGCCTTGGAAGAGACGTGCAGGTCGCAGTAGCTTAACAAGACGGTTTAAATGCCCCTTGGAAGAGCGGTGGAGGTCGCAGAAGCTTAGCAAGACAGTTTAAATGCCCCTTGGAAGAGACATGCAGGTAGCAGTAGCTTAACAAGATGGTTTAAATGCCCCTTGGAAGAGACGTGCAGGTCGCAGTAGCTTAACAAGACTGTTGAGATGCCCCTTGGAAAAGTGGTGAAGGTTATAGTAGCTTAACAAGACAGTTTAAATGCCCCTTGGAAAACACGTGCAGGTCGCATTAGCTTAACAAGACGCTTTAAATGCCACTTGGAAGAGACGTGCAGGTCGCAGTAGCTTAACAAGACGGTTTAAATGCCCCTTGGAAGAGACATGCAGGTCGCAGCAGCTTAAAAAGCCGTGCAGGTCGCAGTAGCTTAACAAGACGGTTTAAATGCCCCTTGGAAGTGCGGTGGAGGGTGCAGTAGCTTAACAAGACGGTTTAAATGCCCCCTGGAAGAGACATGCAGGTCGCAGCAGCTTAACAAGACAGATTAAATGCCACTTTGAAGAGACGTGCAGGTAGCAGTGGCTTAACAAGACGGTTTAAATGCCCCTTGGAAGAGACATGCAGGTCGCAGTAGCTTAACAAGACGGTTTAAATGCGGCTTGGAAGAGACGTGCTGGTCACAGTAGCTTAACAAGACAGTTTAAATGCCCCTTGGAATAAACGAGCAGGTCGCAGTAGCTTAACAAGACGGTTGAAATGCCCCTTGGAAGAGAGGTGGAGGTCACAGTAACTTAAAAAGACAGTTTAAATGCCCCTTGGAAGAGAGGTGCAGGTCGCAGTAGCTTAAGAAGACGGTTTAAATGCCACTTGGAAGAGACGTGCAGGTCGCAGTAGCTTAACAAGACAGTTTAAATGCCCCTTGAAAGAGAAGGTGGAGGTCGCAGTAGCTTAACAAGACAGTTTAAATGCCCCTTGAAAGAGACGTGCAGGTCGCAGTGGCTTAAAAAGACGGTTTAAATGCCCCTTGGAAGTGCGGTGGAGGTCGCAGTAGCTTAACAAGATGGTTTAAATGCCCCTTGGAAGAGCGGTGGAGGTCGCAGTAGCTTAACAAGACAGTTTAAATGCCGCTTGAAAGAGACGTGCAGGTCGCAGTAGCTTAACAAGACGGTTTAAATGCAACTTGGAAATGCGGTGGAGGTCGCAGTAGCTTAACATGATGGTTTAAATGCCCCTTGGAAGAGACATGCAGGTCGCAGCAGCTTAACAAGACGGTTTAAATGCCCCTTGGAAGAGACGTGCAGGTCGCAGTGGCTTAATAAGACGGTTTAAATGCCCCTTGGAAGAGAGGTGCAGGTCGCAGTGGCTTAATAAGACGGTTTAAATGCCCCTTGGAAGAGACGTGCAGGTCAAAGAAACTTAACAAGAGGGTTTAAATGCCCCTTTGAATAGGCTTGCAGGTCGCAGTAGCTTACCAAGATGGTTTAAATGCCCCTTGGAAGAGACGTGCAGGTCGCAGTAGCTTAACAAGACGGTTTAAATGCCCCTTGGAAGAGCGGTGGAGGTCGCAGTAGCTTAACAAGACGGTTTAAATGTGCCTTGGAAGAGACATGCAGGTCGCAGTAGCTTAACAAGACGGTATAAATGCCCCTTGGGAGAGACATGCAGGTCGCAGTAACTTAACAAAACGGTTTAAATGTGCCTTGGAAAAGTGGTGTAGATTACAGAAGCTTAACAACACCGTTTAAATGCCCCTTGGAAGAGACGTGCAAGTCGCTGTAGCTTAAAAACACGGTTTAAATGCGCCTTGGAAGAGACGTGCTGGTCGCAGTAGCTTAACAATACGGTTTAAGTGCCCCTTGGAAGAGAGGTGGAGGTCACAGTAACTTAAAAAGACAGTTTAAATGCCCCTTGGAAGAGACGTGCAGGTCTCACAATCATAACAAGAGGGTTTAAATGCCCCTTGGAATAGGCTTGCAGGTCACAGTAGCTTAATAAGACTTTTTAAATGCCCCTTGGAAGAGCGGTGGAAGTCGCAGTAGCTTAACAAGACGGTTTAAATGCCCCTTGGAAGAGACGTGAAGGTCGCAGTAGCTTAACAAGACGGTTTAAATGCCCCTTGGAAGAGATGTGCAGGTCGCAGTAGCTTAATAAGACGGTTTAAATGCACCTTGGAAGAGAGGTGGAGGTAGCATTAGCTTAACAAGACAGTTTAAATGCCCCTTGGAAGAGACGTGCAGGTCTCAGTAGCTTAATCAGACGGTTTAAATGCCCCTTGGAAGAGATGTGCAGGTCGCAGTAGCTTAATAAGATGGTTTAAATGCACCTTGGAAGAGAGGTGGAGGTCGCAGTAGCTTAACAAGACAGTTTAAATGCCCCTTGGAAGAGAGGTGGAGGTCGCAGTAGCTTAATAAGATGGTTTAAATGCCCGTTGGAAGAGACGTGCAGGTCGCAGTAGCTTAACAAGACGGTTTAAATGTACCTTGGAAGAGACGTGCAGGTCGCAGTAGCTTAACAAGACCGTTTAAATCCCCCTTGGAAGAGACGTGCAGGTCGCAGTAGCTTAACAAGAGGGTTTAAATGTCCCTTGGAAGAGACGTGCAGGTCGCAGTAGCTTAACAAGATATTTTAAATGCCCCTTGGAAGAGCGGTGGAGGTCACAGTAGCTTAACAAGATGGTTTAAATGCCCCTTGGAAGAGACATGCAGGTAGCAGTAGCTTAACAAGATGTTTTAAATGCCCCTTGGAAGAGACGTGCAGGTCGCAGTAGCTTAACAAGACTGTTGAGATGCCCCTTGGAAATGTGGTGGAGGTTATAGTAGCTTAACAAGACGGTTTAAATGCCCCTTGGAAGAGACGTTCAATTCGCAGAAGCTTAAAAAGACGGTTTAAATGAGCCTTGGAAGAGACGTGCAGGTCGCAGTAGCTTAACAAGACGGTTTAAATGCCCCTTGGAAGAGCGGTGGAGGTCGCAGAAGCTTAGCAAGACAGTTTAAATGCCCCTTGGAAGAGACATGCAGGTAGCAGTAGCTTAACAAGATGGTTTAAATGCCCCTTGGAAGAGACGTGCAGGTCGCAGTAGCTTAACAAGACTGTTGAGATGCCCCTTGGAAAAGTGGTGAAGGTTATAGTAGCTTAACAAGACAGTTTAAATGCCCCTTGGAAAACACGTGCAGGTCGCATTAGCTTAACAAGACGCTTTAAATGCCACTTGGAAGAGACGTGCAGGTCGCAGTAGCTTAACAAGACGGTTTAAATGCCCCTTGGAAGAGACATGCAGGTCGCAGCAGCTTAAAAAGCCGTGCAGGTCGCAGTAGCTTAACAAGACGGTTTAAATGCCCCTTGGAAGTGCGGTGGAGGGTGCAGTGGCTTAACAAGACGGTTTAAATGCCCCCTGGAAGAGACATGCAGGTCGCAGCAGCTTAACAAGACAGATTAAATGCCACTTTGAAGAGACGTGCAGGTAGCAGTGGCTTAACAAGACGGTTTAAATGCCCCTTGGAAGAGACATGCAGGTCGCAGTAGCTTAACAAGACGGTTTAAATGCGGCTTGGAAGAGACGTGCTGGTCACAGTAGCTTAACAAGACAGTTTAAATGCCCCTTGGAATAAACGAGCAGGTCGCAGTAGCTTAACAAGACGGTTGAAATGCCCCTTGGAAGAGAGGTGGAGGTCACAGTAACTTAAAAAGACAGTTTAAATGCCCCTTGGAAGAGACGTGCAGGTCGCAGTAGCTTAAGAAGACGGTTTAAATGCCACTTGGAAGAGACGTGAAGGTCGCAGTAGCTTAACAAGACGGTTTAAATGCCCCTTGAAAGAGAAGGTGGAGGTCGCAGTAGCTTAACAAGACAGTTTAAATGCCCCTTGAAAGAGACGTGCAGGTCGCAGTGGCTTAAAAAGACGGTTTAAATGCCCCTTGGAAGTGCGGTGGAGGTCGCAGTAGCTTAACAAGATGGTTTAAATGCCCCTTGGAAGAGCGGTGGAGGTCGCAGTAGCTTAACAAGACAGTTTAAATGCCGCTTGAAAGAGACGTGCAGGTCGCAGTAGCTTAACAAGACGGTTTAAATGCAACTTGGAAATGCGGTGGAGGTCGCAGTAGCTTAACATGATGGTTTAAATGCCCCTTGGAAGAGACATGCAGGTCGCAGCAGCTTAACAAGACGGTTTAAATGCCCCTTGGAAGAGACGTGCAGGTCGCAGTGGCTTAATAAGACGGTTTAAATGCCCCTTGGAAGAGACGTGCAGGTCGCAGTGGCTTAATAAGACGGTTTAAATGCCCCTTGGAAGAGACGTGCAGGTCAAAGAAACTTAACAAGAGGGTTTAAATGCCCCTTTGAATAGGCTTGCAGGTCGCAGTAGCTTACCAAGATGGTTTAAATGCCCCTTGGAAGAGACGTGCAGGTCGCAGTAGCTTAACAAGACGGTTTAAATGCCCCTTGGAAGAGCGGTGGAGGTCGCAGTAGCTTAACAAGACGGTTTAAATGTGCCTTGGAAGAGACATGCAGGTCGCAGTAGCTTAACAAGACGGTATAAATGCCCCTTGGGAGAGACATGCAGGTCGCAGTAACTTAACAAAACGGTTTAAATGTGCCTTGGAAAAGTGGTGTAGATTACAGAAGCTTAACAACACCGTTTAAATGCCCCTTGGAAGAGACGTGCAAGTCGCTGTAGCTTAAAAACACGGTTTAAATGCGCCTTGGAAGAGACGTGCTGGTCGCAGTAGCTTAACAATACGGTTTAAATGCCGCTTGGAAGAGCGGTGGAGGTCGCAGTAGCTTAACAAGACAGTTTAAATGCCCCTTGAAAGAGACGTGCAGGTCGCAGTAGCTTAACAAGACGGTTTAAATGCCCCTTGGAAGTGCAGTGGAGGTCGGAGTAGCTTAACAAGATGGCTTAAATGCCCCTTGGAAGAGCGGTGGAGGTCGCAGTAGCTTAACAAGACAGTTTAAATGCCCCTTGGAAAAGACATGCAGGTCGCAGCAGCTTAACAAGACGGTTTAAATGCCCCTTGGAAGAGACATGCAGGTCGCAGTAGCTTAACAAGACTGTTGAGTGCCCCTTGGAAAAGTGGTGGAGGTTACAGTAGCTTAACAAGACAGTTTAAATGCCCCTTGGAAGAGACGTGCAAGTCGCAGTAGCTTAAAAAGACGGTTTAAATGAGCCTTGGAAGAGACTTGCAGGTCGCAGTAGCTTAACAAGACGGTTTAGATGCCCCTTGGAAGAGACGAGCAGGTCGCAGTAGCTTAACAAGACAGTTTAAATGCCCCTTGGAAGAGATGTGCAGGTAGCAGTAGCTTAATAAGACGGTTTAAGTGCCCCTTGGAAGAGAGGTGGAGGTCACAGTAACTTAAAAAGACAGTTTAAATGCCCCTTGGAAGAGACGTGCAGGTCTCACAATCATAACAAGAGGGTTTAAATGCCCCTTGGAATAGGCTTGCAGGTCACAGTAGCTTAATAAGACTTATTAAATGCCCCTTGGAAGAGCGGTGGAAGTCGCAGTAGCTTAACAAGACGGTTTAAATGCGCCTTGGAAGAGACGTGAAGGTCGCAGTAGCTTAACAAGACGGTTTAAATGCCCCTTGGAAGAGATGTGCAGGTCGCAGTAGCTTAATAAGACGGTTTAAATGCACCTTGGAAGAGAGGTGGAGGTAGCATTAGCTTAACAAGACAGTTTAAATGCCCCTTGGAAGAGACGTGCAGGTCTCAGTAGCTTAATCAGACGGTTTAAATGCCCCTTGGAAGAGATGTGCAGGTCGCAGTAGCTTAATAAGATGGTTTAAATGCACCTTGGAAGAGAGGTGGAGGTCGCAGTAGCTTAACAAGACAGTTTAAATGCCCCTTGGAAGAGAGGTGGAGGTCGCAGTAGCTTAATAAGATGGTTTAAATGCCCGTTGGAAGAGACGTGCAGGTCGCAGTAGCTTAACAAGACGGTTTAAATGTACCTTGGAAGAGACGTGCAGGTCGCAGTAGCTTAACAAGACCGTTTAAATCCCCCTTGGAAGAGACGTGCAGGTCGCAGTAGCTTAACAAGAGGGTTTAAATGTCCCTTGGAAGAGACGTGCAGGTCGCAGTAGCTTAACAAGATATTTTAAATGCCCCTTGGAAGAGCGGTGGAGGTCACAGTAGCTTAACAAGATGGTTTAAATGCCCCTTGGAAGAGACATGCAGGTAGCAGTAGCTTAACAAGATGTTTTAAATGCCCCTTGGAAGAGACGTGCAGGTCGCAGTAGCTTAACAAGACTGTTGAGATGCCCCTTGGAAATGTGGTGGAGGTTATAGTAGCTTAACAAGACGGTTTAAATGCCCCTTGGAAGAGACGTTCAAGTCGCAGAAGCTTAAAAAGACGGTTTAAATGAGCCTTGGAAGAGACGTGCAGGTCGCAGTAGCTTAACAAGACGGTTTAAATGCCCCTTGGAAGAGCGGTGGAGGTCGCAGAAGCTTAGCAAGACAGTTTAAATGCCCCTTGGAAGAGACATGCAGGTAGCAGTAGCTTAACAAGATGGTTTAAATGCCCCTTGGAAGAGACGTGCAGGTCGCAGTAGCTTAACAAGACTGTTGAGATGCCCCTTGGAAAAGTGGTGAAGGTTATAGTAGCTTAACAAGACAGTTTAAATGCCCCTTGGAAAACACGTGCAGGTCGCATTAGCTTAACAAGACGCTTTAAATGCCACTTGGAAGAGACGTGCAGGTCGCAGTAGCTTAACAAGACGGTTTAAATGCCCCTTGGAAGAGACATGCAGGTCGCAGCAGCTTAAAAAGTCGTGCAGGTCGCAGTAGCTTAACAAGACGGTTTAAATGCCCCTTGGAAGTGCGGTGGAGGGTGCAGTAGCTTAACAAGACGGTTTAAATGCCCCCTGGAAGAGACATGCAGGTCGCAGCAGCTTAACAAGACAGATTAAATGCCACTTTGAAGAGACGTGCAGGTAGCAGTGGTTTAACAAGACGGTTTAAATGCCCCTTGGAAGAGACATGCAGGTCGCAGTAGCTTAACAAGACGGTTTAAATGCGGCTTGGAAGAGACGTGCTGGTCACAGTAGCTTAACAAGACAGTTTAAATGCCCCTTGGAATAAACGAGCAGGTCGCAGTAGCTTAACAAGACGGTTGAAATGCCCCTTGGAAGAGAGGTGGAGGTCACAGTAACTTAAAAAGACAGTTTAAATGCCCCTTGGAAGAGACGTGCAGGTCGCAGTAGCTTAAGAAGACGGTTTAAATGCCACTTGGAAGAGACGTGCAGGTCGCAGTAGCTTAACAAGACAGTTTAAATGCCCCTTGAAAGAGAAGGTGGAGGTCGCAGTAGCTTAACAAGACAGTTTAAATGCCCCTTGAAAGAGACGTGCAGGTCGCAGTGGCTTAAAAAGACGGTTTAAATGCCCCTTGGAAGTGCGGTGGAGGTCGCAGTAGCTTAACAAGATGGTTTAAATGCCCCTTGGAAGAGCGGTGGAGGTCGCAGTAGCTTAACAAGACAGTTTAAATGCCGCTTGAAAGAGACGTGCAGGTCGCAGTAGCTTAACAAGACGGTTTAAATGCAACTTGGAAATGCGGTGGAGGTCGCAGTAGCTTAACATGATGGTTTAAATGCCCCTTGGAAGAGACATGCAGGTCGCAGCAGCTTAACAAGACGGTTTAAATGCCCCTTGGAAGAGACGTGCAGGTCGCAGTGGCTTAATAAGACGGTTTAAATGCCCCTTGGAAGAGACGTGCAGGTCGCAGTGGCTTAATAAGACGGTTTAAATGCCCCTTGGAAGAGACGTGCAGGTCAAAGAAACTTAACAAGAGGGTTTAAATGCCCCTTTGAATAGGCCTGCAGGTCGCAGTAGCTTACCAAGATGGTTTAAATGCCCCTTGGAAGAGACGTGCAGGTCGCAGTAGCTTAACAAGACGGTTTAAATGCCCCTTGGAAGAGCGGTGGAGGTCGCAGTAGCTTAACAAGACAGTTTAAATGCCCCTTAGAAGAGACGTGAAGGTCGCAGTAGCTTAACAAGACGGTTTAAATGCCCCTTGGAAGAGATGTGTAGGTCGCAGTAGCTTAGCAAGACGGTTTAAATGCCCCTTGGAAGTGCGGTGGAGGTCGCAGTAGCTTAACAAGATGGTTTAAATGCCCCTTGGAAGAGACATGCAAGTCGCAGTGGCTTAACAAGACGGTTTAAATGCCCCTTGGAAGAGACGTGCAGGTCTCAGAAACATAACAAGAGGGTTTAAATGCCCCTTGGAGTAGGCTTGCAGGTCGCAGTAGCTTAACAAGACGGTTTAAATGCCCCTTGGAAGAGCGGTGGAGGTCGCAGCAGCTTAACAAGACAGTTTAAATGCCCCTTGGAAGAGACGTGAAGGTCGCAGTAGCTTAACAAGACGGTTTAAATGCCCCTTGGAAGAGATGTGCAGGTCGCAGTAGCTTAATAAGACGGTTTAAATGCCCCTTGGAAGAGAGGTGGAGGTTGCATTAGCTTAACAAGACAGTTTAAATGCCCCTTGGAAGAGACGTGCAGGTCTCAGTAGCTTAATCAGACGGTTTAAATGCCCCTTGGAAGAGATGTGCAGGTCGCAGTAGCTTAATAAGATGGTTTAAATGCACCTTGGAAGAGAGGTGGAGGTCGCAGTAGCTTAACAAGACAGTTTAAATGCGCCTTGGAAGAGCGGTGGAGGTCGCAGTAGCTTAATAAGATGGTTTAAATGCCCCTTGGAAGAGACGTGCAGGTCGCAGTAGCTTAACAAGACGGTTGAAATGCCTCTTGGAAGAGACGTGCAGGTAGCAGAAGCTTAGCAAGATGGTTTAAATGCCCTTTGGAAGAGCGGTGGAGGTCGCAGTAGCATAACAAGTTGGTTTAAATGCCCCTTGGGAGAGACATGCAGTTCACATCAGCTTAAAAAGATGGTTTAAATGCCCCTTGGAAGAGACGTGCAGGTCGCAGTGGCTTAACAAGACGGTTTAAATGCCCCTTGGAAGAGACATGCCAGTCGCAGTAGCTTAACAAGACGGTTGAAATGCCCCTTGGAAGAGACATGCAGGTCGCAGTAGCTTAACAAGACGGTTTAAATGACCCTTGGAAGAGACGTGCAAGTCGCAGTAGCTTAAAAACACGGTTTAAATGAGCCTTGGAAGAGACGTGCAGGTGGCAGTAGCTTAACATGACGGTTTAAATGCCCCTTGAAGAGACGTGCAGGTCGCAGTAGCTAAACAAGATGGTTTAAATCCCCCTTGGAAGAGACGTGCAGGTTGCAGTAGCTTAACACGAGGGTTTAAATGCCCCTTGGAAGAGACATGCAGGTCGCAGCAGCTTAACAAGATGGCTTAAATGCCACTTTGAAGAGACGTGCAGGTAGCTGTGGATTAACAAGACGGTTTAAATGCCCCTTGGAAGAGACGTGCAAGTAGCAGTAGCTTAACAAGAGGGTTTAAATGCGCCTTGGAAGAGACGTGCTGGTCGCAGTAGCTTAACAAGATATTTTAAATGCCCCTTGGAAGAGCGGTGGAGGTCACAGTAGCTTAACAAGATGGTTTAAATGCCCCTTGGAAGAGACATGCAGGTAGCAGTAGCTTAACAAGATGTTTTAAATGCCCCTTGGAAGAGACGTGCAGGTCGCAGTAGCTTAACAAGACTGTTGAGATGCCCCTTGGAAATGTGGTGGAGGTTATAGTAGCTTAACAAGACGGTTTAAATGCCCCTTGGAAGAGACGTTCAAGTCGCAGAAGCTTAAAAAGACGGTTTAAATGAGCCTTGGAAGAGACGTGCAGGTCGCAGTAGCTTAACAAGACGGTTTAAATGCCCCTTGGAAGAGCGGTGGAGGTCGCAGAAGCTTAGCAAGACAGTTTAAATGCCCCTTGGAAGAGACATGCAGGTAGCAGTAGCTTAACAAGATGGTTTAAATGCCCCTTGGAAGAGACGTGCAGGTCGCAGTAGCTTAACAAGACTGTTGAGATGCCCCTTGGAAAAGTGGTGAAGGTTATAGTAGCTTAACAAGACAGTTTAAATGCCCCTTGGAAAACACGTGCAGGTCGCATTAGCTTAACAAGACGCTTTAAATGCCACTTGGAAGAGACGTGCAGGTCGCAGTAGCTTAACAAGACGGTTTAAATGCCCCTTGGAAGAGACATGCAGGTCGCAGCAGCTTAAAAAGCCGTGCAGGTCGCAGTAGCTTAACAAGACGGTTTAAATGCCCCTTGGAAGTGCGGTGGAGGGTGCAGTAGCTTAACAAGACGGTTTAAATGCCCCCTGGAAGAGACATGCAGGTCGCAGCAGCTTAACAAGACAGATTAAATGCCACTTTGAAGAGACGTGCAGGTAGCAGTGGCTTAACAAGACGGTTTAAATGCCCCTTGGAAGAGACATGCAGGTCGCAGTAGCTTAACAAGACGGTTTAAATGCGGCTTGGAAGAGACGTGCTGGTCACAGTAGCTTAACAAGACAGTTTAAATGCCCCTTGGAATAAACGAGCAGGTCGCAGTAGCTTAACAAGACGGTTGAAATGCCCCTTGGAAGAGAGGTGGAGGTCACAGTAACTTAAAAAGACAGTTTAAATGCCCCTTGGAAGAGAGGTGCAGGTCGCAGTAGCTTAAGAAGACGGTTTAAATGCCACTTGGAAGAGACGTGCAGGTCGCAGTAGCTTAACAAGACAGTTTAAATGCCCCTTGAAAGAGAAGGTGGAGGTCGCAGTAGCTTAACAAGACAGTTTAAATGCCCCTTGAAAGAGACGTGCAGGTCGCAGTGGCTTAAAAAGACGGTTTAAATGCCCCTTGGAAGTGCGGTGGAGGTCGCAGTAGCTTAACAAGATGGTTTAAATGCCCCTTGGAAGAGCGGTGGAGGTCGCAGTAGCTTAACAAGACAGTTTAAATGCCGCTTGAAAGAGACGTGCAGGTCGCAGTAGCTTAACAAGACGGTTTAAATGCAACTTGGAAATGCGGTGGAGGTCGCAGTAGCTTAACATGATGGTTTAAATGCCCCTTGGAAGAGACATGCAGGTCGCAGCAGCTTAACAAGACGGTTTAAATGCCCCTTGGAAGAGACGTGCAGGTCGCAGTGGCTTAATAAGACGGTTTAAATGCCCCTTGGAAGAGAGGTGCAGGTCGCAGTGGCTTAATAAGACGGTTTAAATGCCCCTTGGAAGAGACGTGCAGGTCAAAGAAACTTAACAAGAGGGTTTAAATGCCCCTTTGAATAGGCTTGCAGGTCGCAGTAGCTTACCAAGATGGTTTAAATGCCCCTTGGAAGAGACGTGCAGGTCGCAGTAGCTTAACAAGACGGTTTAAATGCCCCTTGGAAGAGCGGTGGAGGTCGCAGTAGCTTAACAAGACGGTTTAAATGTGCCTTGGAAGAGACATGCAGGTCGCAGTAGCTTAACAAGACGGTATAAATGCCCCTTGGGAGAGACATGCAGGTCGCAGTAACTTAACAAAACGGTTTAAATGTGCCTTGGAAAAGTGGTGTAGATTACAGAAGCTTAACAACACCGTTTAAATGCCCCTTGGAAGAGACGTGCAAGTCGCTGTAGCTTAAAAACACGGTTTAAATGCGCCTTGGAAGAGACGTGCTGGTCGCAGTAGCTTAACAATACGGTTTAAGTGCCCCTTGGAAGAGAGGTGGAGGTCACAGTAACTTAAAAAGACAGTTTAAATGCCCCTTGGAAGAGACGTGCAGGTCTCACAATCATAACAAGAGGGTTTAAATGCCCCTTGGAATAGGCTTGCAGGTCACAGTAGCTTAATAAGACTTTTTAAATGCCCCTTGGAAGAGCGGTGGAAGTCGCAGTAGCTTAACAAGACGGTTTAAATGCCCCTTGGAAGAGACGTGAAGGTCGCAGTAGCTTAACAAGACGGTTTAAATGCCCCTTGGAAGAGATGTGCAGGTCGCAGTAGCTTAATAAGACGGTTTAAATGCACCTTGGAAGAGAGGTGGAGGTAGCATTAGCTTAACAAGACAGTTTAAATGCCCCTTGGAAGAGACGTGCAGGTCTCAGTAGCTTAATCAGACGGTTTAAATGCCCCTTGGAAGAGATGTGCAGGTCGCAGTAGCTTAATAAGATGGTTTAAATGCACCTTGGAAGAGAGGTGGAGGTCGCAGTAGCTTAACAAGACAGTTTAAATGCCCCTTGGAAGAGAGGTGGAGGTCGCAGTAGCTTAATAAGATGGTTTAAATGCCCGTTGGAAGAGACGTGCAGGTCGCAGTAGCTTAACAAGACGGTTTAAATGTACCTTGGAAGAGACGTGCAGGTCGCAGTAGCTTAACAAGACCGTTTAAATCCCCCTTGGAAGAGACGTGCAGGTCGCAGTAGCTTAACAAGAGGGTTTAAATGTCCCTTGGAAGAGACGTGCAGGTCGCAGTAGCTTAACAAGATATTTTAAATGCCCCTTGGAAGAGCGGTGGAGGTCACAGTAGCTTAACAAGATGGTTTAAATGCCCCTTGGAAGAGACATGCAGGTAGCAGTAGCTTAACAAGATGTTTTAAATGCCCCTTGGAAGAGACGTGCAGGTCGCAGTAGCTTAACAAGACTGTTGAGATGCCCCTTGGAAATGTGGTGGAGGTTATAGTAGCTTAACAAGACGGTTTAAATGCCCCTTGGAAGAGACGTTCAAGTCGCAGAAGCTTAAAAAGACGGTTTAAATGAGCCTTGGAAGAGACGTGCAGGTCGCAGTAGCTTAACAAGACGGTTTAAATGCCCCTTGGAAGAGCGGTGGAGGTCGCAGAAGCTTAGCAAGACAGTTTAAATGCCCCTTGGAAGAGACATGCAGGTAGCAGTAGCTTAACAAGATGGTTTAAATGCCCCTTGGAAGAGACGTGCAGGTCGCAGTAGCTTAACAAGACTGTTGAGATGCCCCTTGGAAAAGTGGTGAAGGTTATAGTAGCTTAACAAGACAGTTTAAATGCCCCTTGGAAAACACGTGCAGGTCGCATTAGCTTAACAAGACGCTTTAAATGCCACTTGGAAGAGACGTGCAGGTCGCAGTAGCTTAACAAGACGGTTTAAATGCCCCTTGGAAGAGACATGCAGGTCGCAGCAGCTTAAAAAGCCGTGCAGGTCGCAGTAGCTTAACAAGACGGTTTAAATGCCCCTTGGAAGTGCGGTGGAGGGTGCAGTAGCTTAACAAGACGGTTTAAATGCCCCCTGGAAGAGACATGCAGGTCGCAGCAGCTTAACAAGACAGATTAAATGCCACTTTGAAGAGACGTGCAGGTAGCAGTGGCTTAACAAGACGGTTTAAATGCCCCTTGGAAGAGACATGCAGGTCGCAGTAGCTTAACAAGACGGTTTAAATGCGGCTTGGAAGAGACGTGCTGGTCACAGTAGCTTAACAAGACAGTTTAAATGCCCCTTGGAATAAACGAGCAGGTCGCAGTAGCTTAACAAGACGGTTGAAATGCCCCTTGGAAGAGAGGTGGAGGTCACAGTAACTTAAAAAGACAGTTTAAATGCCCCTTGGAAGAGACGTGCAGGTCGCAGTAGCTTAAGAAGACGGTTTAAATGCCACTTGGAAGAGACGTGAAGGTCGCAGTAGCTTAACAAGACGGTTTAAATGCCCCTTGAAAGAGAAGGTGGAGGTCGCAGTAGCTTAACAAGACAGTTTAAATGCCCCTTGAAAGAGACGTGCAGGTCGCAGTGGCTTAAAAAGACGGTTTAAATGCCCCTTGGAAGTGCGGTGGAGGTCGCAGTAGCTTAACAAGATGGTTTAAATGCCCCTTGGAAGAGCGGTGGAGGTCGCAGTAGCTTAACAAGACAGTTTAAATGCCGCTTGAAAGAGACGTGCAGGTCGCAGTAGCTTAACAAGACGGTTTAAATGCAACTTGGAAATGCGGTGGAGGTCGCAGTAGCTTAACATGATGGTTTAAATGCCCCTTGGAAGAGACATGCAGGTCGCAGCAGCTTAACAAGACGGTTTAAATGCCCCTTGGAAGAGACGTGCAGGTCGCAGTGGCTTAATAAGACGGTTTAAATGCCCCTTGGAAGAGACGTGCAGGTCGCAGTGGCTTAATAAGACGGTTTAAATGCCCCTTGGAAGAGACGTGCAGGTCAAAGAAACTTAACAAGAGGGTTTAAATGCCCCTTTGAATAGGCTTGCAGGTCGCAGTAGCTTACCAAGATGGTTTAAATGCCCCTTGGAAGAGACGTGCAGGTCGCAGTAGCTTAACAAGACGGTTTAAATGCCCCTTGGAAGAGCGGTGGAGGTCGCAGTAGCTTAACAAGACGGTTTAAATGTGCCTTGGAAGAGACATGCAGGTCGCAGTAGCTTAACAAGACGGTATAAATGCCCCTTGGGAGAGACATGCAGGTCGCAGTAACTTAACAAAACGGTTTAAATGTGCCTTGGAAAAGTGGTGTAGATTACAGAAGCTTAACAACACCGTTTAAATGCCCCTTGGAAGAGACGTGCAAGTCGCTGTAGCTTAAAAACACGGTTTAAATGCGCCTTGGAAGAGACGTGCTGGTCGCAGTAGCTTAACAATACGGTTTAAATGCCGCTTGGAAGAGCGGTGGAGGTCGCAGTAGCTTAACAAGACAGTTTAAATGCCCCTTGAAAGAGACGTGCAGGTCGCAGTAGCTTAACAAGACGGTTTAAATGCCCCTTGGAAGTGCAGTGGAGGTCGGAGTAGCTTAACAAGATGGCTTAAATGCCCCTTGGAAGAGCGGTGGAGGTCGCAGTAGCTTAACAAGACAGTTTAAATGCCCCTTGGAAAAGACATGCAGGTCGCAGCAGCTTAACAAGACGGTTTAAATGCCCCTTGGAAGAGACATGCAGGTCGCAGTAGCTTAACAAGACTGTTGAGTGCCCCTTGGAAAAGTGGTGGAGGTTACAGTAGCTTAACAAGACAGTTTAAATGCCCCTTGGAAGAGACGTGCAAGTCGCAGTAGCTTAAAAAGACGGTTTAAATGAGCCTTGGAAGAGACTTGCAGGTCGCAGTAGCTTAACAAGACGGTTTAGATGCCCCTTGGAAGAGACGAGCAGGTCGCAGTAGCTTAACAAGACAGTTTAAATGCCCCTTGGAAGAGATGTGCAGGTAGCAGTAGCTTAATAAGACGGTTTAAGTGCCCCTTGGAAGAGAGGTGGAGGTCACAGTAACTTAAAAAGACAGTTTAAATGCCCCTTGGAAGAGACGTGCAGGTCTCACAATCATAACAAGAGGGTTTAAATGCCCCTTGGAATAGGCTTGCAGGTCACAGTAGCTTAATAAGACTTATTAAATGCCCCTTGGAAGAGCGGTGGAAGTCGCAGTAGCTTAACAAGACGGTTTAAATGCCCCTTGGAAGAGACGTGAAGGTCGCAGTAGCTTAACAAGACGGTTTAAATGCCCCTTGGAAGAGATGTGCAGGTCGCAGTAGCTTAATAAGACGGTTTAAATGCACCTTGGAAGAGAGGTGGAGGTAGCATTAGCTTAACAAGACAGTTTAAATGCCCCTTGGAAGAGACGTGCAGGTCTCAGTAGCTTAATCAGACGGTTTAAATGCCCCTTGGAAGAGATGTGCAGGTCGCAGTAGCTTAATAAGATGGTTTAAATGCACCTTGGAAGAGAGGTGGAGGTCGCAGTAGCTTAACAAGACAGTTTAAATGCCCCTTGGAAGAGAGGTGGAGGTCGCAGTAGCTTAATAAGATGGTTTAAATGCCCGTTGGAAGAGACGTGCAGGTCGCAGTAGCTTAACAAGACGGTTTAAATGTACCTTGGAAGAGACGTGCAGGTCGCAGTAGCTTAACAAGACCGTTTAAATCCCCCTTGGAAGAGACGTGCAGGTCGCAGTAGCTTAACAAGAGGGTTTAAATGTCCCTTGGAAGAGACGTGCAGGTCGCAGTAGCTTAACAAGATATTTTAAATGCCCCTTGGAAGAGCGGTGGAGGTCACAGTAGCTTAACAAGATGGTTTAAATGCCCCTTGGAAGAGACATGCAGGTAGCAGTAGCTTAACAAGATGTTTTAAATGCCCCTTGGAAGAGACGTGCAGGTCGCAGTAGCTTAACAAGACTGTTGAGATGCCCCTTGGAAATGTGGTGGAGGTTATAGTAGCTTAACAAGACGGTTTAAATGCCACTTGGAAGAGACGTTCAAGTCGCAGAAGCTTAAAAAGACGGTTTAAATGAGCCTTGGAAGAGACGTGCAGGTCGCAGTAGCTTAACAAGACGGTTTAAATGCCCCTTGGAAGAGCGGTGGAGGTCGCAGAAGCTTAGCAAGACAGTTTAAATGCCCCTTGGAAGAGACATGCAGGTAGCAGTAGCTTAACAAGATGGTTTAAATGCCCCTTGGAAGAGACGTGCAGGTCGCAGTAGCTTAACAAGACTGTTGAGATGCCCCTTGGAAAAGTGGTGAAGGTTATAGTAGCTTAACAAGACAGTTTAAATGCCCCTTGGAAAACACGTGCAGGTCGCATTAGCTTAACAAGACGCTTTAAATGCCACTTGGAAGAGACGTGCAGGTCGCAGTAGCTTAACAAGACGGTTTAAATGCCCCTTGGAAGAGACATGCAGGTCGCAGCAGCTTAAAAAGTCGTGCAGGTCGCAGTAGCTTAACAAGACGGTTTAAATGCCCCTTGGAAGTGCGGTGGAGGGTGCAGTAGCTTAACAAGACGGTTTAAATGCCCCCTGGAAGAGACATGCAGGTCGCAGCAGCTTAACAAGACAGATTAAATGCCACTTTGAAGAGACGTGCAGGTAGCAGTGGTTTAACAAGACGGTTTAAATGCCCCTTGGAAGAGACATGCAGGTCGCAGTAGCTTAACAAGACGGTTTAAATGCGGCTTGGAAGAGACGTGCTGGTCACAGTAGCTTAACAAGACAGTTTAAATGCCCCTTGGAATAAACGAGCAGGTCGCAGTAGCTTAACAAGACGGTTGAAATGCCCCTTGGAAGAGAGGTGGAGGTCACAGTAACTTAAAAAGACAGTTTAAATGCCCCTTGGAAGAGACGTGCAGGTCGCAGTAGCTTAAGAAGACGGTTTAAATGCCACTTGGAAGAGACGTGCAGGTCGCAGTAGCTTAACAAGACAGTTTAAATGCCCCTTGAAAGAGAAGGTGGAGGTCGCAGTAGCTTAACAAGACAGTTTAAATGCCCCTTGAAAGAGACGTGCAGGTCGCAGTGGCTTAAAAAGACGGTTTAAATGCCCCTTGGAAGTGCGGTGGAGGTCGCAGTAGCTTAACAAGATGGTTTAAATGCCCCTTGGAAGAGCGGTGGAGGTCGCAGTAGCTTAACAAGACAGTTTAAATGCCGCTTGAAAGAGACGTGCAGGTCGCAGTAGCTTAACAAGACGGTTTAAATGCAACTTGGAAATGCGGTGGAGGTCGCAGTAGCTTAACATGATGGTTTAAATGCCCCTTGGAAGAGACATGCAGGTCGCAGCAGCTTAACAAGACGGTTTAAATGCCCCTTGGAAGAGACGTGCAGGTCGCAGTGGCTTAATAAGACGGTTTAAATGCCCCTTGGAAGAGACGTGCAGGTCGCAGTGGCTTAATAAGACGGTTTAAATGCCCCTTGGAAGAGACGTGCAGGTCAAAGAAACTTAACAAGAGGGTTTAAATGCCCCTTTGAATAGGCCTGCAGGTCGCAGTAGCTTACCAAGATGGTTTAAATGCCCCTTGGAAGAGACGTGCAGGTCGCAGTAGCTTAACAAGACGGTTTAAATGCCCCTTGGAAGAGCGGTGGAGGTCGCAGTAGCTTAACAAGACAGTTTAAATGCCCCTTAGAAGAGACGTGAAGGTCGCAGTAGCTTAACAAGACGGTTTAAATGCCCCTTGGAAGAGATGTGTAGGTCGCAGTAGCTTAGCAAGACGGTTTAAATGCCCCTTGGAAGTGCGGTGGAGGTCGCAGTAGCTTAACAAGATGGTTTAAATGCCCCTTGGAAGAGACATGCAAGTCGCAGTGGCTTAACAAGACGGTTTAAATGCCCCTTGGAAGAGACGTGCAGGTCTCAGAAACATAACAAGAGGGTTTAAATGCCCCTTGGAGTAGGCTTGCAGGTCGCAGTAGCTTAACAAGACGGTTTAAATGCCCCTTGGAAGAGCGGTGGAGGTCGCAGCAGCTTAACAAGACAGTTTAAATGCCCCTTGGAAGAGACGTGAAGGTCGCAGTAGCTTAACAAGACGGTTTAAATGCCCCTTGGAAGAGATGTGCAGGTCGCAGTAGCTTAATAAGACGGTTTAAATGCCCCTTGGAAGAGAGGTGGAGGTTGCATTAGCTTAACAAGACAGTTTAAATGCCCCTTGGAAGAGACGTGCAGGTCTCAGTAGCTTAATCAGACGGTTTAAATGCCCCTTGGAAGAGATGTGCAGGTCGCAGTAGCTTAATAAGATGGTTTAAATGCACCTTGGAAGAGAGGTGGAGGTCGCAGTAGCTTAACAAGACAGTTTAAATGCGCCTTGGAAGAGCGGTGGAGGTCGCAGTAGCTTAATAAGATGGTTTAAATGCCCCTTGGAAGAGACGTGCAGGTCGCAGTAGCTTAACAAGACGGTTGAAATGCCTCTTGGAAGAGACGTGCAGGTAGCAGAAGCTTAGCAAGATGGTTTAAATGCCCTTTGGAAGAGCGGTGGAGGTCGCAGTAGCATAACAAGTTGGTTTAAATGCCCCTTGGGAGAGACATGCAGTTCACATCAGCTTAAAAAGATGGTTTAAATGCCCCTTGGAAGAGACGTGCAGGTCGCAGTGGCTTAACAAGACGGTTTAAATGCCCCTTGGAAGAGACATGCCAGTCGCAGTAGCTTAACAAGACGGTTGAAATGCCCCTTGGAAGAGACATGCAGGTCGCAGTAGCTTAACAAGACGGTTTAAATGACCCTTGGAAGAGACGTGCAAGTCGCAGTAGCTTAAAAACACGGTTTAAATGAGCCTTGGAAGAGACGTGCAGGTGGCAGTAGCTTAACATGACGGTTTAAATGCCCCTTGAAGAGACGTGCAGGTCGCAGTAGCTAAACAAGATGGTTTAAATCCCCCTTGGAAGAGACGTGCAGGTTGCAGTAGCTTAACAAGAGGGTTTAAATGCCCCTTGGAAGAGACATGCAGGTCGCAGCAGCTTAACAAGATGGCTTAAATGCCACTTTGAAGAGACGTGCAGGTAGCTGTGGATTAACAAGACGGTTTAAATGCCCCTTGGAAGAGACGTGCAAGTAGCAGTAGCTTAACAAGAGGGTTTAAATGCGCCTTGGAAGAGACGTGCTGGTCGCAGTAGCTTAACAACACGGTTTAAATGCCCCTTGGAATAGACGAGCAGGTCGCAGTAGCTTAACAAGAAGGTTTAAATGCCCCTTGGAAGAGCGGTGGAGGTCGCAGTAGCTTAACAAGACAGTTTAAATGCCCTTGAAAGAGACGTGCAGGTCGCAGTAGCTTAACAAGACGGTTTAAATGCCCCTTGGAAATGCGGTGGAGGTCGCAGTAGCTTAACAAGATGGTTTAAATGCCCCTTGGAAAAGACATGCAGGTCGCAGCAGCTTAACAAGACGGTTTAAATGCCCCTTGGAAGAGACATGCAGTTCGCAGTAGCTTAACAAGACTGTTGAGATGCCCCTTGGAAAAGTGGTGGAGGTTACAGTAGCTTAACAAGACCGTTTAAATGCCCCTTGGAAGAGACGTGCAAGTCTCAGTAGCTTAAAAAGACGGTTTAAATGAGCCTTGGAAGAGACTTGCAGGTTGCAGTAGCTTAACAAGACGGTTTAAATGCCCCTTGGAAGAGACGAGCAGGTCGCAGTAGCTTAACAAGACGATTTAAATGCCCCTTGGAAGAGCGGTGGAGGTCGCAGTAGCTTAACAAGACAGTTTAAGTCCCCCTTGAAAGAGACGTGCAGGTCGCAGTAGCTTAACAAGACGGTTTAAATGCCCCTTGGAAGAGCGGTGGAGGTCGCAGTAGCTTAACAAGACGGTTTAAATGCCCCTTTGAAGAGACTTGCAGGTCGCAGTAGCTTAACAAGACAGTTTAAATGCCCCTTGGAAGAGACGTGCAGGTCGCAGTAGCTTAAAAAAAGGGTTTAAATGCCCCTTTCAAGAGACGTGCAGGTCGCAGGAGCTTAACAAGAGGGTTTAAATGTCCCTTGGAAGAGACGTGCAGGTCGCAGTAGCTTAACAAGATGGTTTAAATGCCCCTTGGAAGAGCGGTGGAGGTCACAGTAGCTTAACAAGATGGTTTAAATGTCCCTTGGAAGAGACATGCAGGTAGCAGTAGCTTAACAAGAAGGTTTGAATGCCCCTTGGAAGAGACGTGCAGGTCGCAGTAGCTTAACAAGACTGTTGAGATGCCCCTTGGAAAAGTGGTGGAGGTTATAGTAGCTTAACAAGACGGTTTAAATGCCCCTTGGAAGAGACGTTCAAGTCGCAGAAGCTTAAAAAGACGGTTTAAATGAGCCTTGGAAGAGACGTGCAGGTCGCAGTAGCTTAACAAGACAGTTTAAATGCCCCTTGGAAGAGACGTGCAGGTAGCAGTAGCTTAATAATATGGTTTAAATGCCCCTTGGAAGAGATGTGCAGGTCGCAGTAGCTTAATAAGACGGTTTAAATGCCCCTTGGAAGAGAGGTGGAGGTCACAGTAACTTAAAAATACAGTTTAAATGCCCGTTGGAAAAGACGTGCAGGTCGCATTAGCTTAACAACAAGCTTTAAATGCCACTTGGAAGAGACGTGCACGTCGCAGTAGCTTAAAAAGACGATTTAAATGCCCCTTGGAAGAGCGGTGGAGGTCGCAGTAGCTTAACAAGATGGTTTAAATGCCCCTTGGAAGAGACATGCAGGTCGCAGCAGCTTAAAAAGACGGGCAGGTCGCAGTAGCTTAACAACACGGCTTAAATGCCCCTTGGAAGTGCGGTGGAGGGTGCAGTAGCTTAACAAGAGGGTTTAAAAGCCCCGTGGAAGAGACATGCAGGTCGTAGCAGCTTAACAAGACAGATTAAATGCCACTTTGAAGAGAGGTGCAGGTAGCAGTGGCTTAACAAGACGGTTTAAATGCCCCTTGGAAGAGACATGCAGGTCGCAGTAGCTTAACAAGACGGTTTAAATGCGGCTTGGAAGAGACATGCAGGTCACAGTAGCTTAACAAGACAGTTTAAATGCCTCTTGGAATAAACGAGCAGGTCGCAGTAGCTTAACAAGACGGTTTAAATGCCCCTTGGAAGAGCGGTGGAGGTCGCAGAAGCTTAACAAGACAGTTTAAATGCCCCTTGGAAGAGACGTGCAGGTCACAGTAGCTTAATAAGACGGTTTAAATGCCCCTTGGAAGAGATGTACAGGTCGCAGTAGCTTAATAAGACGGTTTAAATGCCAATTGCAAGAGAGGTGGAGGTCACAGTAACTTAAAAAGACAGTTTAAATGCCCCTTGGAAGAGACGTGCAGGTCGCAGTGGCTTAAAAAGACGGTTTAAATGCCCCTTGGAAGTGCGGTGGAGGTCGCAGTAGCTTAAAAAGATGTTTTAAATGCCCCTTGGAAGAGCGGTGGAGGTCGCAGAAGCATAACAAGACAGTTTAAATGCCGCTTGAAAGAGACGTGCAGGTCGCAGTAGCTTAACAAGACGGTTTAAATGCAACTTGGAAATGCGGTGGAGGTCGCAGTAGCTTAAGATCATGGTTTAAATGCCCCTTGGAAGAGACGTGCAGGTTGCAGTAGCTTAACAAGACGGTTTAAATGCCCCTTGGAAGAGACGTGCAGGTCGCAGTGGCTTAATAAGACGGTTTAAATGCCCCTTGGAAGAGACGTGCAGGTCACAGAAACTTAACAAGAGGGTTTAAATGCCCCTTGGAATAGGCTTGCAGGTCGCAGTAGCTTACCAAGATGGTTTAAATGCCCCTTGGAAGAGACGTGCAGGTCGCAGTAGCTTAACAAGACGGTTTAAATGTCCCTTGGAAGAGCGGTGGAGGTCGCAGTAGCTTAACAAGACAGTTTAAATGCCCCTTGGAAAAGACGTGAAGGTCGCAGTAGCTTAACAAGACGGTTTAAATGCCCCTTGGAAGAGATGTGCAGGTCGCAGTAGCTTAGCAAGACGGTTTAAATGCCCCTTGGAAGTGCGGTGGAGGTCGCAGTAGCTTAACAAGATGGTTTAAATGTCCCTTGGAAGAGACATGCAGGTCGCAGTGGCTTAACAAGACGGTTTAAATGCCCCTTGGAAGAGACCTGCAGGTCTCAGAAACATAACAACAGGGTTTAAATGCCCCTTGGAATAGGCTTGCAGGTCGCAGTAGCTTAACAAGACGGTTTAAATGCCCCTTGGAAGAGCGGTGGAGGTCGCAGTAGCTTAACAAGACAGCTTAAATGCCCCTTGGAAGAGAGGTGAAGGTCGCAGTAGCTTAACAAGACGGTTTAAATGCCCCTTGGAAGAGATGTGTAGGTCGCAGTAGCTTAGCAAGACGGTTTAAATGCCCCTTGGAAGTGCGGTGGAGGTCGCAGTAGCTTAACAAGATGGTTTAAATGCCCCTTGGAAGAGACATGCAAGTCGCAGTGGCTTAACAAGACGGTTTAAATGCCCCTTGGAAGAGACGTGCAGGTCTCAGAAACATAACAAGAGGGTTTAAATGCCCCTTGGAGTAGGCTTGCAGGTCGCAGTAGCTTAACAAGACGGTTTAAATGCCCCTTGGAAGAGCGGTGGAGGTCGCAGCAGCTTAACAAGACAGTTTAAATGCCCCTTGGAAGAAACGTGAAGGTCGCAGTAGCTTAACAAGACGGTTTAAATGCCCCTTGGAAGAGATGTGCAGGTCGCAGTAGCTTAATAAGACGGTTTAAATGCCCCTTGGAAGAGAGGTGGAGGTTGCATTAGCTTAACAAGACAGTTTAAATGCCCCTTGGAAGAGACGTGCAGGTCTCAGTAGCTTAATCAGACGGTTTAAATGCCCCTTGGAAGAGATGTGCAGGTCGCAGTAGCTTAATAAGATGGTTTAAATGCACCTTGGAAGAGAGGTGGAGGTCGCAGTAGCTTAACAAGACAGTTTAAATGCGCCTTGGAAGAGCGGTGGAGGTCGCAGTAGCTTAATAAGATGGTTTAAATGCCCCTTGGAAGAGACGTGCAGGTCGCAGTAGCTTAACAAGACGGTTGAAATGCCTCTTGGAAGAGACGTGCAGGTAGCAGAAGCTTAGCAAGATGGTTTAAATGCCCTTTGGAAGAGCGGTGGAGGTCGCAGTAGCATAACAAGTTGGTTTAAATGCCCCTTGGGAGAGACATGCAGTTCACATCAGCTTAAAAAGATGGTTTAAATGCCCCTTGGAAGAGACGTGCAGGTCGCAGTGGCTTAACAAGACGGTTTAAATGCCCCTTGGAAGAGACATGCCAGTCGCAGTAGCTTAACAAGACGGCTGAAATGCCCCTTGGAAGAGACATGCAGGTCGCAGTAGCTTAACAAGACGGTTTAAATGACCCTTGGAAGAGACGTGCAAGTCGCAGTAGCTTAAAAACACGGTTTAAATGAGCCTTGGAAGAGACGTGCAGGTGGCAGTAGCTTAACATGACGGTTTAAATGCCCCTTGAAGAGACGTGCAGGTCGCAGTAGCTAAACAAGATGGTTTAAATCCCCCTTGGAAGAGACGTGCAGGTTGCAGTAGCTTAACAAGAGGGTTTAAATGCCCCTTGGAAGAGACATGCAGGTCGCAGCAGCTTAACAAGATGGCTTAAATGCCACTTTGAAGAGACGTGCAGGTAGCTGTGGATTAACAAGACGGTTTAAATGCCCCTTGGAAGAGACGTGCAAGTAGCAGTAGCTTAACAAGAGGGTTTAAATGCGCCTTGGAAGAGACGTGCTGGTCGCAGTAGCTTAACAACACGGTTTAAATGCCCCTTGGAATAGACGAGCAGGTCGCAGTAGCTTAACAAGAAGGTTTAAATGCCCCTTGGAAGAGCGGTGGAGGTCGCAGTAGCTTAACAAGACAGTTTAAATGCCCTTGAAAGAGACGTGCAGGTCGCAGTAGCTTAACAAGACGGTTTAAATGCCCCTTGGAAATGCGGTGGAGGTCGCAGTAGCTTAACAAGATGGTTTAAATGCCCATTGGAAAAGACATGCAGGTCGCAGCAGCTTAACAAGACGGTTTAAATGCCCCTTGGAAGAGACATGCAGTTCGCAGTAGCTTAACAAGACTGTTGAGATGCCCCTTGGAAAAGTGGTGGAGGTTACAGTAGCTTAACAAGACCGTTTAAATGCCCCTTGGAAGAGACGTGCAAGTCTCAGTAGCTTAAAAAGACGGTTTAAATGAGCCTTGGAAGAGACTTGCAGGTTGCAGTAGCTTAACAAGACGGTTTAAATGCCCCTTGGAAGAGACGAGCAGGTCGCAGTAGCTTAACAAGACGGTTTAAATGCCCCTTGGAAGAGCGGTGGAGGTCGCAGTAGCTTAACAAGACAGTTTAAGTCCCCCTTGAAAGAGACGTGCAGGTCGCAGTAGCTTAACAAGACGGTTTAAATGCCCCTTGGAAGAGCGGTGGAGGTCGCAGTAGCTTAACAAGACGGTTTAAATGCCCCTTTGAAGAGACTTGCAGGTCGCAGTAGCTTAACAAGACAGTTTAAATGCCCCTTGGAAGAGACGTGCAGGTCGCAGTAGCTTAAAAAAAGGGTTTAAATGCCCCTTTCAAGAGACGTGCAGGTCGCAGGAGCTTAACAAGAGGGTTTAAATGTCCCTTGGAAGAGACGTGCAGGTCGCAGTAGCTTAACAAGATGGTTTAAATGCCCCTTGGAAGAGCGGTGGAGGTCACAGTAGCTTAACAAGATGGTTTAAATGCCCCTTGGAAGAGACATGCAGGTAGCAGTAGCTTAACAAGAAGGTTTGAATGCCCCTTGGAAGAGACGTGCAGGTCGCAGTAGCTTAACAAGACTGTTGAGATGCCCCTTGGAAAAGTGGTGGAGGTTATAGTAGCTTAACAAGACGGTTTAAATGCCCCTTGGAAGAGACGTTCAAGTCGCAGAAGCTTAAAAAGACGGTTTAAATGAGCCTTGGAAGAGACGTGCAGGTCGCAGTAGCTTAACAAGACAGTTTAAATGCCCCTTGGAAGAGACGTGCAGGTAGCAGTAGCTTAATAATATGGTTTAAATGCCCCTTGGAAGAGATGTGCAGGTCGCAGTAGCTTAATAAGACGGTTTAAATGCCCCTTGGAAGAGAGGTGGAGGTCACAGTAACTTAAAAATACAGTTTAAATGCCCGTTGGAAAAGACGTGCAGGTCGCATTAGCTTAACAACAAGCTTTAAATGCCACTTGGAAGAGACGTGCACGTCGCAGTAGCTTAAAAAGACGATTTAAATGCCCCTTGGAAGAGCGGTGGAGGTCGCAGTAGCTTAACAAGATGGTTTAAATGCCCCTTGGAAGAGACATGCAGGTCGCAGCAGCTTAAAAAGACGTGCAGGTCGCAGTAGCTTAACAACACGGCTTAAATGCCCCTTGGAAGTGCGGTGGAGGGTGCAGTAGCTTAACAAGACGGTTTAAAAGCCCCGTGGAAGAGACATGCAGGTCGTAGCAGCTTAACAAGACAGATTAAATGCCACTTTGAAGAGAGGTGCAGGTAGCAGTGGCTTAACAAGACGGTTTAAATGCCCCTTGGAAGAGACATGCAGGTCGCAGTAGCTTAACAAGACGGTTTAAATGCGGCTTGGAAGAGACATGCAGGTCACAGTAGCTTAACAAGACAGTTTAAATGCCTCTTGGAATAAACGAGCAGGTCGCAGTAGCTTAACAAGACGGTTTAAATGCCCCTTGGAAGAGCGGTGGAGGTCGCAGAAGCTTAACAAGACAGTTTAAATGCCCCTTGGAAGAGACGTGCAGGTCACAGTAGCTTAATAAGACGGTTTAAATGCCCCTTGGAAGAGATGTACAGGTCGCAGTAGCTTAATAAGACGGTTTAAATGCCAATTGCAAGAGAGGTGGAGGTCACAGTAACTTAAAAAGACAGTTTAAATGCCCCTTGGAAGAGACGTGCAGGTCGCAGTGGCTTAAAAAGACGGTTTAAATGCCCCTTGGAAGTGCGGTGGAGGTCGCAGTAGCTTAAAAAGATGTTTTAAATGCCCCTTGGAAGAGCGGTGGAGGTCGCAGAAGCATAACAAGACAGTTTAAATGCCGCTTGAAAGAGACGTGCAGGTCGCAGTAGCTTAACAAGACGGTTTAAATGCAACTTGGAAATGCGGTGGAGGTCGCAGTAGCTTAAGATGATGGTTTAAATGCCCCTTGGAAGAGACGTGCAGGTTGCAGTAGCTTAACAAGACGGTTTAAATGCCCCTTGGAAGAGACGTGCAGGTCGCAGTGGCTTAATAAGACGGTTTAAATGCCCCTTGGAAGAGACGTGCAGGTCACAGAAACTTAACAAGAGGGTTTAAATGCCCCTTGGAATAGGCTTGCAGGTCGCAGTAGCTTACCAAGATGGTTTAAATGCCCCTTGGAAGAGACGTGCAGGTCGCAGTAGCTTAACAAGACGGTTTAAATGTCCCTTGGAAGAGCGGTGGAGGTCGCAGTAGCTTAACAAGACAGTTTAAATGCCCCTTGGAAGAGACGTGAAGGTCGCAGTAGCTTAACAAGACGGTTTAAATGCCCCTTGGAAGAGATGTGCAGGTCGCAGTAGCTTAGCAAGACGGTTTAAATGCCCCTTGGAAGTGCGGTGGAGGTCGCAGTAGCTTAACAAGATGGTTTAAATGTCCCTTGGAAGAGACATGCAGGTCGCAGTGGCTTAACAAGACGGTTTAAATGCCCCTTGGAAGAGACCTGCAGGTCTCAGAAACATAACAACAGGGTTTAAATGCCCCTTGGAATAGGCTTGCAGGTCGCAGTAGCTTAACAAGACGGTTTAAATGCCCCTTGGAAGAGCGGTGGAGGTCGCAGTAGCTTAACAAGACAGCTTAAATGCCCCTTGGAAGAGAGGTGAAGGTCGCAGTAGCTTAACAAGACGGTTTAAATGCCCCTTGGAAGAGATGTGCAGGTCGCAGTAGCTTAATAAGACGGTTTAAATGCCCCTTTCAAGAGACGTGCAGGTCGCAGTAGCTTAATTAGACTGTTTAAATGCTGCTTGGAAGAGATGTGCAGGTCGCAGTAGCTTAATAGGATGGTTTAAATGCCCCTTGGAAGAGAGATGGAGGTCGCAGTAGATTAACAAGACAGTTTAAATACCCCTTGGAAGAGACGTGCAGGTCGCAGTAGCTTAAAAAAAGGGTTTAAATGCCCCTTTCAAGAGACGTGCGGGTCGCAGGAGCTTAACAAGAGGGTTTAAATGTCCCTTGGAAGAGACGTGCAGGTCGCAGTAGCTTAACAAGATGGTTTAAATGCCCCTTGGAAGAGCGGTGGAGGTCACAGTAGCTTAACAAGACGTTTTAAATGTCCCTTGTTAGAGACATGCAGGTCGCAGTAGCTTAACAAGACGGTTTAAATGCCCCATGGAAGAGAAGTGCAGGTCGCAGTAGCTTAACAAGACCGTTTAAATGTCCCTTGGAAAAGTGGTGGAGGTTACAGCAGCTTAATAAGACGGTTTAAATGCCCCTTGGAAGAGACGTGCAGGTCGCAGGAGCTTAACAAGACCGTTTAAATGTCCCTTGGAAGAGACGTGCAAGTCACAGTAGCTTAACAAGACGGTGTAAATGCCCCTTGGAAAAGACGTGCAGGTCGCAGTAGCTTAACAAGACGGTTTAAATGCCCCTTGGAGGAGACGTGCAGGCAGCAGTAGCTTAACAAGATGGTTTAAATGCCCCTTGGAAGAACGGTTTAGTTCGCAGTAGCTTAACAAGATAGATTAAATGCCCGTTGGAAGAGACGTGCAGGTAGCAGTAACTTAACAAGAAGGGTTAAATGCCCCTTGGAAGAGGCTTGCAGGACGCAGTAGCTTACCAAGACGATTTAAATGCCCCATGGAAGAGACGTGCAGGTCGCAGTAGCTTAACAAGACAGTTTAAATGCCCCTTGGAAGAGCGGTGGAGGTCGCAGTAGCTTAATAAGACTGTTTAAATGCCCCTTGGAAGAGATGTGCAGGTCGCAGTAGCTTAATAAGACGGTTTAAATGCCCCTTGGAAGATAGGTGGAGGTCGCAGTAGAAAAACAAAACAGTTTAAATGCCCCTTGGAAGAGACGTGCATGTCGCAGTAGCTTAACAAGATGGTTTAAATGCCACTTGGAAGAGACGTGCAGCTCGCAGTAGCTTAACAAGATGTTTTAAATGCCCCTTGGAAGAGCGATGGAGGTCGCAGAAGCATAACAAGACAGTTTAAATGCCGCTTGAAAGAGACGTGCAGGTCGCAGTAGCTTAACAAGACGGTTTAAATGCAACTTGGAAATGCGGTGGAGGTCGCAGTAGCTTAACATGATGGTTTAAATGCCCCTTGGAAGAGACGTGCAGGTTGCAGTAGCTTAACAAGACGGTTTAAATGCCCCTTGGAAGAGACGTGCAGGTCACAGAAACTTAACAAGAGGGTTTAAATGCCCCTTGGAATAGGCTTGCAGGTCGCAGTAGCTTACCAAGATGGTTTAAATGCCCCTTGGAAGAGACGTGCAGGTCGCAGTAGCTTAACAAGACGGTTTAAATGTCCCTTGGAAGAGCGGTGGAGGTCGCAGTAGCTTAACAAGACAGTTTAAATGCCCCTTGGAAGAGACGTGAAGGTCGCAGTAGCTTAACAAGACGGTTTAAATGCCCCTTGGAAGAGATGTGCAGGTCGCAGTAGCTTAGCAAGACGGTTTAAATGCCCCTTGGAAGTGCGGTGGAGGTCGCAGTAGCTTAACAAGATGGTTTAAATGTCCCTTGGAAGAGACATGCAGGTCGCAGTGGCTTAACAAGACGGTTTAAATGCCCCTTGGAAGAGACCTGCAGGTCTCAGAAACATAACAACAGGGTTTAAATGCCCCTTGGAATAGGCTTGCAGGTCGCAGTAGCTTAACAAGATGGTTTAAATGCCCCTTGGAAGAGCGTTGGAGGTCGCAGTAGCTTAACAAGACAGCTTAAATGCCCCTTGGAAGAGAGGTGAAGGTCGCAGTAGCTTAACAAGACGGTTTAAATGCCCCTTGGAAGAGATGTGCAGGTCGCAGTAGCTTAATAAGACGGTTTAAATGCCCCTTGGAAGAGAGGTGGAGGTAGCATTAGCTTAACAAGACAGTTTAAATGCCCCTTGGAAGAGACATGCAGGTCTCAGTAGCTTAATCAGACGGTTTAAATGCCCCTTGGAAGAGATGTGCAGGTCGCAGTAGCTTAATAAGATGGTTTAAATGCACCTTGGAAGAGAGGTGGAGGTCGCAGTAGCTTAACAAGACAGTTTAAATGCCCCTTGGAAGAGCGGTGGAGGTCGCAGTAGCTTAATAAGATGGTTTAAATGCCCCTTGGAAGAGACGTGCAGGTCGCAGTAGCTTAAAAAGACGGTTTAAATGCACCTTGGAAGAGACGTGCAGGTCGCAGTAGCTTAACAAGACGGTTTAAATCCCCCTTGGAAGAGACGTGCAGGTCGCAGTAGCTTAACAAGAGGGTTTAAATGCCCCTTGGAATAGGCTTGCAGGTCGCAGTAGATTACCAAGACGGTTGAAATGCCTCTTGGAAGAGACGTGCAAGTCGCAGTAGCTTAAAAACACGGTTTAAATGAGCCTTGGAAGAGACGTGCAGGTGGCAGTAGCTTAACATGACGGTTTAAATGCCCCTTGGAAGAGACAAGCAGGTCATAGTAGCTTAACAAGGCGGTTTAAATACACCTTTGAAGAGACGTGCAGGTCGCAGTAGCTAAACAAGACGGTTTAAATCCCCCTTGGAAGAGACGTGCAAGTCTCAGTAGCTTAAAAAGACGGTTTAAATGAGCCTTGGAAGAGACTTGCAGGTTGCAGTAGCTTAACAAGACGGTTTAAATGCCCCTTGGAAGAGACGAGCAGCTCGCAGTAGCTTAACAAAATGCTTTAAATGCCCCTTGGAAGAGAGGCGGAGGTCGCAGTAGCTTAACAAGACAGTTTAAATGCCCTTTGGAAGAGACTTGCAGGTCGCAGTAGCTTAACAAGACGATTTAAATGCCCCTTGGAATAGACGAACAGGTCGCAGTAGCTTAACAAGAAGGTTTAAATGCCTCTTGGAAGAGCGGTGGAGGTCGCAGTAGCTTAACAAGACAGTTTAAATGCCCCTTGAAAGAGACGTGCAGGTCGCAGTAGCTTAACAAGACGGTTTAAAAGCCCCTTGGAAATGCGGTGGAGGTCGCAGTAGCTTAACAAGATGGTTTAAATGCCCCTTGGAAAAGACATGCAGCTCGCAGCAGCTTAACAAGACGGTTTAAATGCCCCTTGGAAGAGACGTGCAAGTTGCAGTAGCTTAAAAAGACGGTTTAAATGAGCCTTGGAAGAGACTTGCAGGTTGCAGTAGCTTAACAAGACGGTTTAAATGCCCCTTGGAAGAGACGAGCAGGTCGCAGTAGCTTAACAAGACGCTTTAAATGCCCCTTGGAAGAGAGGTGGAGGTCGCAGTAGCTTAACAAGACAGTTTAAATGCCCCTTGGAAGAGACTTGCAGGTCGCAGTAGCTTAACAAGACGGTTTAAATGACACTTGGAAGAGACGTGCAGGTCGCAGTAGCTTAACAAGACGGTTTAAATGCCCCTTGGAAGAGACGTGCAGGTCGCAGTAGCTTAACAAGACGTTTTAAATGCAACTTGGAAATGCGTTTTAGGTCGCAGTAGCTTAACATGATGGTTTAAATGCCCCTTGGAAGAGACATGCAGGTCGCAGCAGCTTAACAAGACGGTTTAAATGCCCCTTGGAAGAGACGTGCAGGTCGCAGTGGCTTAATAAGACGGTTTAAATGCTCCTTGGAAGAGATATGCAGTACGCAGTAGCTTAACAAGACTGTTGAGATGCGCCTTGGAAAAGTGGTGGAGGTTACAGTAGCTTAACAAGACCGTTTAAATGCCCCTTGGAAGAGACGTGCAAGTCTCAGTAGCTTAAAAAGACGGTTTAAATGAGCCTTGGAAGAGACTTGCAGGTTGCAGTAGCTTAACAAGACGGTTTAAATGCCCCTTGGAAGAGACGAGCAGGTCGCAGTAGCTTAACAAGACGCTTTAAATGCACCTTGGAAGAGAGGTGGAGTTCGCAGTAGCTTAATAAGACAGTTTAAATGCCCCTTGGAAGAGACTTGCAGGTCGCAGTAGCTTAACAAGACGGTTTAAATGACACTTGGAAGAGACGTGCAGATCGCAGTAGCTTAACAAGACGGTTTAAATGCCCCTTGGAAGAGACGTGCAGGTCGCAGTAGCTTAACAAGACGGTTTAAATGCCCCTTGGAAGAGCGGTGGAGGTCGCAGTAGCTTAACAAGACAGTTTAAGTCCCCCTTGAAAGAGACGTGCAGGTCGCAGTAGCTTAACAAGACGGTTTAAATGCCCCTTGGAAGAGCGGTGGAGGTCGCAGTAGCTTAACAAGACAGTTTAAGTCCCCCTTGAAAGAGACGTGCAGGTCGCAGTAGCTTAACAAGACGGTTTAAATGCCCCTTGGAAGAGCGGTGGAGGTCGCAGTAGCTTAACAAGACGGTTTAAATGCCCCTTTCAAGAGACGTGCAGGTCGCAGTAGCTTAATTAGACTGTTTAAATGCTGCTTGGAAGAGATGTGCAGGTCGCAGTAGCTTAATAGGATGGTTTAAATGCCCCTTGGAAGAGAGATGGAGGTCGCAGTAGATTAACAAGACAGTTTAAATACCCCTTGGAAGAGACGTGCAGGTCGCAGTAGCTTAAAAAAAGGGTTTAAATGCCCCTTTCAAGAGACGTGCGGGTCGCAGGAGCTTAACAAGAGGGTTTAAATGTCCCTTGGAAGAGACGTGCAGGTCGCAGTAGCTTAACAAGATGGTTTAAATGCCCCTTGGAAGAGCGGTGGAGGTCACAGTAGCTTAACAAGATGGTTTAAATGCCCCTTGGAAGAGACATGCAGGTAGCAGTAGCTTAACAAGAAGGTTTAAATGCCCCTTGGAAGAGACGTGCAGGTCGCAGTAGCTTAACAAGACTGTTGAGATGCCCCTTGGAAAAGTGGTGGAGGTTATAGTAGCTTAACAAGACGGTTTAAAAGCCCCTTGGAAGAGACGTTCAAGTCGCAGAAGCTTAAAACGACAGTTTAAATGAGCCTTGGAAGAGACGTGCAGGTCGCAGTAGCTTAACAAGACGGTTTAAATGCCCCTTGGAAGAGCGGTGAAGGTCACAGAAGCTTAACAAGACAGTTTAAATGCCCCTTGGAAGAGACCTGCATGTTGCAGTAGCTTAATAAGACGGTTTAAATGCCCCTTGGAAGAGATGTGCAGGTCGCAGTATCTTAATAAGACGGTTTAAATGGCCCTTGGAAGAGAGGTGGAGGTCACAGTAACTTAAAAATACAGTTTAAATGCCGCTTGAAAGAGACGTGCAGGTCGCAGTAGCTTAACAAGACGGTTTAAATGCAACTTGGAAATGCGATGGAGGTCGCAGTATCTTAACATGATGGTTTAAATGCCCCTTGGAAGAGACATGCAGGTCGCAGCAGCTTAACAAGACGGTTTAAATGCCCCTTGGAAGAGACGTGCAGGTCGCAGTGGCTTAATAAGACGGTTTAAATGCCCCTTGGAAGAGACGTGCAGGTCACAGAAACTTAAAAAGAGGGTTTAAATTCCCCTTGGAATAGGCTTGCAGGTCGCAGTAGCTTACCAAGATGGTTTAAATGCCCCTTGGAAGAGACATGCAGGTCGCAGTAGCTTAACAAGACGGTTTAAATGCCCCTTGAAAGAGCGGTGGACGTCGCAGTAGCTTAACAAGAAAGTTTAAATGCCCCTTGGAAGAGACGTGAAGGTCGCAGTAGCTTAACAAGACGGTTTAAATGCACCTTGGAAGAGATGTGCAGGTCGCAGTAGCATAATAAGAAGGTTTAAATGCCCCTTGGAAGAGAGGTGGAGGTAGCATTAGCTTAACAAGACAGTTTAAATGCCCCTTGGAAGAGACGTGCAGGTCTCAGTAGCTTAATAAGACGGTTTAAATGCCCCTTGGAAGAGACCTGCAGGTCGCAGTAGCTTAACAAGATGGTTTAAATGCCCCTTGGAAGAGCGGTGGAGGTCACAGTAGCTTAACAAGACGGTTTAAATGCCCCTTGGAAGAGACGTGCAGGTCGCAGTAGCTTAAAAGACGTTTTAAATGTCCCTTGTTAGAGACATGCAGGTCGCAGTAGCTTAACAAGACGGTTTAAATGCCCCATGGAAGAGAAGTGCAGGTCGCAGTAGCTTAACAAGACCGTTTAAATGTCCCTTGGAAAAGTGGTGGAGGTTACAGCAGCTTAATAAGACGGTTTAAATGCCCCTTGGAAGAGACGTGCAGGTCGCAGGAGCTTAACAAGACCGTTTAAATGTCCCTTGGAAGAGACGTGCAAGTCACAGTAGCTTAACAAGACGGTGTAAATGCCCCTTGGAAAAGACGTGCAGGTCGCAGTAGCTTAACAAGACGGTTTAAATGCCCCTTGGAGGAGACGTGCAGGCAGCAGTAGCTTAACAAGATGGTTTAAATGCCCCTTGGAAGAACGGTTTAGTTCGCAGTAGCTTAACAAGATAGATTAAATGCCCGTTGGAAGAGACGTGCAGGTAGCAGTAACTTAACAAGAAGGGTTAAATGCCCCTTGGAAGAGGCTTGCAGGACGCAGTAGCTTACCAAGACGATTTAAATGCCCCATGGAAGAGACGTGCAGGTCGCAGTAGCTTAACAAGACAGTTTAAATGCCCCTTGGAAGAGCGGTGGAGGTCGCAGTAGCCTAATAAGACTGTTTAAATGCCCCTTGGAAGAGATGTGCAGGTCGCAGTAGCTTAATAAGACGGTTTAAATGCCCCTTGGAAGATAGGTGGAGGTCGCAGTAGAAAAACAAAACAGTTTAAATGCCCCTTGGAAGAGACGTGCATGTCGCAGTAGCTTAACAAGATGGTTTAAATGCCACTTGGAAGAGACGTGCAGCTCGCAGTAGCTTAACAAGATGTTTTAAATGCCCCTTGGAAGAGCGATGGAGGTCGCAGAAGCATAACAAGACAGTTTAAATGCCGCTTGAAAGAGACGTGCAGGTCGCAGTAGCTTAACAAGACGGTTTAAATGCAACTTGGAAATGCGGTGGAGGTCGCAGTAGCTTAACATGATGGTTTAAATGCCCCTTGGAAGAGACGTGCAGGTTGCAGTAGCTTAACAAGACGGTTTAAATGCCCCTTGGAAGAGACGTGCAGGTCACAGAAACTTAACAAGAGGGTTTAAATGCCCCTTGGAATAGGCTTGCAGGTCGCAGTAGCTTACCAAGATGGTTTAAATGCCCCTTGGAAGAGACGTGCAGGTCGCAGTAGCTTAACAAGACGGTTTAAATGTCCCTTGGAAGAGCGGTGGAGGTCGCAGTAGCTTAACAAGACAGTTTAAATGCCCCTTGGAAGAGACGTGAAGGTCGCAGTAGCTTAACAAGACGGTTTAAATGCCCCTTGGAAGAGATGTGCAGGTCGCAGTAGCTTAGCAAGACGGTTTAAATGCCCCTTGGAAGTGCGGTGGAGGTCGCAGTAGCTTAACAAGATGGTTTAAATGTCCCTTGGAAGAGACATGCAGGTCGCAGTGGCTTAACAAGACGGTTTAAATGCCCCTTGGAAGAGACCTGCAGGTCTCAGAAACATAACAACAGGGTTTAAATGCCCCTTGGAATAGGCTTGCAGGTCGCAGTAGCTTAACAAGATGGTTTAAATGCCCCTTGGAAGAGCGTTGGAGGTCGCAGTAGCTTAACAAGACAGCTTAAATGCCCCTTGGAAGAGAGGTGAAGGTCGCAGTAGCTTAACAAGACAGTTTAAGTCCCCCTTGAAAGAGACGTGCAGGTCGCAGTAGCTTAACAAGACGGTTTAAATGCCCCTTGGAAGAGCGGTGGAGGTCGCAGTAGCTTAACAAGACGGTTTAAATGCCCCTTGGAAGAGCGGTGGAGGTCGCAGTAGCTTAACAAGACAGTTTAAGTCCCCCTTGAAAGAGACGTGCAGGTCGCAGTAGCTTAACAAGACGGTTTAAATGCCCCTTGGAAGAGCGGTGGAGGTCGCAGTAGCTTAACAAGACAGTTTAAGTCCCCCTTGAAAGAGACGTGCAGGTCGCAGTAGCTTAACAAGACGGTTTAAATGCCCCTTGGAAGAGCGGTGGAGGTCGCAGTAGCTTAACAAGACGGTTTAAATGCCCCTTTCAAGAGACGTGCAGGTCGCAGTAGCTTAATTAGACTGTTTAAATGCTGCTTGGAAGAGATGTGCAGGTCGCAGTAGCTTAATAGGATGGTTTAAATGCCCCTTGGAAGAGAGATGGAGGTCGCAGTAGATTAACAAGACAGTTTAAATACCCCTTGGAAGAGACGTGCAGGTCGCAGTAGCTTAAAAAAAGGGTTTAAATGCCCCTTTCAAGAGACGTGCGGGTCGCAGGAGCTTAACAAGAGGGTTTAAATGTCCCTTGGAAGAGACGTGCAGGTCGCAGTAGCTTAACAAGATGGTTTAAATGCCCCTTGGAAGAGCGGTGGAGGTCACAGTAGCTTAACAAGATGGTTTAAATGCCCCTTGGAAGAGACATGCAGGTAGCAGTAGCTTAACAAGAAGGTTTAAATGCCCCTTGGAAGAGACGTGCAGGTCGCAGTAGCTTAACAAGACTGTTGAGATGCCCCTTGGAAAAGTGGTGGAGGTTATAGTAGCTTAACAAGACGGTTTAAAAGCCCCTTGGAAGAGACGTTCAAGTCGCAGAAGCTTAAAACGACAGTTTAAATGAGCCTTGGAAGAGACGTGCAGGTCGCAGTAGCTTAACAAGACGGTTTAAATGCCCCTTGGAAGAGCGGTGAAGGTCACAGAAGCTTAACAAGACAGTTTAAATGCCCCTTGGAAGAGACGTGCATGTTGCAGTAGCTTAATAAGACGGTTTAAATGCCCCTTGGAAGAGATGTGCAGGTCGCAGTATCTTAATAAGACGGTTTAAATGGCCCTTGGAAGAGAGGTGGAGGTCACAGTAACTTAAAAATACAGTTTAAATGCCGCTTGAAAGAGACGTGCAGGTCGCAGTAGCTTAACAAGACGGTTTAAATGCAACTTGGAAATGCGATGGAGGTCGCAGTATCTTAACATGATGGTTTAAATGCCCCTTGGAAGAGACATGCAGGTCGCAGCAGCTTAACAAGACGGTTTAAATGCCCCTTGGAAGAGACGTGCAGGTCGCAGTGGCTTAATAAGACGGTTTAAATGCCCCTTGGAAGAGACGTGCAGGTCACAGAAACTTAAAAAGAGGGTTTAAATTCCCCTTGGAATAGGCTTGCAGGTCGCAGTAGCTTACCAAGATGGTTTAAATGCCCCTTGGAAGAGACATGCAGGTCGCAGTAGCTTAACAAGACGGTTTAAATGCCCCTTGAAAGAGCGGTGGACGTCGCAGTAGCTTAACAAGACAGTTTAAATGCCCCTTGGAAGAGACGTGAAGGTCGCAGTAGCTTAACAAGACGGTTTAAATGCACCTTGGAAGAGATGTGCAGGTCGCAGTAGCATAATAAGAAGGTTTAAATGCCCCTTGGAAGAGAGGTGGAGGTAGCATTAGCTTAACAAGACAGTTTAAATGCCCCTTGGAAGAGACGTGCAGGTCTCAGTAGCTTAATAAGACGGTTTAAATGCCCCTTGGAAGAGACCTGCAGGTCGCAGTAGCTTAACAAGATGGTTTAAATGCCCCTTGGAAGAGCGGTGGAGGTCACAGTAGCTTAACAAGACGGTTTAAATGCCCCTTGGAAGAGACGTGCAGGTCGCAGTAGCTTAAAAGACGTTTTAAATGTCCCTTGTTAGAGACATGCAGGTCGCAGTAGCTTAACAAGACGGTTTAAATGCCCCATGGAAGAGAAGTGCAGGTCGCAGTAGCTTAACAAGACCGTTTAAATGTCCCTTGGAAAAGTGGTGGAGGTTACAGCAGCTTAATAAGACGGTTTAAATGCCCCTTGGAAGAGACGTGCAGGTCGCAGGAGCTTAACAAGACCGTTTAAATGTCCCTTGGAAGAGACGTGCAAGTCACAGTAGCTTAACAAGACGGTGTAAATGCCCCTTGGAAAAGACGTGCAGGTCGCAGTAGCTTAACAAGACGGTTTAAATGCCCCTTGGAGGAGACGTGCAGGCAGCAGTAGCTTAACAAGATGGTTTAAATGCCCCTTGGAAGAACGGTTTAGTTCGCAGTAGCTTAACAAGATAGATTAAATGCCCGTTGGAAGAGACGTGCAGGTAGCAGTAACTTAACAAGAAGGGTTAAATGCCCCTTGGAAGAGGCTTGCAGGACGCAGTAGCTTACCAAGACGATTTAAATGCCCCATGGAAGAGACGTGCAGGTCGCAGTAGCTTAACAAGACAGTTTAAATGCCCCTTGGAAGAGCGGTGGAGGTCGCAGTAGCCTAATAAGACTGTTTAAATGCCCCTTGGAAGAGATGTGCAGGTCGCAGTAGCTTAATAAGACGGTTTAAATGCCCCTTGGAAGATAGGTGGAGGTCGCAGTAGAAAAACAAAACAGTTTAAATGCCCCTTGGAAGAGACGTGCATGTCGCAGTAGCTTAACAAGATGGTTTAAATGCCACTTGGAAGAGACGTGCAGCTCGCAGTAGCTTAACAAGATGTTTTAAATGCCCCTTGGAAGAGCGATGGAGGTCGCAGAAGCATAACAAGACAGTTTAAATGCCGCTTGAAAGAGACGTGCAGGTCGCAGTAGCTTAACAAGACGGTTTAAATGCAACTTGGAAATGCGGTGGAGGTCGCAGTAGCTTAACATGATGGTTTAAATGCCCCTTGGAAGAGACGTGCAGGTTGCAGTAGCTTAACAAGACGGTTTAAATGCCCCTTGGAAGAGACGTGCAGGTCACAGAAACTTAACAAGAGGGTTTAAATGCCCCTTGGAATAGGCTTGCAGGTCGCAGTAGCTTACCAAGATGGTTTAAATGCCCCTTGGAAGAGACGTGCAGGTCGCAGTAGCTTAACAAGACGGTTTAAATGTCCCTTGGAAGAGCGGTGGAGGTCGCAGTAGCTTAACAAGACAGTTTAAATGCCCCTTGGAAGAGACGTGAAGGTCGCAGTAGCTTAACAAGACGGTTTAAATGCCCCTTGGAAGAGATGTGCAGGTCGCAGTAGCTTAGCAAGACGGTTTAAATGCCCCTTGGAAGTGCGGTGGAGGTCGCAGTAGCTTAACAAGACGGTTTAAATGTCCCTTGGAAGAGACATGCAGGTCGCAGTGGCTTAACAAGACGGTTTAAATGCCCCTTGGAAGAGACCTGCAGGTCTCAGAAACATAACAACAGGGTTTAAATGCCCCTTGGAATAGGCTTGCAGGTCGCAGTAGCTTAACAAGATGGTTTAAATGCCCCTTGGAAGAGCGTTGGAGGTCGCAGTAGCTTAACAAGACAGCTTAAATGCCCCTTGGAAGAGAGGTGAAGGTCGCAGTAGCTTAACAAGACAGTTTAAGTCCCCCTTGAAAGAGACGTGCAGGTCGCAGTAGCTTAACAAGACGGTTTAAATGCCCCTTGGAAGAGCGGTGGAGGTCGCAGTAGCTTAACAAGACGGTTTAAATGCCCCTTGGAAGAGCGGTGGAGGTCGCAGTAGCTTAACAAGACAGTTTAAGTCCCCCTTGAAAGAGACGTGCAGGTCGCAGTAGCTTAACAAGACGGTTTAAATGCCCCTTGGAAGAGCGGTGGAGGTCGCAGTAGCTTAACAAGACAGTTTAAGTCCCCCTTGAAAGAGACGTGCAGGTCGCAGTAGCTTAACAAGACGGTTTAAATGCCCCTTGGAAGAGCGGTGGAGGTCGCAGTAGCTTAACAAGACGGTTTAAATGCCCCTTTCAAGAGACGTGCAGGTCGCAGTAGCTTAATTAGACTGTTTAAATGCTGCTTGGAAGAGATGTGCAGGTCGCAGTAGCTTAATAGGATGGTTTAAATGCCCCTTGGAAGAGAGATGGAGGTCGCAGTAGATTAACAAGACAGTTTAAATACCCCTTGGAAGAGACGTGCAGGTCGCAGTAGCTTAAAAAAAGGGTTTAAATGCCCCTTTCAAGAGACGTGCGGGTCGCAGGAGCTTAACAAGAGGGTTTAAATGTCCCTTGGAAGAGACGTGCAGGTCGCAGTAGCTTAACAAGATGGTTTAAATGCCCCTTGGAAGAGCGGTGGAGGTCACAGTAGCTTAACAAGATGGTTTAAATGCCCCTTGGAAGAGACATGCAGGTAGCAGTAGCTTAACAAGAAGGTTTAAATGCCCCTTGGAAGAGACGTGCAGGTCGCAGTAGCTTAACAAGACTGTTGAGATGCCCCTTGGAAAAGTGGTGGAGGTTATAGTAGCTTAACAAGACGGTTTAAAAGCCCCTTGGAAGAGACGTTCAAGTCGCAGAAGCTTAAAACGACAGTTTAAATGAGCCTTGGAAGAGACGTGCAGGTCGCAGTAGCTTAACAAGACGGTTTAAATGCCCCTTGGAAGAGCGGTGAAGGTCACAGAAGCTTAACAAGACAGTTTAAATGCCCCTTGGAAGAGACGTGCATGTTGCAGTAGCTTAATAAGACGGTTTAAATGCCCCTTGGAAGAGATGTGCAGGTCGCAGTATCTTAATAAGACGGTTTAAATGGCCCTTGGAAGAGAGGTGGAGGTCACAGTAACTTAAAAATACAGTTTAAATGCCGCTTGAAAGAGACGTGCAGGTCGCAGTAGCTTAACAAGACGGATTAAATGCAACTTGGAAATGCGATGGAGGTCGCAGTATCTTAACATGATGGTTTAAATGCCCCTTGGAAGAGACATGCAGGTCGCAGCAGCTTAACAAGACGGTTTAAATGCCCCTTGGAAGAGACGTGCAGGTCGCAGTGGCTTAATAAGACGGTTTAAATGCCCCTTGGAAGAGACGTGCAGGTCACAGAAACTTAAAAAGAGGGTTTAAATTCCCCTTGGAATAGGCTTGCAGGTCGCAGTAGCTTACCAAGATGGTTTAAATGCCCCTTGGAAGAGACATGCAGGTCGCAGTAGCTTAACAAGACGGTTTAAATGCCCCTTGAAAGAGCGGTGGACGTCGCAGTAGCTTAACAAGACAGTTTAAATGCCCCTTGGAAGAGACGTGAAGGTCGCAGTAGCTTAACAAGACGGTTTAAATGCCCCTTGGAAGAGATGTGCAGGTCGCAGTAGCATAATAAGAAGGTTTAAATGCCCCTTGGAAGAGAGGTGGAGGTAGCATTAGCTTAACAAGACAGTTTAAATGCCCCTTGGAAGAGACGTGCAGGTCTCAGTAGCTTAATAAGACGGTTTAAATGCCCCTTGGAAGAGACCTGCAGGTCGCAGTAGCTTAACAAGATGGTTTAAATGCCCCTTGGAAGAGCGGTGGAGGTCACAGTAGCTTAACAAGACGGTTTAAATGCCCCTTGGAAGAGACGTGCAGGTCGCAGTAGCTTAAAATACGTTTTAAATGTCCCTTGTTAGAGACATGCAGGTCGCAGTAGCTTAACAAGACGGTTTAAATGCCCCATGGAAGAGAAGTGCAGGTCGCAGTAGCTTAACAAGACCGTTTAAATGTCCCTTGGAAAAGTGGTGGAGGTTACAGCAGCTTAATAAGACGGTTTAAATGCCCCTTGGAAGAGACGTGCAGGTCGCAGGAGCTTAACAAGACCGTTTAAATGTCCCTTGGAAGAGACGTGCAAGTCACAGTAGCTTAACAAGACGGTGTAAATGCCCCTTGGAAAAGACGTGCAGGTCGCAGTAGCTTAACAAGACGGTTTAAATGCCCCTTGGAGGAGACGTGCAGGCAGCAGTAGCTTAACAAGATGGTTTAAATGCCCCTTGGAAGAACGGTTTAGTTCGCAGTAGCTTAACAAGATAGATTAAATGCCCGTTGGAAGAGACGTGCAGGTAGCAGTAACTTAACAAGAAGGGTTAAATGCCCCTTGGAAGAGGCTTGCAGGACGCAGTAGCTTACCAAGACGATTTAAATGCCCCATGGAAGAGACGTGCAGGTCGCAGTAGCTTAACAAGACAGTTTAAATGCCCCTTGGAAGAGCGGTGGAGGTCGCAGTAGCTTAATAAGACTGTTTAAATGCCCCTTGGAAGAGATGTGCAGGTCGCAGTAGCTTAATAAGACGGTTTAAATGCCCCTTGGAAGATAGGTGGAGGTCGCAGTAGAAAAACAAAACAGTTTAAATGCCCCTTGGAAGAGACGTGCATGTCGCAGTAGCTTAACAAGATGGTTTAAATGCCACTTGGAAGAGACGTGCAGCTCGCAGTAGCTTAACAAGATGTTTTAAATGCCCCTTGGAAGAGCGATGGAGGTCGCAGAAGCATAACAAGACAGTTTAAATGCCGCTTGAAAGAGACGTGCAGGTCGCAGTAGCTTAACAAGACGGTTTAAATGCAACTTGGAAATGCGGTGGAGGTCGCAGTAGCTTAACATGATGGTTTAAATGCCCCTTGGAAGAGACGTGCAGGTTGCAGTAGCTTAACAAGACGGTTTAAATGCCCCTTGGAAGAGACGTGCAGGTCACAGAAACTTAACAAGAGGGTTTAAATGCCCCTTGGAATAGGCTTGCAGGTCGCAGTAGCTTACCAAGATGGTTTAAATGCCCCTTGGAAGAGACGTGCAGGTCGCAGTAGCTTAACAAGACGGTTTAAATGTCCCTTGGAAGAGCGGTGGAGGTCGCAGTAGCTTAACAAGACAGTTTAAATGCCCCTTGGAAGAGACGTGAAGGTCGCAGTAGCTTAACAAGACGGTTTAAATGCCCCTTGGAAGAGATGTGCAGGTCGCAGTAGCTTAGCAAGACGGTTTAAATGCCCCTTGGAAGTGCGGTGGAGGTCGCAGTAGCTTAACAAGATGGTTTAAATGTCCCTTGGAAGAGACATGCAGGTCGCAGTGGCTTAACAAGACGGTTTAAATGCCCCTTGGAAGAGACCTGCAGGTCTCAGAAACATAACAACAGGGTTTAAATGCCCCTTGGAATAGGCTTGCAGGTCGCAGTAGCTTAACAAGATGGTTTAAATGCCCCTTGGAAGAGATGTGCAGGTCGCAGTAGCTTAATAAGACGGTTTAAATGCCCCTTGGAAGAGAGGTGGAGGTAGCATTAGCTTAACAAGACAGTTTAAATGCCCCTTGGAAGAGACATGCAGGTCTCAGTAGCTTAATCAGACGGTTTAAATGCCCCTTGGAAGAGATGTGCAGGTCGCAGTAGCGTAATAAGATGGTTTAAATGCACCTTGGAAGAGAGGTGGAGGTCGCAGTAGCTTAACAAGACAGTTTAAATGCCCCTTGGAAGAGCGGTGGAGGTCGCAGTAGCTTAATAAGATGGTTTAAATGCCCCTTGGAAGAGACGTGCAGGTCGCAGTAGCTTAAAAAGACGGTTTAAATGCACCTTGGAAGAGACGTGCAGGTCGCAGTAGCTTAACAAGACGGTTTAAATCCCCCTTGGAAGAGACGTGCAGGTCGCAGTAGCTTAACAAGAGGGTTTAAATGCCCCTTGGAATAGGCTTGCAGGTCGCAGTAGATTACCAAGACGGTTGAAATGCCTCTTGGAAGAGACGTGCAAGTCGCAGTAGCTTAAAAACACGGTTTAAATGAGCCTTGGAAGAGACGTGCAGGTGGCAGTAGCTTAACATGACGGTTTAAATGCCCCTTGGAAGAGACAAGCAGGTCATAGTAGCTTAACAAGGCGGTTTAAATACACCTTTGAAGAGACGTGCAGGTCGCAGTAGCTAAACAAGACGGTTTAAATCCCCCTTGGAAGAGACGTGCAAGTCTCAGTAGCTTAAAAAGACGGTTTAAATGAGCCTTGGAAGAGACTTGCAGGTTGCAGTAGCTTAACAAGACGGTTTAAATGCCCCTTGGAAGAGACGAGCAGCTCGCAGTAGCTTAACAAAATGCTTTAAATGCCCCTTGGAAGAGAGGCGGAGGTCGCAGTAGCTTAACAAGACAGTTTAAATGCCCTTTGGAAGAGACTTGCAGGTCGCAGTAGCTTAACAAGACGATTTAAATGCCCCTTGGAATAGACGAACAGGTCGCAGTAGCTTAACAAGAAGGTTTAAATGCCTCTTGGAAGAGCGGTGGAGGTCGCAGTAGCTTAACAAGACAGTTTAAATGCCCCTTGAAAGAGACGTGCAGGTCGCAGTAGCTTAACAAGACGGTTTAAAAGCCCCTTGGAAATGCGGTGGAGGTCGCAGTAGCTTAACAAGATGGTTTAAATGCCCCTTGGAAAAGACATGCAGCTCGCAGCAGCTTAACAAGACGGTTTAAATGCCCCTTGGAAGAGACGTGCAAGTTGCAGTAGCTTAAAAAGACGGTTTAAATGAGCCTTGGAAGAGACTTGCAGGTTGCAGTAGCTTAACAAGACGGTTTAAATGCCCCTTGGAAGAGACGAGCAGGTCGCAGTAGCTTAACAAGACGCTTTAAATGCCCCTTGGAAGAGAGGTGGAGGTCGCAGTAGCTTAACAAGACAGTTTAAATGCCCCTTGGAAGAGACTTGCAGGTCGCAGTAGCTTAACAAGACGGTTTAAATGACACTTGGAAGAGACGTGCAGGTCGCAGTAGCTTAACAAGACGGTTTAAATGCCCCTTGGAAGAGACGTGCAGGTCGCAGTAGCTTAACAAGACGTTTTAAATGCAACTTGGAAATGCGTTTTAGGTCGCAGTAGCTTAACATGATGGTTTAAATGCCCCTTGGAAGAGACATGCAGGTCGCAGCAGCTTAACAAGACGGTTTAAATGCCCCTTGGAAGAGACGTGCAGGTCGCAGTGGCTTAATAAGACGGTTTAAATGCTCCTTGGAAGAGATATGCAGTACGCAGTAGCTTAACAAGACTGTTGAGATGCGCCTTGGAAAAGTGGTGGAGGTTACAGTAGCTTAACAAGACCGTTTAAATGCCCCTTGGAAGAGACGTGCAAGTCTCAGTAGCTTAAAAAGACGGTTTAAATGAGCCTTGGAAGAGACTTGCAGGTTGCAGTAGCTTAACAAGACGGTTTAAATGCCCCTTGGAAGAGACGAGCAGGTCGCAGTAGCTTAACAAGACGCTTTAAATGCACCTTGGAAGAGAGGTGGAGTTCGCAGTAGCTTAATAAGACAGTTTAAATGCCCCTTGGAAGAGACTTGCAGGTCGCAGTAGCTTAACAAGACGGTTTAAATGACACTTGGAAGAGACGTACAGGTCGCAGTAGCTTAACAAGACGGTTTAAATGCCCCTTGGAAGAGACGTGCAGGTCGCAGTAGCTTAACAAGACGGTTTAAATGCCCCTTGGAAGAGCGGTGGAGGTCGCAGTAGCTTAACAAGACAGTTTAAGTCCCCCTTGAAAGAGACGTGCAGGTCGCAGTAGCTTAACAAGACGGTTTAAATGCCCCTTGGAAGAGCGGTGGAGGTCGCAGTAGCTTAACAAGACAGTTTAAGTCCCCCTTGAAAGAGACGTGCAGGTCGCAGTAGCTTAACAAGACGGTTTAAATGCCCCTTGGAAGAGCGGTGGAGGTCGCAGTAGCTTAACAAGACGGTTTAAATGCCCCTTTCAAGAGACGTGCAGGTCGCAGTAGCTTAATTAGACTGTTTAAATGCTGCTTGGAAGAGATGTGCAGGTCGCAGTAGCTTAATAGGATGGTTTAAATGCCCCTTGGAAGAGAGATGGAGGTCGCAGTAGATTAACAAGACAGTTTAAATACCCCTTGGAAGAGACGTGCAGGTCGCAGTAGCTTAAAAAAAGGGTTTAAATGCCCCTTTCAAGAGACGTGCGGGTCGCAGGAGCTTAACAAGAGGGTTTAAATGTCCCTTGGAAGAGACGTGCAGGTCGCAGTAGCTTAACAAGATGGTTTAAATGCCCCTTGGAAGAGCGGTGGAGGTCACAGTAGCTTAACAAGATGGTTTAAATGCCCCTTGGAAGAGACATGCAGGTAGCAGTAGCTTAACAAGAAGGTTTAAATGCCCCTTGGAAGAGACGTGCAGGTCGCAGTAGCTTAACAAGACTGTTGAGATGCCCCTTGGAAAAGTGGTGGAGGTTATAGTAGCTTAACAAGACGGTTTAAAAGCCCCTTGGAAGAGACGTTCAAGTTGCAGAAGCTTAAAACGACAGTTTAAATGAGCCTTGGAAGAGACGTGCAGGTCGCAGTAGCTTAACAAGACGGTTTAAATGCAACTTGGAAGAGCGGTGAAGGTCACAGAAGCTTAACAAGACAGTTTAAATGCCCCTTGGAAGAGACGTGCATGTTGCAGTAGCTTAATAAGACGGTTTAAATGCCCCTTGGAAGAGATGTGCAGGTCGCAGTATCTTAATAAGACGGTTTAAATGGCCCTTGGAAGAGAGGTGGAGGTCACAGTAACTTAAAAATACAGTTTAAATGCCGCTTGAAAGAGACGTGCAGGTCGCAGTAGCTTAACAAGACGGTTTAAATGCAACTTGGAAATGCGATGGAGGTCGCAGTATCTTAACATGATGGTTTAAATGCCCCTTGGAAGAGACATGCAGGTCGCAGCAGCTTAACAAGACGGTTTAAATGCCCCTTGGAAGAGACGTGCAGGTCGCAGTGGCTTAATAAGACGGTTTAAATGCCCCTTGGAAGAGACGTGCAGGTCACAGAAACTTAAAAAGAGGGTTTAAATTCCCCTTGGAATAGGCTTGCAGGTCGCAGTAGCTTACCAAGATGGTTTAAATGCCCCTTGGAAGAGACATGCAGGTCGCAGTAGCTTAACAAGACGGTTTAAATGCCCCTTGAAAGAGCGGTGGACGTCGCAGTAGCTTAACAAGACAGTTTAAATGCCCCTTGGAAGAGACGTGAAGGTCGCAGTAGCTTAACAAGACGGTTTAAATGCCCCTTGGAAGAGATGTGCAGGTCGCAGTAGCATAATAAGAAGGTTTAAATGCCCCTTGGAAGAGAGGTGGAGGTAGCATTAGCTTAACAAGACAGTTTAAATGCCCCTTGGAAGAGACGTGCAGGTCTCAGTAGCTTAATAAGACGGTTTAAATGCCCCTTGGAAGAGACCTGCAGGTCGCAGTAGCTTAACAAGATGGTTTAAATGCCCCTTGGAAGAGCGGTGGAGGTCACAGTAGCTTAACAAGACGGTTTAAATGCCCCTTGGAAGAGACGTGCAGGTCGCAGTAGCTTAAAAGACGTTTTAAATGTCCCTTGTTAGAGACATGCAGGTCGCAGTAGCTTAACAAGACGGTTTAAATGCCCCATGGAAGAGAAGTGCAGGTCGCAGTAGCTTAACAAGACCGTTTAAATGTCCCTTGGAAAAGTGGTGGAGGTTACAGCAGCTTAATAAGACGGTTTAAATGCCCCTTGGAAGAGACGTGCAGGTCGCAGGAGCTTAACAAGACCGTTTAAATGTCCCTTGGAAGAGACGTGCAAGTCACAGTAGCTTAACAAGACGGTGTAAATGCCCCTTGGAAAAGACGTGCAGGTCGCAGTAGCTTAACAAGACGGTTTAAATGCCCCTTGGAGGAGACGTGCAGGCAGCAGTAGCTTAACAAGATGGTTTAAATGCCCCTTGGAAGAACGGTTTAGTTCGCAGTAGCTTAACAAGATAGATTAAATGCCCGTTGGAAGAGACGTGCAGGTAGCAGTAACTTAACAAGATGGGTTAAATGCCCCTTGGAAGAGGCTTGCAGGACGCAGTAGCTTACCAAGACGATTTAAATGCCCCATGGAAGAGACGTGCAGGTCGCAGTAGCTTAACAAGACAGTTTAAATGCCCCTTGGAAGAGCGGTGGAGGTCGCAGTAGCCTAATAAGACTGTTTAAATGCCCCTTGGAAGAGATGTGCAGGTCGCAGTAGCTTAATAAGACGGTTTAAATGCCCCTTGGAAGATAGGTGGAGGTCGCAGTAGAAAAACAAAACAGTTTAAATGCCCCTTGGAAGAGACGTGCATGTCGCAGTAGCTTAACAAGATGGTTTAAATGCCACTTGGAAGAGACGTGCAGCTCGCAGTAGCTTAACAAGATGTTTTAAATGCCCCTTGGAAGAGCGATGGAGGTCGCAGAAGCATAACAAGACAGTTTAAATGCCGCTTGAAAGAGACGTGCAGGTCGCAGTAGCTTAACAAGACGGTTTAAATGCAACTTGGAAATGCGGTGGAGGTCGCAGTAGCTTAACATGATGGTTTAAATGCCCCTTGGAAGAGACGTGCAGGTTGCAGTAGCTTAACAAGACGGTTTAAATGCCCCTTGGAAGAGACGTGCAGGTCACAGAAACTTAACAAGAGGGTTTAAATGCCCCTTGGAATAGGCTTGCAGGTCGCAGTAGCTTACCAAGATGGTTTAAATGCCCCTTGGAAGAGACGTGCAGGTCGCAGTAGCTTAACAAGACGGTTTAAATGTCCCTTGGAAGAGCGGTGGAGGTCGCAGTAGCTTAACAAGACAGTTTAAATGCCCCTTGGAAGAGACGTGAAGGTCGCAGTAGCTTAACAAGACGGTTTAAATGCCCCTTGGAAGAGATGTGCAGGTCGCAGTAGCTTAGCAAGACGGTTTAAATGCCCCTTGGAAGTGCGGTGGAGGTCGCAGTAGCTTAACAAGATGGTTTAAATGTCCCTTGGAAGAGACATGCAGGTCGCAGTGGCTTAACAAGACGGTTTAAATGCCCCTTGGAAGAGACCTGCAGGTCTCAGAAACATAACAACAGGGTTTAAATGCCCCTTGGAATAGGCTTGCAGGTCGCAGTAGCTTAACAAGATGGTTTAAATGCCCCTTGGAAGAGCGTTGGAGGTCGCAGTAGCTTAACAAGACAGCTTAAATGCCCCTTGGAAGAGAGGTGAAGGTCGCAGTAGCTTAACAAGACAGTTTAAGTCCCCCTTGAAAGAGACGTGCAGGTCGCAGTAGCTTAACGAGACGGTTTAAATGCCCCTTGGAAGAGCGGTGGAGGTCGCAGTAGCTTAACAAGACGGTTTAAATGCCCCTTGGAAGAGCGGTGGAGGTCGCAGTAGCTTAACAAGACAGTTTAAGTCCCCCTTGAAAGAGACGTGCAGGTCGCAGTAGCTTAACAAGACGGTTTAAATGCCCCTTGGAAGAGCGGTGGAGGTCGCAGTAGCTTAACAAGACAGTTTAAGTCCCCCTTGAAAGAGACGTGCAGGTCGCAGTAGCTTAACAAGACGGTTTAAATGCCCCTTGGAAGAGCGGTGGAGGTCGCAGTAGCTTAACAAGACGGTTTAAATGCCCCTTTCAAGAGACGTGCAGGTCGCAGTAGCTTAATTAGACTGTTTAAATGCTGCTTGGAAGAGATGTGCAGGTCGCAGTAGCTTAATAGGATGGTTTAAATGCCCCTTGGAAGAGAGATGGAGGTCGCAGTAGATTAACAAGACAGTTTAAATACCCCTTGGAAGAGACGTGCAGGTCGCAGTAGCTTAAAAAAAGGGTTTAAATGCCCCTTTCAAGAGACGTGCGGGTCGCAGGAGCTTAACAAGAGGGTTTAAATGCCCCATGGAATAGGCTTGCAGGTCGCAGTAGATTACCAAGACGGTTGAAATGCCTCTTGGAAGAGACGTGCAAGTCGCAGTAGCTTAAAAACACGGTTTAAATGAGCCTTGGAAGAGACGTGCAGGTGGCAGTAGCTTAACATGACGGTTTAAATGCCCCTTGGAAGAGACAAGCAGGTCATAGTAGCTTAACAAGGCGGTTTAAATACACCTTTGAAGAGACGTGCAGGTCGCAGTAGCTAAACAAGACGGTTTAAATCCCCCTTGGAAGAGACGTGCAAGTCTCAGTAGCTTAAAAAGACGGTTTAAATGAGCCTTGGAAGAGACTTGCAGGTTGCAGTAGCTTAACAAGACGGTTTAAATGCCCCTTGGAAGAGACGAGCAGCTCGCAGTAGCTTAACAAAATGCTTTAAATGCCCCTTGGAAGAGAGGTGGAGGTCGCAGTAGCTTAACAAGACAGTTTAAATGCCCTTTGGAAGAGACTTGCAGGTCGCAGTAGCTTAACAAGACGATTTAAATGCCCCTTGGAATAGACGAACAGGTCGCAGTAGCTTAACAAGAAGGTTTAAATGCCTCTTGGAAGAGCGGTGGAGGTCGCAGTAGCTTAACAAGACAGTTTAAATGCCCCTTGAAAGAGACGTGCAGGTCGCAGTAGCTTAACAAGACGGTTTAAAAGCCCCTTGGAAATGCGGTGGAGGTCGCAGTAGCTTAACAAGATGGTTTAAATGCCCCTTGGAAAAGACATGCAGCTCGCAGCAGCTTAACAAGACGGTTTAAATGCCCCTTGGAAGAGACGTGCAAGTTGCAGTAGCTTAAAAAGACGGTTTAAATGAGCCTTGGAAGAGACTTGCAGGTTGCAGTAGCTTAACAAGACGGTTTAAATGCCCCTTGGAAGAGACGAGCAGGTCGCAGTAGCTTAACAAGACGGTTTAAATGCCCCTTGGAAGAGAGGTGGAGGTCGCAGTAGCTTAACAAGACAGTTTAAATGCCCCTTGGAAGAGACTTGCAGGTCGCAGTAGCTTAACAAGACGGTTTAAATGACACTTGGAAGAGACGTGCAGGTCGCAGTAGCTTAACAAGACGGTTTAAATGCCCCTTGGAAGAGACGTGCAGGTCGCAGTAGCTTAACAAGACGTTTTAAATGCAACTTGGAAATGCGTTGGAGGTCGCAGTAGCTTAACATGATGGTTTAAATGCCCCTTGGAAGAGACATGCAGGTCGCAGCAGCTTAACAAGATGGTTTAAATGCCCCTTGGAAGAGACGTGCAGGTCGCAGTGGCTTAATAAGACGGTTTAAATGCTCCTTGGAAGAGATATGCAGTACGCAGTAGCTTAACAAGCCTGTTGAGATGCGCCTTGGAAAAGTGGTGGAGGTTACAGTAGCTTAACAAGACCGTTTAAATGCCCCTTGGAAGAAACGTGCAAGTCTCAGTAGCTTAAAAAGACGGTTTAAATGAGCCTTGGAAGAGACTTGCAGGTTGCAGTAGCTTAACAAGACGGTTTAAATGCCCCTTGGAAGAGACGAGCAGGTCGCAGTAGCTTAACAAGACGCTTTAAATGCACCTTGGAAGAGAGGTGGAGTTCGCAGTAGCTTAATAAGACAGTTTAAATGCCCCTTGGAAGAGACTTGCAGGTCGCAGTAGCTTAACAAGACGGTTTAAATGACACTTGGAAGAGACGTGCAGGTCGCAGTAGCTTAACAAGACGGTTTAAATGCCCCTTGGAAGAGACGTGCAGGTCGCAGTAGCTTAACAAGACGGTTTAAATGCCCCTTGGAAGAGCGGTGGAGGTCGCAGTAGCTTAACAAGACAGTTTAAGTCCCCCTTGAAAGAGACGTGCAGGTCGCAGTAGCTTAACAAGACGGTTTAAATGCCCCTTGGAAGAGCGGTGGAGGTCGCAGTAGCTTAACAAGACAGTTTAAGTCCCCCTTGAAAGAGACGTGCAGGTCGCAGTAGCTTAACAAGACGGTTTAAATGCCCCTTGGAAGAGCGGTGGAGGTCGCAGTAGCTTAACAAGACGGTTTAAATGCCCCTTTCAAGAGACGTGCAGGTCGCAGTAGCTTAATTAGACTGTTTAAATGCTGCTTGGAAGAGATGTGCAGGTCGCAGTAGCTTAATAGGATGGTTTAAATGCCCCTTGGAAGAGAGATGGAGGTCGCAGTAGATTAACAAGACAGTTTAAATACCCCTTGGAAGAGACGTGCAGGTCGCAGTAGCTTAAAAAAAGGGTTTAAATGCCCCTTTCAAGAGACGTGCGGGTCGCAGGAGCTTAACAAGAGGGTTTAAATGTCCCTTGGAAGAGACGTGCAGGTCGCAGTAGCTTAACAAGATGGTTTAAATGCCCCTTGGAAGAGCGGTGGAGGTCACAGTAGCTTAACAAGATGGTTTAAATGCCCCTTGGAAGAGACATGCAGGTAGCAGTAGCTTAACAAGAAGGTTTAAATGCCCCTTGGAAGAGACGTGCAGGTCGCAGTAGCTTAACAAGACTGTTGAGATGCCCCTTGGAAAAGTGGTGGAGGTTATAGTAGCTTAACAAGACGGTTTAAAAGCCCCTTGGAAGAGACGTTCAAGTCGCAGAAGCTTAAAACGACAGTTTAAATGAGCCTTGGAAGAGACGTGCAGGTCGCAGTAGCTTAACAAGACGGTTTAAATGCCCCTTGGAAGAGCGGTGAAGGTCACAGAAGCTTAACAAGACAGTTTAAATGCCCCTTGGAAGAGACGTGCATGTTGCAGTAGCTTAACAAGACGGTTTAAATGCCCCTTGGAAGAGATGTGCAGGTCGCAGTATCTTAATAAGACGGTTTAAATGGCCCTTGGAAGAGAGGTGGAGGTCACAGTAACTTAAAAATACAGTTTAAATGCCGCTTGAAAGAGACGTGCAGGTCGCAGTAGCTTAACAAGACGGTTTAAATGCAACTTGGAAATGCGATGGAGGTCGCAGTATCTTAACATGATGGTTTAAATGCCCCTTGGAAGAGACATGCAGGTCGCAGCAGCTTAACAAGACGGTTTAAATGCCCCTTGGAAGAGACGTGCAGGTCGCAGTGGCTTAATAAGACGGTTTAAATGCCCCTTGGAAGAGACGTGCAGGTCACAGAAACTTAAAAAGAGGGTTTAAATTCCCCTTGGAATAGGCTTGCAGGTCGCAGTAGCTTACCAAGATGGTTTAAATGCCCCTTGGAAGAGACATGCAGGTCGCAGTAGCTTAACAAGACGGTTTAAATGCCCCTTGAAAGAGCGGTGGACGTCGCAGTAGCTTAACAAGACAGTTTAAATGCCCCTTGGAAGAGACGTGAAGGTCGCAGTAGCTTAACAAGACGGTTTAAATGCCCCTTGGAAGAGATGTGCAGGTCGCAGTAGCATAATAAGAAGGTTTAAATGCCCCTTGGAAGAGAGGTGGAGGTAGCATTAGCTTAACAAGACAGTTTAAATGCCCCTTGGAAGAGACGTGCAGGTCTCAGTAGCTTAATAAGACGGTTTAAATGCCCCTTGGAAGAGACCTGCAGGTCGCAGTAGCTTAAAAGACGTTTTAAATGTCCCTTGTTAGAGACATGCAGGTCGCAGTAGCTTAACAAGACGGTTTAAATGCCCCATGGAAGAGAAGTGCAGGTCGCAGTAGCTTAACAAGACCGTTTAAATGTCCCTTGGAAAAGTGGTGGAGGTTACAGCAGCTTAATAAGACGGTTTAAATGCCCCTTGGAAGAGACGTGCAGGTCGCAGGAGCTTAACAAGACCGTTTAAATGTCCCTTGGAAGAGACGTGCAAGTCACAGTAGCTTAACAAGACGGTGTAAATGCCCCTTGGAAAAGACGTGCAGGTCGCAGTAGCTTAACAAGACGGTTTAAATGCCCCTTGGAGGAGACGTGCAGGCAGCAGTAGCTTAACAAGATGGTTTAAATGCCCCTTGGAAGAACGGTTTAGTTCGCAGTAGCTTAACAAGATAGATTAAATGCCCGTTGGAAGAGACGTGCAGGTAGCAGTAACTTAACAAGAAGGGTTAAATGCCCCTTGGAAGAGGCTTGCAGGACGCAGTAGCTTACCAAGACGATTTAAATGCCCCATGGAAGAGACGTGCAGGTCGCAGTAGCTTAACAAGACAGTTTAAATGCCCCTTGGAAGATCGGTGGAGGTCGCAGTAGCCTAATAAAACTGTTTAAATGCCCCTTGGAAGAGATGTGCAGGTCGCAGTAGCTTAATAAGACGGTTTAAATGCCCCTTGGAAGATAGGTGGAGGTCGCAGTAGAAAAACAAAACAGTTTAAATGCCCCTTGGAAGAGACGTGCATGTCGCAGTAGCTTAACAAGATGGTTTAAATGCCACTTGGAAGAGACGTGCAGCTCGCAGTAGCTTAACAAGATGTTTTAAATGCCCCTTGGAAGAGCGATGGAGGTCGCAGAAGCATAACAAGACAGTTTAAATGCCGCTTGAAAGAGACGTGCAGGTCGCAGTAGCTTAACAAGACGGTTTAAATGCAACTTGGAAATGCGGTGGAGGTCGCAGTAGCTTAACATGATGGTTTAAATGCCCCTTGGAAGAGACGTGCAGGTTGCAGTAGCTTAACAAGACGGTTTAAATGCCCCTTGGAAGAGACGTGCAGGTCACAGAAACTTAACAAGAGGGTTTAAATGCCCCTTGGAATAGGCTTGCAGGTCGCAGTAGCTTACCAAGATGGTTTAAATGCCCCTTGGAAGAGACGTGCAGGTCGCAGTAGCTTAACAAGACGGTTTAAATGTCCCTTGGAAGAGCGGTGGAGGTCGCAGTAGCTTAACAAGACAGTTTAAATGCCCCTTGGAAGAGACGTGAAGGTCGCAGTAGCTTAACAAGACGGTTTAAATGCCCCTTGGAAGAGATGTGCAGGTCGCAGTAGCTTAGCAAGACGGTTTAAATGCCCCTTGGAAGTGCGGTGGAGGTCGCAGTAGCTTAACAAGATGGTTTAAATGTCCCTTGGAAGAGACATGCAGGTCGCAGTGGCTTAACAAGACGGTTTAAATGCCCCTTGGAAGAGACCTGCAGGTCTCAGAAACATAACAACAGGGTTTAAATGCCCCTTGGAATAGGCTTGCAGGTCGCAGTAGCTTAACAAGATGGTTTAAATGCCCCTTGGAAGAGCGTTGGAGGTCGCAGTAGCTTAACAAGACAGCTTAAATGCCCCTTGGAAGAGAGGTGAAGGTCGCAGTAGCTTAACAAGACAGTTTAAGTCCCCCTTGAAAGAGACGTGCAGGTCGCAGTAGCTTAACAAGACGGTTTAAATGCCCCTTGGAAGAGCGGTGGAGGTCGCAGTAGCTTAACAAGACGGTTTAAATGCCCCTTGGAAGAGCGGTGGAGGTCGCAGTAGCTTAACAAGACAGTTTAAGTCCCCCTTGAAAGAGACGTGCAGGTCGCAGTAGCTTAACAAGACGGTTTAAATGCCCCTTGGAAGAGCGGTGGAGGTCGCAGTAGCTTAACAAGACAGTTTAAGTCCCCCTTGAAAGAGACGTGCAGGTCGCAGTAGCTTAACAAGACGGTTTAAATGCCCCTTGGAAGAGCGGTGGAGGTCGCAGTAGCTTAACAAGACGGTTTAAATGCCCCTTTCAAGAGACGTGCAGGTCGCAGTAGCTTAATTAGACTGTTTAAATGCTGCTTGGAAGAGATGTGCAGGTCGCAGTAGCTTAATAGGATGGTTTAAATGCCCCTTGGAAGAGAGATGGAGGTCGCAGTAGATTAACAAGACAGTTTAAATACCCCTTGGAAGAGACGTGCAGGTCGCAGTAGCTTAAAAAAAGGGTTTAAATGCCCCTTTCAAGAGACGTGCGGGTCGCAGGAGCTTAACAAGAGGGTTTAAATGTCCCTTGGAAGAGACGTGCAGGTCGCAGTAGCTTAACAAGAAGGTTTAAATGCCCCTTGGAAGAGACGTGCAGGTCGCAGTAGCTTAACAAGACTGTTGAGATGCCCCTTGGAAAAGTGGTGGAGGTTATAGTAGCTTAACAAGACGGTTTAAAAGCCCCTTGGAAGAGACGTTCAAGTCGCAGAAGCTTAAAACGACAGTTTAAATGAGCCTTGGAAGAGACGTGCAGGTCGCAGTAGCTTAACAAGACGGTTTAAATGCCCCTTGGAAGAGCGGTGAAGGTCACAGAAGCTTAACAAGACAGTTTAAATGCCCCTTGGAAGAGACGTGCATGTTGCAGTAGCTTAATAAGACGGTTTAAATGCCCCTTGGAAGAGATGTGCAGGTCGCAGTATCTTAATAAGACGGTTTAAATGGCCCTTGGAAGAGAGGTGGAGGTCACAGTAACTTAAAAATACAGTTTAAATGCCGCTTGAAAGAGACGTGCAGGTCGCAGTAGCTTAACAAGACGGTTTAAATGCAACTTGGAAATGCGATGGAGGTCGCAGTATCTTAACATGATGGTTTAAATGCCCCTTGGAAGAGACATGCAGGTCGCAGCAGCTTAACAAGACGGTTTAAATGCCCCTTGGAAGAGACGTGCAGGTCGCAGTGGCTTAATAAGACGGTTTAAATGCCCCTTGGAAGAGACGTGCAGGTCACAGAAACTTAAAAAGAGGGTTTAAATTCCCCTTGGAATAGGCTTGCAGGTCGCAGTAGCTTACCAAGATGGTTTAAATGCCCCTTGGAAGAGACATGCAGGTCGCAGTAGCTTAACAAGACGGTTTAAATGCCCCTTGAAAGAGCGGTGGACGTCGCAGTAGCTTAACAAGACAGTTTAAATGCCCCTTGGAAGAGACGTGAAGGTCGCAGTAGCTTAACAAGACGGTTTAAATGCCCCTTGGAAGAGATGTGCAGGTCGCAGTAGCATAATAAGAAGGTTTAAATGCCCCTTGGAAGAGAGGTGGAGGTAGCATTAGCTTAACAAGACAGTTTAAATGCCCCTTGGAAGAGACGTGCAGGTCTCAGTAGCTTAATAAGACGGTTTAAATGCCCCTTGGAAGAGACCTGCAGGTCGCTGTAGCTTAACAAGATGGTTTAAATGCCCCTTGGAAGAGCGGTGGAGGTCACAGTAGCTTAACAAGACGGTTTAAATGCCCCTTGGAAGAGACGTGCAGGTCGCAGTAGCTTAAAAGACGTTTTAAATGTCCCTTGTTAGAGACATGCAGGTCGCAGTAGCTTAACAAGACGGTTTAAATGCCCCATGGAAGAGAAGTGCAGGTCGCAGTAGCTTAACAAGACCGTTTAAATGTCCCTTGGAAAAGTGGTGGAGGTTACAGCAGCTTAATAAGACGGTTTAAATGCCCCTTGGAAGAGACGTGCAGGTCGCAGGAGCTTAACAAGACCGTTTAAATGTCCCTTGGAAGAGACGTGCAAGTCACAGTAGCTTAACAAGACGGTGTAAATGCCCCTTGGAAAAGACGTGCAGGTCGCAGTAGCTTAACAAGACGGTTTAAATGCCCCTTGGAGGAGACGTGCAGGCAGCAGTAGCTTAACAAGATGGTTTAAATGCCCCTTGGAAGAACGGTTTAGTTCGCAGTAGCTTAACAAGATAGATTAAATGCCCGTTGGAAGAGACGTGCAGGTAGCAGTAACTTAACAAGAAGGGTTAAATGCCCCTTGGAAGAGGCTTGCAGGACGCAGTAGCTTACCAAGACGATTTAAATGCCCCATGGAAGAGACGTGCAGGTCGCAGTAGCTTAACAAGACAGTTTAAATGCCCCTTGGAAGAGCGGTGGAGGTCGCAGTAGCTTAATAAGACTGTTTAAATGCCCCTTGGAAGAGATGTGCAGGTCGCAGTAGCTTAATAAGACGGTTTAAATGCCCCTTGGAAGATAGGTGGAGGTCGCAGTAGAAAAACAAAACAGTTTAAATGCCCCTTGGAAGAGACGTGCATGTCGCAGTAGCTTAACAAGATGGTTTAAATGCCACTTGGAAGAGACGTGCAGCTCACAGTAGCTTAACAAGATGTTTTAAATGCCCCTTGGAAGAGCGATGGAGGTCGCAGAAGCATAACAAGACAGTTTAAATGCCGCTTGAAAGAGACGTGCAGGTCGCAGTAGCTTAACAAGACGGTTTAAATGCAACTTGGAAATGCGGTGGAGGTCGCAGTAGCTTAACATGATGGTTTAAATGGCCCTTGGAAGAGACGTGAAGGTTGCAGTAGCTTAACAAGACGGTTTAAATGCCCCTTGGAAGAGACGTGCAGGTCACAGAAACTTAACAAGAGGGTTTAAATGCCCCTTGGAATAGGCTTGCAGGTCGCAGTAGCTTACCAAGATGGTTTAAATGCCCCTTGGAAGAGACGTGCAGGTCGCAGTAGCTTAACAAGACGGTTTAAATGTCCCTTGGAAGAGCGGTGGAGGTCGCAGTAGCTTAACAAGACAGTTTAAATGCCCCTTGGAAGAGACGTGAAGGTCGCAGTAGCTTAACAAGACGGTTTAAATGCCCCTTGGAAGAGATGTGCAGGTCGCAGTAGCTTAGCAAGACGGTTTAAATGCCCCTTGGAAGTGCGGTGGAGGTCGCAGTAGCTTAACAAGATGGTTTAAATGTCCCTTGGAAGAGACATGCAGGTCGCAGTGGCTTAACAAGACGGTTTAAATGCCCCTTGGAAGAGACCTGCAGGTCTCAGAAACATAACAACAGGGTTTAAATGCCCCTTGGAATAGGCTTGCAGGTCGCAGTAGCTTAACAAGATGGTTTAAATGCCCCTTGGAAGAGCGTTGGAGGTCGCAGTAGCTTAACAAGACAGCTTAAATGCCCCTTGGAAGAGAGGTGAAGGTCGCAGTAGCTTAACAAGACGGTTTAAATGCCCCTTGGAAGAGATGTGCAGGTCGCAGTAGCTTAATAAGACGGTTTAAATGCCCCTTGGAAGAGAGGTGGAGGTAGCATTAGCTTAACAAGACAGTTTAAATGCCCCTTGGAAGAGACATGCAGGTCTCAGTAGCTTAATCAGACGGTTTAAATGCCCCATGGAAGAGATGTGCAGGTCGCAGTAGCTTAATAAGATGGTTTAAATGCACCTTGGAAGAGAGGTGGAGGTCGCAGTAGCTTAACAAGACAGTTTAAATGCCCCTTGGAAGAGCGGTGGAGGTCGCAGTAGCTTAATAAGATGGTTTAAATGCCCCTTGGAAGAGACGTGCAGGTCGCAGTAGCTTAAAAAGACGGTTTAAATGCACCTTGGAAGAGACGTGCAGGTCGCAGTAGCTTAACAAGACGGTTTAAATCCCCCTTGGAAGAGACGTGCAGGTCGCAGTAGCTTAACAAGAGGGTTTAAATGCCCCTTGGAATAGGCTTGCAGGTCGCAGTAGATTACCAAGACGGTTGAAATGCCTCTTGGAAGAGACGTGCAAGTCGCAGTAGCTTAAAAACACGGTTTAAATGAGCCTTGGAAGAGACGTGCAGGTGGCAGTAGCTTAACATGACGGTTTAAATGCCCCTTGGAAGAGACAAGCAGGTCATAGTAGCTTAACAAGGCGGTTTAAATACACCTTTGAAGAGACGTGCAGGTCGCAGTAGCTAAACAAGACGGTTTAAATCCCCCTTGGAAGAGACGTGCAAGTCTCAGTAGCTTAAAAAGACGGTTTAAATGAGCCTTGGAAGAGACTTGCAGGTTGCAGTAGCTTAACAAGACGGTTTAAATGCCCCTTGGAAGAGACGAGCAGCTCGCAGTAGCTTAACAAAATGCTTTAAATGCCCCTTGGAAGAGAGGCGGAGGTCGCAGTAGCTTAACAAGACAGTTTAAATGCCCTTTGGAAGAGACTTGCAGGTCGCAGTAGCTTAACAAGACGATTTAAATGCCCCTTGGAATAGACGAACAGGTCGCAGTAGCTTAACAAGAAGGTTTAAATGCCTCTTGGAAGAGCGGTGGAGGTCGCAGTAGCTTAACAAGACAGTTTAAATGCCCCTTGAAAGAGACGTGCAGGTCGCAGTAGCTTAACAAGACGGTTTAAAAGCCCCTTGGAAATGCGGTGGAGGTCGCAGTAGCTTAACAAGATGGTTTAAATGCCCCTTGGAAAAGACATGCAGCTCGCAGCAGCTTAACAAGACGGTTTAAATGCCCCTTGGAAGAGACGTGCAAGTTGCAGTAGCTTAAAAAGACAGTTTAAATGAGCCTTGGAAGAGACTTGCAGGTTGCAGTAGCTTAACAAGACGGTTTAAATGCCCCTTGGAAGAGACGAGCAGGTCGCAGTAGCTTAACAAGACGCTTTAAATGCCCCTTGGAAGAGAGGTGGAGGTCGCAGTAGCTTAACAAGACAGTTTAAATGCCCCTTGGAAGAGACTTGCAGGTCGCAGTAGCTTAACAAGACGGTTTAAATGACACTTGGAAGAGACGTGCAGGTCGCAGTAGCTTAACAAGACGGTTTAAATGCCCCTTGGAAGAGACGTGCAGGTCGCAGTAGCTTAACAAGACGTTTTAAATGCAACTTGGAAATGCGTTTTAGGTCGCAGTAGCTTAACATGATGGTTTAAATGCCCCTTGGAAGAGACATGCAGGCCGCAGCAGCTTAACAAGACGGTTTAAATGCCCCTTGGAAGAGACGTGCAGGTCGCAGTGGCTTAATAAGACGGTTTAAATGCTCCTTGGAAGAGATATGCAGTACGCAGTAGCTTAACAAGACTGTTGAGATGCGCCTTGGAAAAGTGGTGGAGGTTACAGTAGCTTAACAAGACCGTTTAAATGCCCCTTGGAAGAGACGTGCAAGTCTCAGTAGCTTAAAAAGATGGTTTAAATGAGCCTTGGAAGAGACTTGCAGGTTGCAGTAGCTTAACAAGACGGTTTAAATGCCCCTTGGAAGAGACGAGCAGGTCGCAGTAGCTTAACAAGACGCTTTAAATGCACCTTGGAAGAGAGGTGGAGTTCGCAGTAGCTTAACAAGACAGTTTAAATGCCCCTTGGAAGAGACTTGCAGGTCGCAGTAGCTTAACAAGACGGTTTAAATGACACTTGGAAGAGACGTGCAGGTCGCAGTAGCTTAACAAGACGGTTTAAATGCCCCTTGGAAGAGACGTGCAGGTCGCAGTAGCTTAACAAGACGGTTTAAATGCCCCTTGGAAGAGCGGTGGAGGTCGCAGTAGCTTAACAAGACAGTTTAAGTCCCCCTTGAAAGAGACGTGCAGGTCGCAGTAGCTTAACAAGACGGTTTAAATGCCCCTTGGAAGAGCGGTGGAGATCGCAGTAGCTTAACAAGACAGTTTAAGTCCCCCTTGAAAGAGACGTGCAGGTCGCAGTAGCTTAACAAGACGGTTTAAATGCCCCTTGGAAGAGCGGTGGAGGTCGCAGTAGCTTAACAAGACGGTTTAAATGCCCCTTTCAAGAGACGTGCAGGTCGCAGTAGCTTAATTAGATTGTTTAAATGCTGCTTGGAAGAGATGTGCAGATCGCAGTAGCTTAATAGGATGGTTTAAATGCCCCTTGGAAGAGAGATGGAGGTCGCAGTAGATTAACAAGACAGTTTAAATACCCCTTGGAAGAGACGTGCAGGTCGCAGTAGCTTAAAAAAAGGGTTTAAATGCCCCTTTCAAGAGACGTGCGGGTCGCAGGAGCTTAACAAGAGGGTTTAAATGTCCCTTGGAAGAGACGTGCAGGTCGCAGTAGCTTAACAAGATGGTTTAAATGCCCCTTGGAAGAGCGGTGGAGGTCACAGTAGCTTAACAAGATGGTTTAAATGCCCCTTGGAAGAGACATGCAGGTAGCAGTAGCTTAACAAGAAGGTTTAAATGCCCCTTGGAAGAGACGTGCAGGTCGCAGTAGCTTAACAAGACTGTTGAGATGCCCCTTGGAAAAGTGGTGGAGGTTATAGTAGCTTAACAAGACGGTTTAAAAGCCCCTTGGAAGAGACGTTCAAGTCGCAGAAGCTTAAAACGACAGTTTAAATGCCCCTTGGAAGAGACGTGCATGTTGCAGTAGCTTAATAAGACGGTTTAAATGCCCCTTGGAAGAGATGTGCAGGTCGCAGTATCTTTATAAGACGGTTTAAATGGCCCTTGGAAGAGAGGTGGAGGTCACAGTAACTTAAAAATACAGTTTAAATGCCGCTTGAAAGAGACGTGCAGGTCGCAGTAGCTTAACAAGACGGTTTAAATGCAACTTGGAAATGCGATGGAGGTCGCAGTATCTTAACATGATGGTTTAAATGCCCCTTGGAAGAGACATGCAGGTCGCAGCAGCTTAACAAGACGGTTTAAATGCCCCTTGGAAGAGACGTGCAGGTCGCAGTGGCTTAATAAGACGGTTTAAATGCCCCTTGGAAGAGACATGCAGGTCACAGAAACTTAAAAAGAGGGTTTAAATGCCCCTTGGAAGAGACGTGCAGGTCGCAGTAGCTTAACAAGACGGTTTAAATGCCCCTTGAAAGAGCGGTGGACGTCGTAGTAGCTTAACAAGACAGTTTAAATGCCCCTTGGAAGAGACGTGAAGGTCGCAGTAGCTTAACAAGACGGTTTAAATGCCCCTTGGAAGAGATGTGCAGGTCGCAGTAGCATAATAAGAAGGTTTAAATGCCCCTTGGAAGAGAGGTGGAGGTAGCATTAGCTTAACAAGACAGTTTAAATGCCCCTTGGAAGAGACGTGCAGGTCTCAGTAGCTTAATAAGACGGTTTAAATGCCCCTTGGAAGAGACCTGCAGGTCGCAGTAGCTTAACAAGATGGTTTAAATGCCCCTTGGAAGAGCGGTGGAGGTCACAGTAGCTTAACAAGACGGTTTAAATGCCCCTTGGAAGAGACGTGCAGGTCGCAGAAGCTTAAAAGACGTTTTAAATGTCCCTTGTTAGAGACATGCAGGTCGCAGTAGCTTAACAAGACGGTTTAAATGCCCCAAGGAAGAGAAGTGCAGGTCGCAGTAGCTTAACAAGACCGTTTAAATGTCCCTTGGAAAAGTGGTGGAGGTTACAGCAGCTTAATAAGACGGTTTAAATGCCCCTTGGAAGAGACGTGCAGGTCGCAGGAGCTTAACAAGACCGTTTAAATGTCCCTTGGAAGAGACGTGCAAGTCACAGTAGCTTAACAAGACGGTGCAAATGCCCCTTGGAAAAGACGTGCAGGTCGCAGTAGCTTAACAAGACGGTTTAAATGCCCCTTGGAGGAGACGTGCAGGCAGCAGTAGCTTAACAAGATGGTTTAAATGCCCCTTGGAAGAACGGTTTAGTTCGCAGTAGCTTAACAAGATAGATTAAATGCCCGTTGGAAGAGACGTGCAGGTAGCAGTAACTTAACAAGAAGGGTTAAATGCCCCTTGGAAGAGGCTTGCAGGACGCAGTAGCTTACCAAGACGATCTAAATGCCCCATGGAAGAGACGTGCAGGTCGCAGTAGCTTAACAAGACAGTTTAAATGCCCCTTGGAAGAGCGGTGGAGGTCGCAGTAGCTTAATAAGACTGTTTAAATGCCCCTTGGAAGAGATGTGCAGGTCGCAGTAGCTTAATAAGACGGTTTAAATGCCCCTTGGAAGATAGGTGGAGGTCGCAGTAGAAAAACAAAACAGTTTAAATGCCCCTTGGAAGAGACGTGCATGTCGCAGTAGCTTAACAAGATGGTTTAAATGCCACTTGGAAGAGACGTGCAGCTCGCAGTAGCTTAACAAGACGGTTTCAATGCCCCTTGGAAGAGACACGCAGGTCGCAGCAGCTTAACATGATGGTTTAAATGCCCCTTGGAAGAGACGTGCAGTTCGCAGTAGCTTAACAAGACGGTTTAAATGCCCCTTGGAAGAGACATGCAGGTCGCAGTAGCTTAACAAAGCGTTTTAATAGCACCTTGAAAGAGACGTGCAGGTCACAGTAGCTTAACAAGACGGTTTACATGCCCCTTGGAAAATTGGTGGAGGTTACAGTAGCTTAACAAGACGGTTTAAATGCCCCTTGGAAGAGACGTACAAGTCGCAGTAGCTTAGCAAGACGGTTTAAATGCCCCTTAGAAGAGACGTGCAGGTCACAGAAGCTTAACAAGACTGTTTAAATGCCCCTTGGAAGAGATGTGCAGGTCGCAGTAGCTTAATAAGACGGTTTAAATGCCTCTTGGAAGATAGGTGGAGGTCGCAGTAGAAAAACAAAACAGTTTAAATGCCCCTTGGAAGAGACGTGCATGTCGCAGTAGCTTAACAAGATGGTTTAAATGCCACTTGGAAGAGACGTGCAGGTCGCAGTAGCTTAACAAGACGGTTTAAATGCCCCTTGGAAGTGCGGAGGAGGTCGCAGTAGCTTAACAAGACGGTTTCAATGCCCCTTGGAAGAGACACGCAGGTCGCAGCAGCTTAACATGATGGTTTAAATGCCCCTTGGAAGAGACGTGCAGGTCGCAGTAGCTTAACAAGACGGTTTAAATGCCCCTTGGAAGAGACATGCAGGTCGCAGTAGCTTAACAAAGCGTTTTAAAAGCCCCTTGGAAGAGACGTGCAGGTCACAGTAGCTTAACAAGACGGTTTATATGCCCCTTGGAAAATTGGTGGAGGTTACAGTAGCTTAAAAAGACGGTTTAAATGCCCCTTGGAAGAGACGTGCAAGTCGCAGTAGCTTAACAAGACAGTTTAAATGCCCCTTAGAAGAGACGTGAAGGTCACAGAAGCTTAACAAGACAGTTTAAATGCCCCTTGAAACAGACGTGCAGGTCACAGTAGCTTAATAAGATGGTTTAAATGCCACTTGGAAGAGCGGTGGAGGTCGCAGTAGCTTAACAAGACAGTTTAAATGCCCCTTGGAAGAGACGTGATGGTCGCAGTAGCTTAACAAGACGGTTTAAATGCCCCTTGGAAGAAACATGCAGGTCGCAGCAGCTTAACAAGACCGTTAAAATGCCCCTTGGAAGAGATGTGCAGGTCGCAGTAGCTTAACAAGACGGTTTAAATGCCCCTTGGAAAAGTGGTGGAGGTTACAGTAGATTAACAAGACGGTTTAAATGCCCCTTGGAAGAATAGTGAAAGTCGCAGAAGCTTAACAAGACTGTTTAAATGCCCCTTAGAAGAGACGTGCAGGTCGCAGAAGCTTAACAAAATGGTTTAAATGCCCCTTGGAAGAGACGTGCAGGTCGCAGTAGCTTAACAAGATGGTTTAAATGCCCCTTGGAAGAGATATGCAGGCCGCAGCAGCTTAACAAGACCGTATAAATGCCCCTTGGAAGAGACGTGCAGGTCGCAGTAGCTTAACAAGACGATTTAAATGCACCTTGGAAAAGACATGCAGGTCGCAGTAGCTTAACAAAGCGTTTTAAATGCCCTTTGGAAGAGACGTGCTGGTCGCAGTAGCTTAACAAGACGGTTTAAATGCCCCTTGGAAAAGTGGTGGAGGTTACAGTAGCTTAACAAGACAATTTAAATGCCCCTTGGAAGAGACGTGAAAGTCGCAGTAGCATAACAAGACGGTTTAAATGCCCCTTAGAGGAGAGGTGCAGGTCGCAGTAGCTTAATAAGACAGCTTAAATGTCCCTTGGAAGAGACGTGCAGGTCGCAGTAGCTTAACAAGATGGTTTAAATGCCCCTTGGAAGAGCGGTGGAGGTCGCAGTAGCTTAACAAGACTGTTTAAATGCCCCTTAGAAGAGACGTGAAGGTCACAGAAGCTTAACAAGACAGTTTAAATGCCCCTTGAAAGAGACGTGCAGGTCACAGTAGCTTAATAAGATGGTTTAAATGCCACTTGGAAGAGCGGTGGAGGTCGCAGTAGCTTAACAAGACAGTTTAAATGCCCCTTGGAAGAGACGTGATGGTCGCAGTAGCTTAACAAGACGGTTTAAATGCCCCTTGGAAGAAACATGCAGGTCGCAGCAGCTTAACAAGACGGTTAAAATGCCCCTTGGAAGAGATGTGCAGGTCGCAGTAGCTTAACAAGACGGTTTAAATGCCCCTTGGAAAAGTGGTGGAGGTTACAGTAGATTAACAAGACTGTTTAAATGCCCCTTAGAAGAGACGTGCAGGTCGCAGAAGCTTAACAAAATGGTTTAAATGCCCCTTGGAAGAGACGTGCAGGTCGCAGTAGCTTAACAAGATGGTTTAAATGCCCCTTGGAAGAGACATGCAGGCCGCAGCAGCTTAACAAGACCGTATAAATGCCCCTTGGAAGAGACGTGCAGGTTGCAGTAGGTTAACAAGACGATTTAAATGCACCTTGGAAAAGACATGCAGGTCGCAGTAGCTTAACAAAGCGTTTTAAATGCTCTTTGGAAGAGACGTGCTGGTCGCAGTAGCTTAACAAGACGGTTTAAATGCCCCTTGGAAAAGTGGTGGAGGTTACAGTAGCTTAACAAGACAATTTAAATGCCCCTTGGAAGAGACGTGAAAGTCGCAGTAGCATAACAAGACGGTTTAAATGCCCCTTAGAGGAGAGGTGCAGGTCGCAGTAGCTTAACAAGATGGTTTAAATGCCCCTTGGAAGAGCGGTGGAGGTCGCAGTAGCTTAACAAGACTGTTTAAATGCCTCTTGGAAGAGGCATGCAGGTCGCAGTAGCTTAACAAGACGGTTTAAATGACCCTTGGAAGAGACGTGCAAGTCGCAGTAGCTTAAAAACACGGTTTAAATGAGCCTTGGAAGAGACGTGCAGGTGGCAGTAGCTTAACATGATGGTTTAAATGCCCCTTGGAAGAGACAAGCAGGTCGTAGTAGCTTAACAAGATGGTTTAAATACCCATTTGAAGAGACGTGCAGGTCGCAGTAGCTAAACAAGACGGTTTAAATCCCCCTTGGAAGAGACGTGCAGGTTGCAGTAGCTTAACAAGAGGGTTTAAATGCCCCTTGGAAGAGACATGCAGGTCGCAGCAGCTTAACAAGATGGCTTAAATGCCACTTTGAAGAGACGTGCAGGTAGCTGTGGCTTAACAAGACGGTTTAAATGCCCCTTGGAAGAGACGTGCAAGTCGCAGTAGCTTAACAAGAGGGTTTAAATGCGCATTGGAAGAGACGTGCTGGTCGCAGTAGCTTAACAAGACGATTTAAATGCCCCTTGGAATAGACGAACAGGTCGCAGTAGCTTAACAAGAAGGTTTAAATGCCTCTTGGAAGAGCGGTGGAGGTCGCAGTAGCTTAACAAGACAGTTTAAATGCCCCTTGAAAGAGACGTGCAGGTCGCAGTAGCTTAACAAGACGGTTTAAATGCCCATTGGAAATGCGGTGGAGGTCGCAGTAGCTTAACAAGATGGTTTAAATGCCCCTTGGAAAAGACATGCAGGTCGCAGCAGCTTAACAAGACGGTTTAAATGCCCCTTGGAAGAGATATGCAGTACGCAGTAGCTTAACAAGACTGTTGAGATGCGCCTTGGAAAAGTGGTGGAGGTTACAGTAGCTTAACAAGACCGTTTAAATGCCCCTTGGAAGAGACGTGCAAGTCTCAGTAGCTTAAAAAGACGGTTTAAATGAGCCTTGGAAGAGACTTGCAGGTTGCAGTAGCTTAACAAGACGGTTTAAATGCCCCTTGGAAGAGACGAGCAGGTCGCAGTAGCTTAAAAAGACGCTTTAAATGCACCTTGGAAGAGAGGTGGAGTTCGCAGTAGCTTAACAAGACAGTTTAAATGCCCCTTGGAAGAGACTTGCAGGTCGCAGTAGCTTAACAAGACGGTTTAAATGACACTTGGAAGAGACGTGCAGGTCGCAGTAGCTTAACAAGACGGTTTAAATGCCCCTTGGAAGAGACGTGCAGGTCGCAGTAGCTTAACAAGACGGTTTAAATGCCCCTTGGAAGAGCGGTGGAGGTCGCAGTAGCTTAACAAGACAGTTTAAGTCCCCCTTGAAAGAGACGTGCAGGTCGCAGTAGCTTAACAAGACGGTTTAAATGCCCCTTGGAAGAGCGGTGGAGGTCGCAGTAGCTTAACAAGACGGTTTAAATGCCCCTTTCAAGAGACGTGCAGGTCGCAGTAGCTTAATTAGACTGTTTAAATGCTGCTTGGAAGAGATGTGCAGGTCGCAGTAGCTTAATAGGATGGTTTAAATGCCCCTTGGAAGAGAGATGGAGGTCGCAGTAGATTAACAAGACAGTTTAAATGCCCCTTGGAAGAGACGTGCAGGTCGCAGTAGCTTAAAAAAAGGGTTTAAATGCCCCTTTCAAGAGACGTGCAGGTCGCAGGAGCTTAACAAGAGGGTTTAAATGTCCCTTGGAAGAGACGTGCAGGTCGCAGTAGCTTAACAAGATGGTTTAAATGCCCCTTGGAAGAGCGGTGGAGGTCACAGTAGCTTAACAAGATGGTTTAAATGCCCCTTGGAAGAGACATGCAGGTAGCAGTAGCTTAACAAGAAGGATTAAATGCCCCTTGGAAGAGACGTGCAGGTCGCAGTAGCTTAACAAGACTGTTGAGATGCCCCTTGGAAAAGTGGTGGAGGTTATAGTAGCTTAACAAGACGGTTTAAAAGCCCCTTGGAAGAGACGTTCAAGTCGCAGAAGCTTAAAAAGACAGTTTAAATGAGCCTTGGAAGAGACGTGCAGGTCGTAGTAGCTTAACAAGACGGTTTAAATGCCCCTTGGAAGAGCGGTGAAGGTCACAGAAGCTTAACAAGACAGTTTAAATGCCCCTTGGAAGAGACGTGCATGTTGCAGTAGCTTAATAAGACGGTTTAAATGCCCCTTGGAAGAGATGTGCAGGTCGCAGTATCTTAATAAGACGGTTTAAATGGCCCTTGGAAGAGAGGTGGAGGTCACAGTAACTTAAAAATACAGTTTAAATGCCGCTTGAAAGAGACGTGCAGGTCGCAGTAGCTTAACAAGACGGTTTAAATGCAACTTGGAAATGCGATGGAGGTCGCAGTATCTTAACATGATGGTTTAAATGCCCCTTGGAAGAGACATGCAGGTCGCAGCAGCTTAACAAGACGGTTTAAATGCCCCTTGGAAGAGACGTGCAGGTCGCAGTGGCTTAATAAGACGGTTTAAATGCCCCTTGGAAGAGACGTGCAGGTCACAGAAACTTAACAAGAGGGTTTAAATTCCCCTTGGAATAGGCTTGCAGGTCGCAGTAGCTTACCAAGATGGTTTAAATGCCCCTTGGAAGAGACGTGCAGGTCGCAGTAGCTTAACAAGACGGTTTAAATGCCCCTTGGAAGAGCGGTGGACGTCGCAGTAGCTTAACAAGACAGTTTAAATGCCCCTTGGAAGAGGCGTGAAGGTCGCAGTAGCTTAACAAGACGGTTTAAATGCCCCTTGGAAGAGATGTGCAGGTCGCAGTAGCATAATAAGAAGGTTTAAATGCCCCTTGGAAGAGAGGTGGAGGTAGCATTAGCTTAACAAGACAGTTTAAATGCCCCTTGGAAGAGACGTGCAGGTCTCAGTAGCTTAATAAGACGGTTTAAATGCCCCTTGGAAGAGACCTGCAGGTCGCAGTAGCTTAACAAGATGGTTTAAATGCCCCTTGGAAGAGCGGTGGAGGTCACAGTAGCTTAACAAGACGGTTTAAATGCCCCTTGGAAGAGACGTGCAGGTCGCAGTAGCTTAAAAGACGTTTTAAATGTCCCTTGTTAGAGACATGCAGGTCGCAGTAGCTTAACAAGACGGTTTAAATGCCCCATGGAAGAGAAGTGCAGGTCGCAGTAGCTTAACAAGACCGTTTAAATGTCCCTTGGAAAAGTGGTGGAGGTTACAGCAGCTTAATAAGACGGTTTAAATGCCCCTTGGAAGAGACGTGCAGGTCGCAGGAGCTTAACAAGACCATTTAAATGTCCCTTGGAAGAGACGTGCAAGTCACAGTAGCTTAACAAGACGGTGTAAATGCCCCTTGGAAAAGACGTGCAGGTCGCAGTAGCTTAACAAGGCGGTTTAAATGCCCCTTGGAGGAGACGTGCAGGCAGCAGTAGCTTAACAAGATGGTTTAAATGCCCCTTGGAAGAACGGTTTAGTTCGCAGCAGCTTAACAAGAAAGTTTAAATGCCCGTTGGAAGAGACGTGCAGGTAGCAGTAACTTAACAAGAAGGGTTAAATGCCCCTTGGAAGAGGCTTGCAGGACGCAGTAGCTTACCAAGACGATTTAAATGCCCCTTGGAAGAGACGTGCAGGTCTCAGTAGCTTAACAAGACAGTTTAAATGCCCCTTGGAAGAGCGGTGGAGGTCGCAGTAGCTTAATAAGACTGTTTAAATGCCCCTTGGAAGAGATGTGCAGGTCGCAGTAGCTTAACAAGACGGTTTCAATGCCCCTTGGAAGAGACACGCAGGTCGCAGCAGCTTAACATGATGGTTTAAATGCCCCTTGGAAGAGACGTGCAGTTCGCAGTAGCTTAACAAGACGGTTTAAATGCCCCTTGGAAGAGACATGCAGGTCGCAGTAGCTTAACAAAGCGTTTTAAAAGCACCTTGGAAGAGACGTGCAGGTCACAGTAGCTTAATAAGACGGTTTATATGCCCCTTGTAAAATTGGTGGAGGTTACAGTAGCTTAACAAGACGGTTTTAAATGCCCCTTGGAAGAGACGTACAAGTCGCAGTAGCTTAGCAAGACGGTTTAAATGCCCCTTAGAAGAGACGTGCAGGTCACAGAAGCTTAACAAGACTGTTTAAATGCCCCTTGGAAGAGATGTGCAGGTCGCAGTAGCTTAATAAGACGGTTTAAATGCCCCTTGGAAGATAGGTGGAGGTCGCAGTAGAAAAACAAAACAGTTTAAATGCCCCTTGGAAGAGACGTGCATGTCGCAGTAGCTTAACAAGATGGTTTAAATGCCACTTGGAAGAGACGTGCAGGTCGCAGTAGCTTAACAAGACGGTTTAAATGCCCCTTGGAAGTGCGGAGGAGGTCGCAGTAGCTTAACAAGACGGTTTCAATGCCCCTTGGAAGAGACACGCAGGTCGCAGCAGCTTAACATGATGGTTTAAATGCCCCTTGGAAGAGACGTGCAGGTCGCAGTAGCTTAACAAGACGGTTTAAATGCCCCTTGGAAGAGACATGCAGGTCGCAGTAGCTTAACAAAGCGTTTTAAAAGCCCCTTGGAAGAGACGTGCAGGTCACAGTAGCTTAACAAGACGGTTTATATGCCCCTTGGAAAATTGGTGAAGGTAACATTAGATTAACAAGACGGTTTAAATGCCCCTTGGAAGAATAGTGAAAGTCGCAGAAGCTTAAAAAGACGGTTTAAATGCCCCTTGGAAGAGACGTGCAAGTCGCAGTAGCTTAACAAGACAGTTTAAATGCCCCTTAGAAGAGACGTGAAGGTCACAGAAGCTTAACAAGACAGTTTAAATGCCCCTTGAAAGAGACGTGCAGGTCACAGTAGCTTAATAAGATGGTTTAAATGCCACTTGGAAGAGCGGTGGAGGTCGCAGTAGCTTAACAAGACAGTTTAAATTCCCCTTGGAAGAGACGTGATGGTCGCAGTAGCTTAACAAGACGGTTTAAATGCCCCTTGGAAGAAACATGCAGGTCGCAGCAGCTTAACAAGACCGTTAAAATGCCCCTTGGAAGAGATGTGCAGGTCGCAGTAGCTTAACAAGACGGTTTAAATGCCCCTTGGAAAAGTGGTGGAGGTAACAGTAGATTAACAAGACGGTTTAAATGCCCCTTGGAAGAATAGTGAAAGTCGCAGAAGCTTAACAAGACTGTTTAAATGCCCCTTAGAAGAGACGTGCAGGTCGCAGAAGCTTAACAAAATGGTTTAAATGCCCCTTGGAAGAGACGTGCAGGTCGCAGTAGCTTAACAAGATGGTTTAAATGCCCCTTGGAAGAGACATGCAGGCCGCAGCAGCTTAACAAGACCGTATAAATTCCCCTTGGAAGAGACGTGCAGGTCGCAGTGGCTTAACAAGACGATTTAAATGCACCTTGGAAAAGACATGCAGGTCGCAGTAGCTTAACAAAGCGTTTTAAATGCCCTTTGGAAGAGACGTGCTGGTCGCAGTAGCTTAACAAGACGGTTTAAATGCCCCTTGGAAAAGTGGTGGAGGTTACAGTAGCTTAACAAGACAATTTAAATGCCCCTTGGAAGAGACGTGAAAGTCGCAGTAGCATAACAAGACGGTTTAAATGCCCCTTAGAGGAGAGGTGCAGGTCGCAGTAGCTTAATAAGACAGCTTAAATGCCCCTTGGAAGAGACGTGCAGGTCGCAGTAGCTTAACAAGATGGTTTAAATGCCCCTTGGAAGAGCGGTGGAGGTTGCAGTAGCTTAACAAGACTGTTTAAATGCCCCTTGGAAGAGGCTTGCAGGCTGCAGTAGCTTACCAAGACGATTTAAATGTCCCTTGGAAGAGACCTGCAGGTCGCAGTAGCTTAACAAGACACTTTAAATGCCCCTTGGAAGAGCGGTGGAGGTCGCAGTAGCTTAACAAGACAGTTTAAATGCCCCTTGGAAGGACATGCAGGTCGCAGCACCTTAACAAGACTGTTTAAATACCCATTGGAAGAGAAGTGCAGGTCGCAGTAGCTTAAAAGACGTTTTAAATGTCCCTTGGTAGAGACATGCAGGTCGCAATAGCTTAACAAGACGGTTTAAATGCCCCTTGGAAGAGACGTGCAGGTCGCAGTAGCTCAACAAGACGGTTTAAATGACCCCTTGGAAAAGTGGTGGAGGTTACAGTAGCTTAACAAGACCGTTTAAATGCCCCTTGGTAGAGACAGGTAAGTCGCAGTAGATTAACAAGACGGTGTAAATGCCCCTTGGAAAAGACGTGCAGGTCGCAGTAGCTTAACAAGACGGTTTAATTGCCCCTTGGAAGAGACATGCAGGCTGCAGTAGCTTAACAAGATGGTTTAAATGCCCCTTGGAAGAGGCTTGCAGGAATCAGTAGCTTACCAAGACGATTTAAATGCCCCGTTGGAAGAGACGTGCAGGTCGCAGTAGCTTAACAAGACAGTTGAAATGCCCCTTGGAAGAGGGGTGGAGGTCGCATTAGCTTAACAAGACGGTTTAAATGCCCCATGGAAGAGACGTGCAGGTCGCAGTAGCTTAACAAGACGGTTTAAATGACCCTTGGAAGAGACGTGCAAGTCGCAGAAGCTTAAAAAGACGGTTTAAATGCGCCTTGGAAGAGACGTGCAAGTCGCAGTAGCTTAACAAGACAGTTTAAATGCTCCTTGGAAGAGACGAGCAGGTCGCAGTAGCTTAACAAGACGGTTTAAATGCCCCTTGGAAGAGACGTGGAGGTCGCAGTAGCTTAACAAGATGGTTTAAATGCCCCTTGGAAGAGCGGTGGAAGTCGCAGTAGCTTAACAAGACAGTTTAAATGCCCCTTGTAAGAGACGTACAGGTCGCAGTAGCTTAACAAGACCGTTTAAATGCCCCTTGGAAGAGACGTGCAGGTCGCAGTAGCTTAACAAGATGGTTTAAATTCCCCTTGGAAGAGCGGTGGAGGTCGCAGTAGCTTAACAAGATGGTTTAAATGCCCCTTGGAAGAGACATGCAGTTCGCAGCAGCTTATAAAGACGGTTTAAATGCCCCTTGGAAGAGGCTTGCAGGTCGCAGTAGCTTACCAAGACGGTTTAAATGCCCCTTGGAAGAGACGTGCAGGTCGCAGTAGCTTAACAAGATGGTTTAAATGCCCCTTGGAAGAGCGGTGGAGGTCGCAGTAGCTTAAAAAGACCGTTTAAATGCCCCTTGGAAGAGACATGCAGGTCGCAGTAGCTTAACAAGAGGGTTTAAATGCCCCTTGAAAGTGGCTTGCAGGTCGCAGTAGCTTACCAAGACGATTTAATTGCCCCTTGGAAGAGACGTGCAGGTCGCAGTAGCTTAACAAGACAGTTTAAATGCCCCTTGGGAGAGGCTTGCAGGTCGCAGTAGCTTACCAAGACAATTTAAATGTCCCTTGGAAGAGACGTGCAGCTCGCAGTAGCTTAACAAGACAGTTTAAATGCCCCTTGGAAGAGCGGTGGAGGTCGCAGTAGCTTAACAAGACAGTTTAAATATCCCTTGGAAGAGACGTGCAGGTCGCAGTAGCTTAAAAGACGTTTTAAATGTCCCTTGGTAGAGACATGCAGGTCGCAGTAGCTTAACAAGATGGCTTAAATCCCCCTTGGAAGAGACGTGCAGGTCGCAGCAGCTTAACAAGAGGGTTTAAATGCCCCTTGGAATAGGCTTGCAGGTCGCAGTAGATTACCAAGACGGTTTAAATGCCCCTTGGAAGAGGCTTGCAGGTCGCAGTAGCTTAACAAGACTGTTTAAATGCCCCTTGGAAGAGACATGCAGTTCGCAGTAGCTTAATAAGACGGTTTAAATGCCCCTTGGAAGAGATGTGCAGGTCGCAGTAGCTTAATAAGACGGTTTAAATGCCCCTTGGAATAGAGGTGGAGGTCGCAGTAGCTTAACAAGACAGTTTAAATGCCCCTTGGAAGAGACGTGCAGGTCGCAGTAGCTGAACAAGACGGTTTAAATGCCACTTGGAAGAGACGTGCAGGGCGCAGTAGCTTAACAAGACGGTTTAAATGCCCCTTGGAAGAGTGGTGGAGGTCGCAGTAGCTTAACAAGACAGTTTCAATGCCCCTTGGAAGAGACATGCAGTTCGCAGTAGCTTAATAAGACGGTTTAAATGCCCCTTGGAAGAGATGTGCAGGTCGCAGTAGCTTAATAAGACGGTTTAAATGCCCCTTGGAAGAGAGTTGGAGGTCGCAGTAGCTTAACAAGACAGTTTAAATGCCCCTTGGAAGAGACGAGCAGGTCGCAGTAGCTGAACAAGACGGTTTAAATGCCACTTGGAAGAGACGTGCAGGTCGCAGTAGCTTAACAAGACGGTTTAAATGCCCCTTGGAAGAGACGTGCAGGGCGCAGTAGCTTAACAAGATGGTTTAAATGCCCCTTGGAACAGAGGTGCAGGTCGCAGTAGCTTAATAAGACAGTTTAATTGCCCCTTGAAAGAGAGGTGCAGGTCGCAGTAGCTTAACAAGACCGTTTAAATGCCCCTTGCAAGTGCGGTGGATGTTGCAGTAGCTAAACAAGACGGTTTAAATGCCCCTTGGAAGAGACATGCAGGTCGCAGCAACTTAACAAGATGGTTTAAATGCCCCTTGGAAGAGACGTGCAGGTAGCAGTGGCTTAACAAGATGGTTTAAATGCTCCTTGGAAGAGACATGCAGGTCGCAGTAGCTTAACAAGACAGTTTAAATGCCCCTTGGAAAAGTGGTGGAGGTTACAGTAGCTTAACAAGACAATTTAAATGCCCCTTGGAACAGACATGCAAGTCGCAGTAGCTTAAAAAGACAGTTTAAATGCGCCTTGCAAGAGACGTGCAGGTCGCAGTAGCTTAACAAGACGGTTTAAATGCCCCTTGGAATAGAAGAGCAGGTCGCAGTAGCTTAGCAAGACGGATTCAATGCCCCTTGGATGAGCGGTGGAGGTCGCAGTAGCTTAACAAGACGGTTTAAATGCCCCTTGAAAGAGACGTGCAGGTCGCAGTAGCTTAACAAGACGGTTTAAATGCCCCTTCGAAGTGCGGTGGAGGTCGCAGTAGCTTTACAAAACAGATGAAATGCCCCTTGGAAGAGCGTTGGAGGTCGCAGTAGCTTAATAAGACAGTTTAAATGCCCCTTGGAAGAGACATGCAGGTCACAGCATCTTAACAAGATTGTTTAAATGCCCCTTGGAAGAGACGTGCAGGTCGCAATAGCTTAACAAGACGGTTTAAATGTCCCTTGGTAGAGACATGCAGGTCGCAGTAGCTTAAAAAGACGGTTTAAATGCCCCATGGAAGAGACGTGCAGGTCGCAGTAGCTTAACAAGACAGTTTAAATGTCCCTTGGAAGAGACGTGCCAGTCGCAGTAGCTTAAAAACGGTTTAAATGACCCTTGGGAAAGACGAGCAGGTCGCATTAGCTTAACAAGACGGTTTAAATGCCCCTTGGAAGAGACGTGCAGGTTGCAGTAGCTTAACAAGACAGTTTAAATGCCCCTTGGAAGAGACGTGCAGGTCGCAGTAGCTTAACAAGATGGTTTAAATACCCCTTGGAAGAGACGTGCAGGTCGCAGTAGCATAACAAGATGGTTTAAATGCTCCTTGTAAGAGCGGTGGAGGTCGCAGTAGCTTAAAAAGATGGTTTAAATGCCCCTTGGAAGAGACATGCAGTTCCCAGCAGCTTAAAAAGACGGTTTAAATGCCCCTTGGAAGAGGCTTGCAGGTCGCAGTAGCTTACCTAGACGGTTTAAGTGCCCCTTGGAAGAGACGTGCAGGTCGCAGTAGCTTAACAAGATGGTTTAAATGCCCCTTGGAAGAGCGGTGGAGGTCGCAGTAGCTTAACAAGATGGTTTAAATGCCCCTTGGAAGAGACATGCAGTTCGCAGCAGCTTAAAAAGACGGTTTAAATGCCCCTTGGAAGAGACGTGCAGGTCGCAGTAGCTTAACAAGTTGATTTAAATGCCCCTTGGAAGAGACGTGCAGGTAGCAGTAGCTTAACAAGACTGTTTAAATGCCCCTTGTAAAAGTGGTGGAGGTTACAGTAGCTTAACAAGACGGTTTAAATGCCCCTTGGAAGTGACGTGCAAGTCGTAGTAGCTTAACAAGACGGTTTAAATGCCCCTTGGAAGAGCGGTGGAGGTCGCAGTAGCTTAAAAAGACAGTTTAAATGCCCCTTGAAAGAGACGTGCAGGTCGGAGTGGCTTAACAAGACCATTTAAATGCCCCTTGGAAGTGCGGTGGATGTCGCAGTAGCTTAACAAGACGGTTTCAATGCCCCTTGGAAGAGACATGCAGGTCGCAGCAGCTTAACAAGATGATTTAAATGCCCCTTGGAAGAGACGTGCAGGTAGCAGTGGCTTAAGAAGATGGTTTAAATGCCCCTTGGAAGAGACATGCAGGTCGCAGTAGCTTAACAAGACAGTTTAAATGCCCCTTGGAAAAGTGGTGGAGGTTACAGTAGCTTAACAAGACAGTTTAAATGCCCCTTGGAACAGACATGCAAGTCGCAGTAGCTTAAAAAGACGGTTTAAATGCGCCTTGGAAGAGACGTGCAGGTCGCAGTAGCTTAACAAGATGGTTTAAATGCCCCTTGGAATAGAAGAGCAGGTCGCCGTAGCTTAACAAGACGGTTTAAATGCCCCTTGGAAGAAACGTGCAGGTCGCAGTAGCTTAACAAGACGGTTTAAATCCCCCTTGGAAGAGACGTGCAGGTCACAGCAGCTTAACAAGAGGGTTTAAATGCCTCTTGGAATAGGCTTGCAGGTCGCAGTAGCTTACCAAGATGGTTTAATTGCCCCTTGGAAGAGACGTGCAGGTCGCAGTAGCTTAACAAGACGGTTTAAATGCCCATTGGAAGAGTGGTGCAGGTCGCAGTAGCTTAATAAGACGGTTTAAATGCCCCTTGGAAGAGATGTGCAGGTCGCAGTAGCTTAACAAGATGGTTTAAATGCCCCTTGGAAGAGACGTGGAGGTCGCAGTAGCTTAACAAGACTGTTTAAATGCCCCTTGGAAGAGACATGCAGGTCGCAGTAGCTTAATAAGATGGTTTAAATGCCCCTTGGAAAAGTGGTGGAATTTACAGTAGCTTAGGATGACGGTTTAAATGCTCCTTGGAAGAGGCGTGCAAGTCGCAGTATCTTAACAAGACTGTTTAAATGCCCCTTGGAAGAGACATGCAGGTGGCAGAAGCTAAACAAGACAGTTTAAATGCCCCTTGGAAGAGCGGTGGAGGTCGCAGTAGCTTAACAAGACAGTTTAAATGCCACTTGGAAGAAACATGCAGGTCGCAGTAGCTTAACAAGATGGTTTAAATGCCCCTTGGAAGAGACATGCAGGTCGCAGTAGCTTAACAAGACGGTTTAAATGCCCATTGTAAGAGGCTTGCAGGTCGCAGTAGCTTACCAAGACGATTTAAATGTCCCTTGGAAGAGAAGTGCAGCTTGCAGTAGCTTAACAAGACAGTTTATATGCCCCTTGGAAGAGCGGTGGAGGTCGCAGTAGCTTAACAAGACAGTTTAAATGCCCCTTGGAAGAGACATGCAGGTCGCAGCACCTTAACAAGACTGTTTAAATATCCCTTGGAAGAAACGTGCAGGTCGCAGTAGCTTAAAAGACGTGTTAAATGTCCCTTGGTAGAGACATGCAGGTCGCAGCAGCTTAACAAGATGGCTTAAATCCCCCTTGGAAGAGACGTGCAGGTCGCAGCAGCTTAACAAGAGGGTTTAAATGCCCCTTGGAATAGGTTTCCAGGTCGCAGTAGCTTACCAAGACGGTTTAAATGCCCATTGGAAGAGGATTGCAGGTCGCAGTAGCTTAACAAGACGGTTTAAATGCCCCTTGGAAGAGACATGCAGTTCGCAGTAGCTTAATAAGACAGTTTAAATGCCCCTTGGAAGAGCGGTGGAGGTTACAGTAGCTTAACAAGACGGTTTAAATGCCCCTTGGAAGAGACGTGCAAGTCGTAGTAGCTTAAAAAGACGGTTTAAATTCCCCTTGGAGGAGCGGTGTAGGTCGCAGTAGCTTAAGAAGACAGTTTAAATGCCCCTTGAAAGAGACGAGCAGGTCGCAGTAGCTTAACAAGACCGTTTAATTGCCCCTTAGAAGGGTGGTGGATGTCGCAGTAGCTTAACAAAACAGTTTAAATGCCCCTTGGAAGAGACATACAGGTCGCAGCAGCTTAACAAGATGGTTTAAATGCCCCTTGGAAGAGACGTGCAGGTAGCAGTAGCTTAACAAGACGGTTTAAATGTCCCTTGCTAGACACATGAAGTTCGCAGTAGCTTAACAAGACGGTTTAAATGCCCCATGGAAGAGACGTTCAGGTCGCAGCAGCTTAACAAGATTGTTTAAATGCCCCTTGGAAGAGACGTGCAGGTCGCAGTAGCTTAACAAGACTGTTTAAATGCCCCTTGGAAGAGGCTAGCAGGCCGCAGTAGCTTACCAAGACGATTTAAATGTCCCTTGGAAGAGACCTGCAGGTCGCAGTAGCTTAACAAGACAGTTTAAATGCCCCTTGGAAGAGCGGTGGAGGTCACAGTAGCTTAAAAAGACAGTTTAAATGCCCCTTGGAAGGACACGCAGGTCGCAGCACCTTAACAAGACTGTTTAAATACCCCTTGGAAGAGACGTGCAGGTCGCAGTAGCTTAAAAGACGTTTTAAATGCCCCATGGAAGAGACGTACAGGTCGCAGTAGCTTAACAAGACGGTTTAAATGCCCCTTGGAAAAGTGGTGGAGGTTACAGTATCTTAACAAGACCGTTTAAATGCCCCTTGGAAGGGACGTGCAAGTCGCAGTAGCTTAACAAGACGGTGTAAATGCCCCTTGGAAAAGACGTGCAGGTCGCAGTAGCTTAACAAGACGGTTTAAATGCCCCTTGGAAGAGACGTGCAGGCCGCAGTAGCTTAACAAGATGGTTTAAATGCCCCTTGGAAGAGGCTTGCAGGAAGCAGTAGCTTACCAAGACGATTTAAATGCCCCTTGGAAGAGACGTGCAGGTCGCAGTAGCTTAACAAGACAGTTGAAATGCCCCTTGGAAGAGCGGTGGAGGTTGCAGTAGCTTAATAAGACAGTTTAAATGCCCCTTGGAAGAGACATGCAGGTTACAGCAACTTAACAAGATTGTTTAAATGCCCCTTGGAAGAGACGTGCAGGTCGCAGTAGCTTAACAAGACGGTTTAAATGTCCCTTGCTAGACACATGAAGTTCGCAGTAGCTTAACAAGACGGTTTAAATGCCCCATGGAAGAGACGTTCAGGTCGCAGCAGCTTAACAAGATTGTTTAAATGCCCCTTGGAAGAGACGTGCAGGTCGCAGTAGCTTAAAAGACGTGTTAAATGTCCCTTGGTAGAGACATGCAGGTCGCAGCAGCTTAACAAGATGGCTTAAATCCCCCTTGGAAGAGACGTGCAGGTCGCAGCAGCTTAACAAGAGGGTTTAAATGCCCCTTGGAATAGGCTTCCAGGTCGCAGTAGCTTACCAAGACGGTTTAAATGCCCATTGGAAGAGGCTTGCAGGTCGCAGTAGCTTAACAAGACGGTTTAAATGCCCCTTGGAAGAGACATGCAGTTCGCAGTAGCTTAATAAGACAGTTTAAATGCCCCTTGGAAGAGCGGTGGAGGTTGCAGTAGCTTAACAAGACGGTTTAAATGCACCTTGGAAGAGACATGCAGGTTGCAGTGGCTTAACAAGACGGTTTAAATGCCCCTTGGAAGAGACATGCAGGTCGCAGTAGCTTAACAAGATGGTTTAAATGCCCCTTGGAAGAGACGTGCAGGTAGCAGTAGCTTAACAAGACTGTTTAAATGCCCCTTGTAAAAGTGGTGGAGGTTACAGTAGCTTAACAAGACGGTTTAAATGCCCCTTGGAGGAGCGGTGTAGGTCGCAGTAGCTTAAGAAGACAGTTTAAATGCCCCTTGAAAGAGACGAGCAGGTCGCAGTAGCTTAACAAGACCGTTTAATTGCCCCTTGGAAGGGTGGTGGATGTCGCAGTAGCTTAACAAAACAGTTTAAATGCCCCTTGGAAGAGACATACAGGTCGCAGCAGCTTAACAAGATGGTTTAAATGCCCCTTGGAAGAGACGTGCAGGTAGCATTGGCTTAACAAGATGGTTTAAATGCCCCTTGGAAGAGACATGCAGGTCGCAGTAGCTTAACAAGACAGTTTAAATGCCCCTTGGAAAAGTGGTGGAGGTTACAGTAGCTTAACAAGACAGTTTAAATGCCCCTTGGAAGAGACATGCAAGTCGCAGTAGCTTAAAAAGACGGTTTAAATGCGCCTTGGAAGAGACGTGCAGGTCACAGTAGCTTAACAAGACGGTTTAAATGCCCCTTGGAAGAGACGTGCAGGTCGCAGTAGCTTAACAAGACGGTTTAAATCCCCCTTGGAAGAGGCGTGCAGGTCGCAGCAGCTTAACAAGAGGGTTTAAATGCCCCTTGGAATAGGCTTGCAGGTCGCAGTAGCTTACCAAGACGGTTTAATTGCCCCATGGAAGAGACGTGCAGGTCGCAGTAGCTTAAAAAGACCGTTTAAATGCCCCTTGGAGGAGCGGTGTAGGTCGCAGTAGCTTAAGAAGACAGTTTAAATGCCCCTTGAAAGAGACGAGCAGGTCGCAGTAGCTTAACAAGACCGTTTAATTGCCCCTTGGAAGGGTGGTGGATGTCGCAGTAGCTTAACAAAACAGTTTAAATGCCCCTTGGAAGAGACATACAGGTCGCAGCAGCTTAACAAGATGGTTTAAATGCCCCTTGGAAGAGACGTGCAGGTAGCAGTGGCTTAACAAGATGGTTTAAATGCCCCTTGGAAGAGACATGCAGGTCGCAGTAGCTTAACAAGACAGTTTAAATGCCCCTTGGAAAAGTGGTGGAGGTTACAGTAGCTTAACAAGACAGTTTAAATGCCCCTTGGAAGAGACATGCAAGTCGCAGTAGCTTAAAAAGACGGTTTAAATGCGCCTTGGAAGAGACGTGCAGGTCACAGTAGCTTAACAAGACGGTTTAAATGCCCCTTGGAAGAGACGTGCAGGTCGCAGTAGCTTAACAAGACGGTTTAAATCCCCCTTGGAAGAGGCGTGCAGGTCGCAGCAGCTTAACAAGAGGGTTTAAATGCCCCTTGGAATAGGCTTGCAGGTCGCAGTAGCTTACCAAGATGGTTTAATTGCCCCATGGAAGAGACGTGCAGGTCGCAGTAGCTTAAAAAGACAGTTTAAATGCCCATTGGAAGAGTGGTGCAGGTCGCAGTAGCTTAATAAGACGGTTTAAATGCCCCTTGGAAGAGATGTGCAGGTCGCAGTAGCTTAACAAGATGGTTTAAATGCCCCTTGGAAGAGCGGTGGAGGTCGCATTAGCTTAACAAGGCGGTTTAAATGCCCATTGGAAGAGACGTGCAGGTCGCAGTAGCTTAATAAGACGGTTTAAATGCCCCTTGGAAGAGAGGTGGAGGTCGCAGTAGCTTAACAAGACAGTTTAAATGCCCCTTGTAAGAGACGTGCAAGTTGCAGACGCTTAACAAGACGGATTAAATGCCACTTGGAAGAGATGTGCAGGTCACAGTAGCTTAACAAGGCGGTTTAAATGTCCCTTGGAAGAGCGGAAGAGGTCGCAGTAGCTTAACAAGACAGTTTAAATGCCCCTTGAAAGAGACGTACAAGGCGCAGTAGCTTAACAAGACTGTTTAAATGCCCCTTAGAAGAAACGTGCAGGTGGCAGAAGCTTAACAAGACGGTTTAAATGCCCATTGGAAGTGTGGTGGAGGTCGCAGTAGCTTAACAAGACGGTTTAAATGCCCCTTGGATGAGACATGCAGGTCGCAGCAGCTTAACAAGACGGTTTAAATAACCCTTGGAACAGACGTGGAGGTCGCAGTAGCTTAACAAGACGGTTTAAATGCCCCTTGGAAGAGACATGCAGGTCGCAGTAGCTTAACAAGATGGTTTAAATGCCCCTTGGAAGAGACGTGCAGGTCGCAGTAGCTTAACAAGACAGTTTAAATGCCCCTTGGAAGAGACGTGCAGGTCGCAGTAGCTTAACAAGACGGTTTAAATGCCCCAAGGAAGAGACGTGCAAGTCGCAGTAACTTAAAAAGACGCTTTAAATGCCCCTTGGAAGAGACGTGCAGGTCGCAGTAGCTAAACAAGACGGTTTAAATGCCCCTTGGAAGAGACGAGCAGGTCGCAGTAGCTTAACAAGACTGTTTAAATGTACCTTGGAAGAGACGTGCAGGTCGCAGTAGCTTAACAAGACGGTTTAAATCCCCCTTGGAAGAGACGTGCAGGTCGCAGTAGCTTAACAAGATGGTTTAAATGCCCCGTGGAATAGGCTTGCAGGCCGCATTAGCTTACCAAGACGGTTTAAATGCCCCTTGGAAAATTGGTGGAGGTTACAGTATCTTAACAAGACAGTTTAAATGCCCATTTGAATAGACTAGCAGGTCGCAGTAGCTTAACAAGACAGTTTAAATGCCTCTTGGAAGAAACGTGCAGGTCGCAGTAGCTTAACAAGTCGGTTTAAATCCCCCTAGGAAGAGACGTGCAGGTCGCAGTAGCTTAACAAGAGGGTTTAAATGCCCCTTGGAATAGGCTTGCAGGTCGCAGTAGCTTACCAATACGGTTTAAATGCCCCTTGGAAGAGCCGTGCAGGTCGCAATAGCTTAACAAGACGTTTTAAATGTCCATTGGAAGAGCGGTGAAGGTCGCAGAAGCTTAACAAGACGGTTTAAATGCTCCTTTGAATAGACTAGCAGGTCGCAGTAGCTTAACAAGACTGTTTAAATGCCCCTTGGAAGAGACGTGCAGGTCGCAGTAGCTTAACAAGACTGTTTAAATGCCCATAGGAAGAGAAGTGCAGGTCGCAGTAGCTTAACAAGATGGTTTAAATGCCACTTGGAAGAGACGTGCAGGTCGCAGTAGCTTAAAAAGACTGTTTAAATGCCCCTTGGATGTGCGGAGGAGGTCGCAGTAGCTTAACAAGACGGTTTCAATGCCCCTTGGAAGAGGCACGCAGGTCGCAGCAGCTTAACATGATGGTTTAAATGCCCCTTGGAAGAGACGTGCAGGTCGCAGTAGCTTAACAAGACGGTTTAAATGCCCCTTGGAAGAAACGTGCAGGTCACAGTAGCTTAACAAGACGGTTTATATGCCCCTTGGAAAATTGGTGGAGGTTACAGTAGCTTAACAAGACGGTTTAAATGCCCCTTGGAAGAGACGTGCAAGTCGCAGTAGCTTAACAAGACAGTTTAAATGCCCCTTAGAAGAGACGTGCAGGTCACAGAAACTTAACAAGACAGTTTAAATGCCCCTTGAAAGAGACGTGCAGGTCACAGTAGATTATCAAGACGGTTTAAATGCCCCTTGGAAGAGACGTGCAGGTCGCAGTAGCTTAACAAGACAGTTTAAATGCCCCTTGGAAGAGACGTGCAGGACACAGTAGCTTAACAAGACGGTTTATATGCCCCTTGGAAAATTGGTGGAGGTTACAGTATCTTAACAAGACGGTTTAAATGCCCCTTGGAAGAGACGAGCAAGTCGCAGTAGCTTAACAAGACAGTTTAAATGCCCCTTAGAAGAGACGTGCAGGTCACAGAAGCTTAACAAGACAGTTTAAATGCCCCTTGAAAGAGACGTGCAGGTCACAGTAGCTTATCAAGACGGTTTAAATGCCCCTTGGAAGTGCGGTGGAGGTCGCAGTAGCTTAACAAGACGGTTTAAATGCCCCCTGGAAGAAACATGCAGGTCGCAGCAGCTTAACAAGACCGTTAAAATGCCCCCTGGAAAAAACATGCAGGTCGCAGTAGCTTAACAAGACGGTTTAAATGCCCCTTGGAAGAGACATGCAGGCCGCAGCAGCTTAACAAGACCGTATAAATGCCCCTTGAAAGAGACGTGCAGGTCGCAGTAGCTTAACAAGACGGTTTAAATGCACCTTGGAAAAGACATGCAGGTCGCAGTAGCTTAACAAAGCGTTTTAAATGCCCTTTGGAAGAGACGTGCTGGTCGCAGTAGCTTAACAAGACGGTTTAAATGCCCCTTGGAAAAGTGGTGAAGGTTACAGTAGCTTAACAAGACGATTTAAATGCCCCTTGGAAGAGACGTGAAAGTCGCAGTAGCATAACAAGACGGTTTAAATGCCCCTTAGAAGAGACGTGCTGGTCGCAGTAGCTTAACAAGACAGCTTAAATGCCCCTTGGAAGAGGCGTGCAGGTTGCAGTAGCTTAACAAGATGGTTTAAATGCCCCTTGGAAGAGCGGTGGAGGTCGCAGTAGCTTAACAAGACAGAATAAATGCCCCTTGGAAGAGACGTGCAGGTCGCAGTAGCTTAACAAGACTGTTTAAATGCCCCTTGGAAGAGGCTTACAGGCCGCAGTAGCTTACCAAGACGATTTAAATGTCCCTTGGAAGAGACCTGCAGGTCGCAGTAGCTTAACAAGACAGTTTAAATGCCCCTTGGAGAGCGGTGGAGGTCGCAGTAGCTTAACAAGACAGTTTAAATGCCCCTTGGAAGGACATGCAGGTCGCAGCACCTTAACAAGACTGTTTAAATGCCCCTTGGAAGAGACGTGCAGGTCGCAGTAGCTTAAAAGACGTTTTAAATGTCCCTTGTTAGAGACATGCAGGTAGCAGTAGCTTAACAAGACGGTTTAAATGGCCCATGGAAGAGCGGTGTAGGTCGCAGTAGCTTAACAAGACGGTTTAAATGCCGGATGGAAGAGACGTGCAGGTCGCAGTAGCTTAACAAGACGGTTTAAATACCCCTTGGAAAAGTGGTGGAGGTTACAGTAGCTTAACAAGACTGTTTAAATGCCCCTTGGAAGAGACATGCAAGTCGCAGTAGCTTAACAAGACGGTGTAAATGCCCCTTGGAAGAGCGGTGGAGGTCGCAGTAGCTTAACAAGACGGTTTAAATGCCCCATGGAAGAGACGTGCAGGTCGCAGTAGCTTAACAAGACGGTTTAAATACCCCTTGGAAAAGTGGTGGAGGTTACAGTAGCTTAACAAGACCATTTAAATGCCCCTTGGAAGAGAGTGCAAGTCGCAGTAGCTTAACAAGACGGTTTAAATGCCCCTTGGAGGAGCGGTGGAGGTCGCAGAAGCTTAACAAGACGGTTTAAATGCCCCATGGAAGAGACGTGCAGGTCGCAGTAGCTTAACAAGACGGTTTAAATACCCCTCGGAAAAGTGGTGGAGGTTACAGTAGCTTAACAAGACCGTTTACATGCCCCTTGGAAGAGACGTGCAAGTCGCAGTAGCTTAACAAGACGGTGTAAATGCCCCTTGGAAAAGACGTGCAGGTCGCAGTAGCTTAACAAGACGGTGTAAATGCCCCTTGGAAAAGACGTGCAGGCCGCAGTAGCTTAACAAGATGGTTTAAATGCCCCTTGGAAGAGACATGCAGGTCGCAGTAGTTTAACAAGATGGTTTAAATGCCCCTTGGAAGAGACATGCAGGTCGCAGCAGCTTAACAAGACAGTTGAAATGCCCCTTGGAAGAGCGCTGGAGGTCGCAGTAGCTTAATAAGACAGTTTAAATGCCCCTTGGTAGAGACATGCAGGTCACAGCATCTTAACAAGAATGTTTAAATGCCCCTTGGAAGAGACGTGCAGGTCGCAGTCGCTTAACAAGACGGTTTAAATGTCCCTTGCTAGAGACATGCAGGTCGCAGTAGCTTAACAAGACGGTTTAAATGCCCCATGGAAGAGACGTGCAGGTCGCAGTAGCTTAACAAGACGGTTTAAATGCCCCATGGAAGAGCGGTGTAGGTCGCAGTAGCTTAATAAGACGGTTTAAATGCCCCATGGAAGAGACGTGCAGGTCGCAGTAGCTTAACAAGACGGTTTAAATACCCCTTGGAAAAGTGGTGGAGGTTCCATTACCTTAACAAGACCGTTTAAATGCCCCTTGGAAGAGACGTGCAAGTCGCAGTAGCTTAACAAGACGGTGTAAATGCCCCTTGGAAGAGCGGAGGAGGTCGCAGTAGCTTAACAAGACGGTTTAAATGCCCCATGGAAGAGACGTGCAGGTCGCAGTAGCTTAACAAGACGGTTTAAATACCCCTTGGAAAAGTGGTGGAGGTTACAGTAGCTTAACAAGACTGTTTAAATGCCCCTTGGAAGAGAGTGCAAGTCGCAGTAGCTTAACAAGACAGTTTAAATGCCCCTTGGAAGAGCGGTGGAGGTCGCAGTAGCTTAACAAGACGGTTTAAATGCCCCATGGAAGAGACGTGCAGGTCGCAGTAGCTTAACAAGACGGTTTAAATACCCCTCGGAAAAGTGGTGGAAGTTACAGTAGCTTAACAAGACCGTTTAAATGCCCCTTGGAAGAGACGTGCAAGTCGCAGTAGCTTAACAAGACGGTGTAAATGCCCCTTGGAAAAGACGTGCAGGTCGCAGTAGCTTAACAAGACGGTGTAAATGCCCCTTGGAAAAGACGTGCAGGCCGCAGTAGCTTAACAAGATGGTTTAAATGCCCCTTGGAAGAGACATGCAGGTCGCAGTAGCTTAACAAGATGGTTTAAATGCCCCTTGGAAGAGACATGCAGGTCGCAGTAGCTTAACAAGACAGTTGAAATGCCCCTTGGAAGAGCGCTGGAGGTCGCAGTAGCTTAATAAGACAGTTTAAATGCCCCTTGGAAGAGACATGCAGGTCACAGCATCTTAACAAGATTGTTTAAATGCCCCTTGGAAGAGACGTGCAGGTCGCAGTCGCTTAACAAGACGGTTTAAATGTCCCTTGCTAGAGACATGCAGGTCGCAGTAGCTTAACAAGACGGTTTAAATGCCCCATGGAAGAGACGTGCAGGTCGCAGTAGCTTAACAAAACGGTTTAAATGACCCTTGGAAGAGACGTGCAAGTCGCAGAAGCTTAAAAAGACGGTTTAAATGCGCCTTGGAAGAGACGTGCAAGTCGCAGTAGCTTAACAAGACAGTTTAAATGCTCCTTGGAAGAGACGTGCAGGTCGCAGTAGCTTAACAAGACGGTTTAAATGCCCCTTGGAAGAGACGTGCAGGTCGCAGTAGCTTAACAAGACAGTTTAAATGCCCCTTGGAAGAGACGTGCAGGTCGCAGTAGCTTAACAAGACGGTTTAAATGCCCCTTGAAAGAGACGTGCAGGTCGCAGTAGCTTAACAAGATGGTTTAAATGCCCCTTGGAAGAGACATGCAGTTCGCAGCAGCTTATAAAGACGGTTTAAATGCCCCTTGGAAGAGGCTTGCAGGTCGCAGTAGCTTACCAAGACTTTTTAAATGCCCCTTGGAAGAGACGTGCAGGTCGCAGTAGCTTAACAAGATGGTTTAAATGCCCCTTGGAAGAGCGGTGGAGGTCGCAGTAGCTTAAAAAGACAGTTTAAATGCCCCTTGGAAGAGACGTGCAGGTCGCAGTAGCTTAACAAGAGGGTTTAAATGCCCCTTGGAAGAGGCTTGCAGGTCGCAGTAGCTTACCAAGACGACTTAAATGCCCCTTGGAAGAGACGTGCAGGTTGCAGTAGCTTAAGAAGACAGTTTAAATGCCCCTTGGAAGAGGCTTGCAGGTCGCAGTAGATTAACAAGAGGGTTTAAATGCCCCTTTAAAGAGGCTTGCAGGTCGCAGTAGCTTACCAAGACGATTTAAATGTACCTTGGAAGAGACGTGCAGCTCGCAGCAGCTTAACAAGGCAGTTTAAATGCCCCTTGGAAGAGCGGTGGAGGTCGCGGTAGCTTAACAAGACAGTTTAAATGCCCCTTGGAAGAGACGTGCAGGTCGCAGTAGGTTAAAAGACGTTTTAAATGTCCCTTGGTAGAGACATGCAGGTCGCAGTAGCTTAACAAGATGGCTTAAATCCCCCTTGGAAGAGACGTGCAGGTCGCAGCAGCTTAACAAGAGGGTTTAAATGCCCCTTGGAATAGGCTTGCAGGTCGCAGTAGCTTACCAAGATGGTTTAAATGCCCCTTGGAAGAGGATTGCAGGTCGCAGTAGCTTAACAAGACGGTTTAAATGCCCCTGGAAGAGTGGTGGAGGTCGCAGTAGCTTAACAAGACAGTTTCAATGCCCCTTGGAAGAGACATGCAGGTCGCAGTAGCTTAACAAGACGGTTTAAATGCCACTTGGAAGAGACGTGCAGGTCGCAGTAGCTTAACAAGATGGTTTAAATGCCCCTTGGAAGAGCGGTGGAGGTCGCAGTAGCTTAACAAGACAGTTTAAATGCCCCTTGAAAGAGACGTGCAGGTCGCAGTAGCTTAACAAGACGGTTTAAATGCCCCTTCGAAGTGCGGTGGAGGTCGCAGTAGCTTTACAAGACAGATGAAATGCCCCTTGGAAGAGCGTTGGAGGTCGTAGTAGCTTAATAAGACAGTTTAAATGCCCCTTGGAAGAGACATGCAGGTCACAGCATCTTAACAAGATTGTTTAAATGCCCCTTGGAAGAGACGTGCAGGTCGCAATAGCTTAACAAGATGGTTTAAATGTCCCTTGGTAGAGACATGCAGGTCGCAGTAGCTTAACAAGACGGTTTAAATGTCCCTTGGAAGAGACGTGCCAGTCGCAGTAGCTTAACAAGATGGTTTAAATGCGCCATGGAAGAGGCGTGCAAGTCGCAGTAGCTTAACAAGACAGTTTAAATGCCCCTTGGGAAAGACGAGCAGGTCGCAGTAGCTTAACAAGACAGTTTTAATGCCCCTTGGAAGAGACGTGCAGGTCGCAGTAGCTTAACAAGATTGTTTAAATGCCCCTTGGAAGAGACGTGCAAGTCGCAGTAGCTTAACAAGATGGTTTAAATGCCCCTTGGAAGAGCGGTGGAGGTTGCAGTAGCTTAAAAAGATTGTTTAAATGCCCCTTGGAAGATACATGCAGTACGCAGCAACTTAAAAAGACGGTTTAAATGCCCTTTGGAAGAGGCTTGCAGGTCGCAGTAGCTTACCAAGACGGTTTCAATGCCCCTTGGAAGAGACGTGCAGGTCGCAGTAGCTTAACAAGTTGGTTTAAATGCCCCTTGGAAGAGCGGTGGAGGTCGCAGTAGCTTAACAAGATGGTTTAAATGCCCCTTGGAAGAGACATGCAGTTCGCAACAGCTTAAAAAGACAGTTTAAATGCCCCTTGGAAGAGACGTGCAGGTCGCAGTGGCTTAACAAGACGGTTTAAATGCCCCTTGGAAGAGACATGCAGGTCGCAGTAGCTTAACTAGATGGTTTAAATGCCCCTTGGAAGAGACGTGCAGGTAGCAGTAGCTTAACAAGACTGTTTAAATGCCCCTTGTAAAAGTGGTGGAGGTTACAGTAGCTTAACAAGACGGTTTAAATGCCCCTTGGAAGAGACGTGAAAGTCGCATTAGCTTAAAAAGACGGTTTAAATGCGCCTTGGAAGAGACGTGCAGGTCTCAGTAGCTTAACAAGACTGTTTAAATGCCCCTTGGAAGAGCGGTGGAGGTCGCAGTAGCTTAAGAAGACAGTTTAAATGCCCCTTGAAAGAGACGTGCAGGTCGCAGTAGCTTAACAAGACCGTTTAAATGCCCCTTGGAAGTGCGGTGGATGTCGCAGTAGCTTAACAAGACAGTTTAAATGCCCCTTGGAAGAGACATGCAAGTCGCAGTAGCTTAAAAAGACGGTTTAAATGCGCCTTGGAAGAGACATGCAGGTCGCAGTAGCTTAACAAGATGGTTTAAATGCCCCTTGGAATAGAAGAGCAGGTCGCAGTAGCTTAACAAGACGGTTTAAATGCCCCTTGGAAGAGACGTGCAGGTCGCAGTAGCTTAACAAGACGGTTTAAATCCCCCTTGGAAGAGACGTGCAGGTCGCAGCAGCTTAACAAGAGGGTTTAAATGCCCCTTGGAATAGGCTTGCAGGTCGCAGTAGCTTACCAAGACGGTTTAATTGCCCCTTGGAAGAGACGTGCAGGTCGCAGTAGCTTAACAAGACGGTTTAAATGCCCATTGGAAGAGAGGTGGAGGTCGCAGTAGCTTAACAAGACAGTTTAAATGCCCTTGGAAGAGACGTGCAAGTCGCAGACGCTTAACAAGACGGTTTAAATGCCACTTGGAAGAGACGTGCAGGTCACAGCAGCTTAACAAGACGGTTTAAATGTCCCTTGGAAGAGCGGAGGAGGTCGCAGTAGCTTAAGAAGACTGTTTAAATGCCCATTAGAAGAGACGTGCAGGTCGCAGAAGCTTAACAAGACGGTTTAAATGCCCATTGGAAGTGTGGTGGAGGTCGCAGTAGCTTAACAAGACGGTTTAAATGCCCCTTAGAAGAGACATGCAGGTCGCAGCAGCTTAACAAGACGGTTTAAATAACCCTTGGAACAGACGTGGATGTCGCAGTAGCTTAACAAGACGGTTTAAATGCCCCTTGGAAGAGACATGCAGGTCGCAGTAGCTTAACAAAGCGTTTTAAATTCCCCTTGAAAGAGACGTGCAGGTCGCAGTAGCTTAAGAAGACGGTTTAAATGCCCCTTGGAAAAGTGGTGGAGGTTACAGTAGCTTAAGAAGACGGTTTAAATGCCCCTTTGAAGAGACGTGCAGGTCGTAGAAGCTAAACAAGACAGTTTAAATGCCCCTTGGAAGAGAAGTGCAGGTCGCAGAAGCTAAACAAGACAGTTTAAATGCCCCTTGGAAGAGACGTGCATGTCGCAGTAGCTTAACAAGATGGTTTAAATACCCCTTGGAAGAGCGGTGGAGGTCGCAGTAGCTTACCAAGACGATTTAAATGCCCCTTGGAAGAGACATGCAGGTCGCAGTAGCTTAACAAGACAGTTTATATGCCCCTTGGAAGAGGCTTACAGGTCGCAGTAGCTTAACAAGACGGTTTAAATGTCCCTTGGAAGAGACGTGTAGTTCGCAGTATAGCTTAACAAGACAGTTTAAATGCCCCTTGGAAGAGAGGTGGAGTTCACAGTAGCTTAACAAGACAGTTTATATGCCCCTTGGAAGAGACATGCAGGTCGCAGCACCTTAACAAGACTGTTTAAATATCCCTTGGAAGAGACGTGCAGGTCGCATTAGCTTAAAAGACGTTTTAAATGTCCCTTGGTAGAGACATGCAGGTCGCAGTAGCTTAAAAAGATGGTTTAAATCCCCCTTGGAAGAGACGTGCAGGTCGGAGCAGCTTAACAAGAGGGTTTAAATGCCCCTTGGAATAGGCTTGCAGGTCGCAGTAGCTTACCAAGACGGTTTAAATGCCCCTTGGAAAAGGCTTGCAGGTCGCAGTAGCTTAACAAGACGGTTTAAATGCCCCTTGGAAGAGTGGTGGAGGTTGCAGTAGCTTAACAAGACAGTTTAAATGCCCCTTGGAAGAGACGTGCAAGTCGCAGTAGCTTAAGAAGACGGTTTAAATGCCCCTTGGGAGAGCGGTGGAGGTCGCAGTAGCTTAACAAGACGATTTAAATGCCCCTTGAAAGAGACGTGCAGGTCGCAGTAGCTTAACAAGACGGTTTAAATGCCCCTTCGAAGTGCGGTGGAGGTCGCAGTAGCTTAACAAGACGGTTTAAATGCCCCTTGGAAGAGACATGCAGGTCGCAGTAGCTTAACAAGACGGTTTAAATGCCCCTTCGAAGTGCGGTGGGGGTCGCGGTAGCTTACCAAGACGGTTTAAATGCCCATTGGAAGAGACATGCAGGTCGCAGGAGCTTAACAAGACGGTTTAAATGCCCCTTGGAAGAGACGTGGAGGTCGCAGTAGCTTAACAAGACGGTTTATATGCCCCTTGGAAGAGACATGCAGGTCGCAGTAGCTTAAGAAGACGGTTTAAATGCCCCTTGGAAAAGTCGTGGAGGTTACAGTAGATTAAGAAGACGGTTTAAATGCCCCTTCGATGAGACGTGCAAGTCGCAGTAGCTTAACAAGACTGTTTAAATGCCCCTTAGTAGAGACGTGCAGGTCACAGAAGCTTAACAAGACGGTTTAAATGCCGCTTGGAAGAGACATGCAGGTCGCAGCAGCTTAACAAGATGGTTTAAATGCCCCTTGGAATAGACGTGGAGGTCGCAGTAGCTTAACAAGACTGTTTAAATGCCCTTGGAAGAGACATGCAGGTCGCAGTAGCTTAACAAGATGGTTTAAATGCCCCTTGGAAAAGTGGTGGAATTTACAGTAGCTTAAGAAGACGGTTTAAATGCCCCTTGGTAGAGACGTGCAAGTCGCAGTAGCTTAACAAGACTGTTTAAATGCCCCTTAGAAGAGACGCGCAGGTGGCAGAAGCTAAACAAAAGACAGTTTAAATGCCCCTTGGAAGAGACGTGCAGGTCGCAGTAGCTTAACAAGATGGTTTAAATGCTCCTTGGAAGAGCGGTGGAGGTCGCAGTATCTTAAGAAGAAAGTTTAAATGCCCCTTGGAAGAGATGTGCAGGTTGCAATAGCTTAACAAGAGGGTTTAAATGCCCCTTGGAAGTTACGTGCAGGTCACAGTAGCTGAATAAGATGGTTTAAATGCCCCGTGGAATAGGCTTGCAGGTCGCAGTAGCTTACCAAGACGATTTAAATGCCCCTTGGAAGGGACGTGCAGGTCGCAGTAGCTTAACAAGACAGTTTAAATGTCCTTTGGAAGAGCGGTGGAGGTCGCAGTAGCTTAACAAGACAGTTTAAATGCCACTTGGAAGAAACATGCAGGTCGCAGTAGCTTAACAAGACGGTTTAAATGCCCCGTGGAAGAGAGGTGCAGGTCGCAGTAGCTTAACAAGACGGTTTAAATGCCCCCTTGGAATAGGCTTGCATGTAGCAGTAGCTTAACAAGACGGTTTAAATGCCCCTTATAAGAGACGTGCAAGTTACAGTAGCTTAACAAGACGGTTTAAATGCCCCTTGGAATAGAAGAGCAGGTCGCAGTAGCTTAACAAGACGGTTTAAAAGCCCCTTGGAAGAGATATGCAGGTCGCAGTAGCTTAACGAGATGGTTTAAATGCCCCTTGGAAGAGCGGTGGAGGTCGCAGTAGCTTATCAAGATGGTTTAAATGCCCCTTGGAAGAGACATGCAGGACGCAGCAGCTTAAAAAGACGGTTTAAATGCCCCTTGGAAGAGACGTGCAGGTCGCAGAGGCTTAACAAGACGGTTTAAATGCCCCATGGAAGAGCGGTGCATGTCGCAGTAGCTTAACAAGATGGTTTAAATGCCCCTTGGAAGAGCGGTGGAGGTCGCATTAGCTTAACAAGACAGTTTAAATGAACCTTGGAAGAGACGTGCAGGTCGCAGTAGCTTAACAAGACGGTTTAAATGCCCCTTGGAATAGACGAGCAGGTCGCAGTAGCTTAACAAGACGGTTTAAATGCCCCTTGGAAGAGACGTGCAGGTCGCAGTAGCTTAACAAGACGGTTTAAATCCCCATTGGAAGAGACGTGCAGGTCGCAGCAGCTTAACAAGAGGGTTTAAATGCCCCTTGGTATAGGCTTGCAGGTCGCAGTAGCTTAACAAGATGGTTTAAATGCCCCTTGGAAGAGACTTGCAGGTCGCAGTAGCTTAACAACATGGTTTAAATTCCCCTTGGAAGAGTGGTGGAGGTCGCAGTAGCTTAACAAGACAGTTTAAATGACCCTTGGAAGAGACATGCAGGTCGCAGTAGCATAATAAGATGGTTTAAATGCCCCTTGGAAGAGATTTGCAGGTCGCAGTAGCTTAATAAGACGGTTTAAATGCCCCTTGGAAGAGAGGTGGAGGTCGCAGTAGCTTAACAAGATGATTTAATTGCCACTTGGAAGACACGTGCAGGTCGCAGTAGCTTAACAAGACGGTTTAAATGCCCCTTGGAAGTGCGGTGGAGGTCGCAGTAGCTTAACAAGACGGTTTAAATGCCCCTTGGAATAGACATGCAGGTCACAGCAGCTTAACAAGACGGTTTAAATGCCCCTTGGAAGAGACGTGGAGGTCGCAGTAGCTTAACAAGACGGTTTAAATGCCCCTTGGAAGAGCGGTGGAGGTCGCAGTAGCTTAACAAGACAGTTTAAATGCCCCTTGAAAGAGACGTGCAGGTCGCAGTAGCTTAACAAAACGGTTTAAATGCCACTTGGAAGAGACGTGCAGGTCGCAGTAGCTTAACAAGACAGTTTAAATGCCTCTTGAAAGAGACGTGCAGGTCGCAGTAGCTTAACAAGATGGTTTAAATGCCCCTTGGAAGTGCGGTGGAGTTCGCAGTAGCTTAACAAGATAGTTTAAATGCCCCTTGGAATAGACATGCAGGTCACAGCATCTTAACAAGACGGTTTAAATGCCCCTTGGAAGAGACGTGGAGGTCGCAGTAGCTTAACAAGACGGTTTAAATGCCCCTTGGAAGAGACATGCAGGTCGCAGTAGCTTAACAAGACAGTTTAAATGCCCCTTGAAAGAGACATGCAGGTCACAGCAGCTTAACAAGACGGTTTAAATGCCCCTTTGAAGAGCGGTGGAGGTCGCAGTAGCTTAACGAGACAGTTTAAATGCCTCTTGAAAAAGACGTGCAGGTCGCAGTAGCTTAACAAGACGGTTTAAATGCCCCTTGGAAGTGCGGTGGAGGTCGCAGTAGCTTAACAAGACGGTTTAAATGCCCCTTGGAAAAGTGGTGGAGGTTACAGTAGCTTAAGAAGACGGTTTAAATGCCCCATGGAAGAGATGTGCAAGTCGCAGTAGCTTAACAAGACTGTTTAAATGCCCCATGGAAGTGCGGTGGAGGTCGCAGTAGCTTAACAAGACGGTTGAAATGCCCCTTGGAAGAGACATGCAGGTCACATCAGCCTAACAAGACGGTTTAAATGCCTCTTGGAAGAGACGTGCATGTCGTAGAGGTTTAACAAGACGGTTTAAATGCCCCTTGGAAGAGACATGCAAGTCGCAGTAGCTTAACAAGACGTTTTAAATGCCCCTTGGAAAAGTGGTGGAGGTTACAGTAGCTTAATAAGATGGTTTGAATGCCCCTTGGAAGAGACGATCAAGTATCAGGAGCTTAAAAAGAAGGTTTAAATGCGCCTTGGAAGAGAAGTGCAGGTCGCAGTAGCATAACAAGACGGTTTAAATGCCCCTTGGAAGAGACGAGCAGGTCGCAGTAGCTTAACAAGATGGTTTAAATGCCCCTTGGAAGAGACGTGCAGGTAGCAGTAGCTTAACAAGACAGTTTAAATCCCACTTGGTAGAGATGAGCAAGTTGCAGGATCTTAACAAGAGGGTTTAAATGCCCCTTAGAATAGGCTTGCAGGTCGCAGTAGCTTAACAAGATGGTTTAAATGCCCTGTGGAAAAGTGGTGGAGGTTACAGTAGCTTAACAAGACGGTTTAAATGCCCCTTGGAAGAGAAGTGCAAGTTACAGTAGCTTAACAAGACTGTTTAAATGCCCCTTGGAAGAGATGTGCAGGTCGCAGTAGCTTAACAAGATGGTTTAAATGTCCCTTGGAAGAGCGGTGGAGGTCGCAGTAGCTTATCACGATGGTTTAAATGACCCTTGGAAGAGACGTGCAGGTCGCAGAGGCTTAACAAGACGCTTTAAATGCCCCTTGGAAGAGACATGCAGGTCGCAGTAGCTTAACAAGATGGTTTAAAAGCCCCTTGGAAGAGACGTGCAAGTCGCAGTAGCTTAACAAGACGTTTTAAATGCCCCTTGGAAAAGTGGTGGAGGTTACAGTAGCTTAACAAGATGGTTTAAATGCCCCTTGGAAGAGACGATCAAGTCGCAGGAGCTTAAAAAGAAGGTTTAAATGCGACTTGGAAGAGAAATGCAGGTCGCAGTAGCTTAACAAGACGGTTTAAATGCCCCTTGGAAGAGACGAGCAGGTCGCAGTATCTTAACAAGAGGGTTTAAATGCCCCTTAGAATAAGCTTGCAGATCGCAGTAGCTTAACAATACAGTTTAAATGCCCCGTGGAAGAGACGTGCAGGTCGCAGTAGCTTAATAAGATGTTTTAAATGCCTCTTGGAAGAGAGGTGGAGGGAGCAGTAGCTTAACAAGACGGTTTAAATGCCCTTTTAAGTGCGGTGGAGGTCGCAGTAGCTTAACAAGATGGTTTAAATGCCCCTTGGAAGAGACATGCAGGTCGCAGCTGCTTAACAAGACGGTTTAAATGCCCCTTGGAAGAGACGTGCAGGTCGCAGTAGCTTAACAAGACAGTTTAAATGCCCGTTGGAAGAGACATGCAGGTCGCAGTAGCTTAACAAGACAGTTTAAATGCCCCTTGGAAGAGACGTGCAGGTCGCAGTGGCTTAACAAGAGGGTTTAAATGCCCCTTGGAAGAGACGTGCAGGTCGCAGTAGATTAACAAGACAGTTTAAATGGCCCTTGGAAGAGACGAGCAGGTCGCAGTAGCTTAACAAGACGGTTTAAATGCCCCTTGGAAGAGACGTGCAGGTCGCAGTAGCTTAACAAGACGGTTTAAATCTCCCTTGGAAGAGATGTGCAGGTCGCAGTAGCTTAACAAGAGGGTTTAAATGCCCCTTGGAATAGGCTTGCTGGTCGCAGTAGCTTAACAAGACGGTTTAAATGCCCCTTGGAAGAGACGTGCAGGTCGCAGTAGCTAAACAAGACAGTTTAAATGAACCTTGGAAGAGCGGTGGAGGTTGCAGTAGCTTAACAAGACAGTTTAAATGCCACTTGGAAGAAACATGCAGGTCGAAGCAGCTTAACAAGACAGTTTAAATGCCCCTAGGAAAAGACGTGCAGGTCGTAGAGGCTTAACAAGACGCTTTAAATGCCCCTTGGAAGAGACATGCAGGTCGCAGTAGCTTAACAAGACGGTTTAAATGCACCTTGGAAGAGACGTGCAGGTCGCAGTAGCTTAATAAAGACGGTTTAAATGCCCCGTGGAAAAGTGGTGGAGGTTACAGTAGCTTAACAAGATGGTTTAAATGCCCCTTGGAAGAGATGTGCAGGTCGCAGTAGCTTAACAAGATGGTTTAAATGCCCCTTGGAAGAGCGGTGGAGGTCGCAGTAGCTTAACACGATGATTTAAATGCCCCTTGGAAGAGACATGCAGTTCGCAGCAGCTTAAAAAGACGGTTTAAATGCCCCTTGGAAGAGACGTGCATGTCGTAGAGGCTTAACAAGACAGTTTAAATGCCACTTGGAAGAAACATGCAGGTCGAAGCAGCTTAACAAGACTGTTTAAATGCCCCTAGGAAAAGACGTGCAGGTCGCAGAGGCTTAACAAGACGGTTTAAATGCCCCTTGGAAGAGACATGCAGGTCGCAGTAGCTTAACAAGACGGTTTAAATGCCCCTTGGAAGAGAAGTGCAGGGCGCAGTAGCTTAACAAGACAGATTAAATGCCCCATGGAAAAGTGGTGGAGGTTGCAGTAGCTTAACAAGACGGATTAAATGCCACTTGGAAGAGATGTGCAGGTCGCAGTAGCTTAACAAGATGGTTTAAATGCCCCTTGGAAGAGCGGTGGAGGTCGCAGAAGCTTAACACGATGGTTTAAATGCCCCTTGGAAGAGACATGCAGGTTGCAGAAGCTTAAAAAGACGGTTTAAATGCCACTTGGAAGAGACGTGCAGGTCGCAGTAGCTTAACAAGACGGTTTAAATGCCCCGTGGAAAAGTGGTGGAGGTTACAGTAGCTTAACAAAATGGTTTAAATGCCCCTTGGCAGAGACTTGCAAATTACAGTAGCTTAACAAGACGGATTAAATGCCCCTTGGAAGAGACGTGCAAGTCGCAGTAGCTTAACAAGATGGTTTAAATGCCCCTTGGAAAAGTGGTGGAGGTTACAGTAGTTTAACAAGATGGTTTAAATGCCCCTTGGAAGAGACGATCAAGTCGCAGGAGCTTAAAAAGAAGGTTTAAATGCGCCATGGAAGAGAACTGCAGGTCGCAGTAGCATAACAAGACGGTTTAAATTCCCCTTGGAAGAGACATGCAGGTCGCAGTAGCTTAACAAGACGGTTTAAATGCCCCTTGGAAGAGACGTGCAGGTAGCAGTAGCTTAACAAGACGGTTTAAATGCCCCTTGGAAGAGACCTGCAGGTAGCAGTAGCTTACGAAGACGGTTTAAATGCCCCTTGGAAGAGACGTGCAGGTAGCAGTAGCTTAAAAAGAAGGTTTAAATGCCCCTTGGAAGAGACAAGCAGTTCGCAGTAGCTTAACAAGACGGTTTAAATTGGCCTTGGAAGAGACATGCAGGTCACAGTTGCTTAACAAGACGGTTTAAATGCCCCTTGGAAGTGAAGTGCAGGACGCAGGATCTTAACAAGAGGGTTTAAATGCCCCTTAGAATAGGCTTGCAGGTCGCAGTAGCTTAACAAGCCAGTTTAAATGCCCCTTGGAAGAGACGTGCAGATCACAGTAGCTTAACAAGACGGTTTAAATGCCCCTTGGAAGAGAAGTGCAGGTCGCAGGATCTTAACAAGAGGGTTTAAATGCCCCTTAGAATAGGCTTGCAGGTCGCAGTAGCTTAACAAGACGGTTTAAATCCCCCTTGGAAGAGACGTGCAGGTCGCAGTAGCTTAACAAGATGGTTTAAATGCCCCTTGGAAGAGCGGTGGAGGTCGCAGTAGCTTAACACGATGGTTTAAATGCCCCTTGGAAGAGACATGCAGGTCGCAGCAGCTTAAAAAGACGGTTTAAATGCCCCTTGGAAGAGACGTGCAGGTCGTAGAGGCTTAACAAAACGATTTAAATGCCCCTTGGAAGAGGCATACAGGTCGCAGTAGCTTAACAAGACGCTTTAAAAGCCCCTTGGAAGAGAAGTGCAAGTCGCAGTAGCTTAAAAGACAGTTTAAATGCCCCTTGGAAAAGTGGTGGAGGTTACAGTAGCTTAACACGATGGTTTAAATGCCCCTTGGAAGAGACGTGCAGGTCGCAGTAGCTTAACAAGACGGTTTAAATGCCCCTTGGAAGAGACATGCAGGTCGCAGTAGCTTAACAAGATGGTTTAAATGCCCCTTGGAAGAGACGATCAAGTATCAGGAGCTTAAAAAGAAGGTTTAAATGCGCCTTGGAAGAGAAGTGCAGGTCGCAGTAGCATAACAAGACGGTTTAAATGCCCCTTGGAAGAGACGAGCAGGTCGCAGTAGCTTAACAAGACGGTTTAAATGCCCCTTGGAAGAGACGTGCAGGTAGCAGTAGCTTAACAAGACGGTTTAAATCCCCCTTGGAAGAGACATGCAGGTCACATGATCTTAACAAGAGGGTTTAAATGCCCCTTAGAATAGGCTTGCAGGTCGCAGTAGCTTAACAAGACAGTTTAAATGCCCCTTGGAAGAGACGTATAGGTCGCAGTAGCTTATCAAGACGGTTTAAATGCCACTTGGAAGAGAAGTGCAAGTTACAGTAGCTTAACAAGACGGTTTAAATGCCCCTTGGAAGAGATGTGCAGGTCGCAGTAGCTTAACAAGACGGTTTAAATGCCCCTTGGAAAAGTGGTGGAGGTTACAGTAGCTTAACAAGATGGTTTAAATGCCCCTTGGAAGAGACGATCAAGTCGCAGGAGCTTAAAAAGAAGGTTTAAATGCGCAATGGAAGAGAACTGCAGGTCGCAGTAGCATAACAAGACGGTTTAAATTCCCCTTGGAAGAGACATGCAGGTCGCAGTAGCTTAACAAGACGGTTTAAATGCCCCTTGGAAGAGACGTGCAGGTAGCAGTAGCTTAACAAGACGGTTTAAATGCCCCTTGGAAGAGACCTGCAGGTAGCAGTAGCTTAAGAAGATGGTTTAAATGCCCCTTGGAAGAGACGTGCAGGTAGCAGTAGCTTAACAAGACGGTTTAAATCCCCCTTGGAAGAAACATGCAGGTCGCAGTAGCTTAAAAAGAAGGTTTAAATGCCCCTTGGAAGAGACGAGCACGTCGCAGTAGCTTAACAAGACGGTTTAAATTGGCCTTGGAAGAGACATGCAGGTCACCGTTGCTTAACAAGACGGTTTAAATCCCCCTTGGAAGAGAAGAGCAGGTCGCAGTTGCTTAACAAGACGGTTTAAATCCCCCTTGGAAGAGAAGTGCAGGTCGCAGGATCTTAACAAGAGGGTTTAAATGCCCCTTAGAATAGGCTTGCAGGTCGCAGTAGCTTAACAAGACAGTTTAAATGCCCCTTGGAAGACACGTGCAAGTCGCAGTAGCTTAAAAAGATGGTTTAAATGCGCCTTGGAAGAGACGTGCAGGTCGCAGTAGCTTAACAAGATGGTTTAAATGCCCCTTGGAAGAGACGAGCAGGTCGCAGTAGCTTAACAAGACAGTTTAAATGGCCCTTGGAAGAGACGTGCAGATCACAGTAGCTTAACAAGACGGTTTAAATCCCCCTTGGAAGAGACTTGCAGGTCGCAGTAGCTTAACAAGATGGTTTATATGCCCCTTGGAAGAGCGGTGGAGGTCGCAGTAGCTTAACACGATGGTTTAAATGCCCCTTGGAAGAGACGATCAAGTCGCAGGAGTTTAAAAAGAAGGTTTAAATGCGCCATGGAAGAGAACTGCAGGTCGCAGTAGCATAACAAGACGGTTTAAATTCCCCTTGGAAGAGACATGCAGGTCGCAGTAGCTTAACAAGACGGTTTAAATGCCCCTTGGAAGAGACGTGCAGGTAGCAGTAGCTTAACAAGACGGTTTAAATGCCCCTTGGAAGAGACCTGCAGGTAGCAGTAGCTTAAGAAGATGGTTTAAATGCCCCTTGGAAGAGACGTGCAGGTAGCAGTAGCTTAACAAGACGGTTTAAATCCCCCTTGGAAGAAACATGCAGGTCGCAGTAGCTTAAAAAGAAGGTTTAAATGCCCCTTGGAAGAGACGAGCAGGTCGCAGTAGCTTAACAAGACGGTTTAAATTGGCCTTGGAAGAGACATGCAGGTCACCGTTGCTTAACAAGACGGTTTAAATGCCCCTTGGAAGAGAAGAGCAGGTCGCAGTTGCTTAACAAGACGGTTTAAATCCCCCTTGGAAGAGAAGTGCAGGTCACAGGATCTTAACAAGAGGGTTTAAATGTCCCTTAGAATAGGCTTGCAGGTCGCAGTAGCTTAACAAGACAGTTTAAATGCCCCTTGGAAGACACGTGCAAGTCGCAGTAGCTTAAAAAGATGGTTTAAATGCGCCTTGGAAGAGACGTGCAGGTCGCAGTAGCTTAACAAGACGGTTTAAATGCCCCTTGGAAGAGACGAGCAGGTCGCAGTAGCTTAACAAGACAGTTTAAATGGCCCTTGGAAGAGACGTGCAGATCACAGTAGCTTAACAAGACGGTTTAAATCCCCCTTGGAAGAGACGTGCAGGTCGCAGTAGCTTAACAAGATGGTTTATATGCCACTTGGAAGAGCGGTGGAGGTCGCAGTAGCTTAACACGATGGTTTAAATGCCCCTTGGAAGAGACGTGCAGGTCGTAGAGGCTTAACAAAACGATTTAAATGCCCCTTGGAAGAGGCATGCAGGTCGCATTAGCTTAACAAGACGGTTTAAAAGCCCCTTGGCAGAGAAGTGCAAGTCGCAGTAGCTTAAAAGACGGTTTAAATGCCCCTTGGAAAAGTGGTGGAGGTTACAGTAGCTTAACACGATGGTTTAAATGCCCCTTGGAAGAGACGTGCAGGTCGCAGTAGCTTAACCAGACTTGTTTAAATGCCCCTTGGAAGAGACTTGCAGGTCGCAGTAGCTTAACAAGATGGTTTAAATGTCCCTTGGAAGAGACGATCAAGTATCAGGAGCTTAAAAAGAAGGTTTAAATGCGCCTTGGAAGAGAAGTGCAGGTCGCAGTAGCATAACAAGACGGTTTAAATGCCCCTTGGAAGAGACGAGCAGGTCGCAGTATCTTAACAAGAGGGTTTAAATGCCCCTTAGAATAGGCTTGCAGATCGCAGTAGCTTAACAATACAGTTTAAATGCCCCGTGGAAGAGACGTGCAGGTCGCAGTAGCTTAATAAGACGTTTTAAATGCCTCTTGGAAGAGAGGTGGAGGTCGCAGTAGCTTAACAAGACGGTTTAAATGCCCTTTTAAGGGCGGTGGAGGTCGCAGTAGCTTAACAAGATGGTTTAAATGCCCCTTGGAAGAGACATGCAGGTCGCAGCTGCTTAATAAGACGGTTTAAATGCCCCTTGGAAGAGACGTGCAGGTCGCAGTAGCTTAACAAGACAGTTTAAATGCCCCTTGGAAGAGACATGCAGGTCGCAGTAGCTTAACAAGACAGTTTAAATGCCCCTTGGAAGAGACGTGCAGGTCGCAGTGGCTTAACAAGAGGGTTTAAATGCCCCTTGGAAGAGACGTGCAGGTCGCAGTAGATTAACAAGACGGTTTATATGCACCTTGGAAGAGACGTGCAGGTCGCAGTAGTTAAAAAAGACGGTTTACATGCACCTTGGAAGAGACGTGCAGGTCGCTGTAGCTTAACAAGACAGTTTAAATGGCCCTTGGAAGAGACGAGCAGGTCGCAGTAGCTTAACAAGACGGTTTAAATGCCCCTTGGAAGAGACGTGCAGGTCGCAGTAGCTTAACAAGACGGTTTAAATCTCCCTTGGAAGAGATGTGCAGGTCGCAGTAGCTTAACAATACGGTTTAAATGCCCCTTGGAATAGGCTTGCTGGTCGCAGTAGCTTAACAAGACGGTTTAAATGCCCCTTGGAAGAGACGTGCAGGTCGCAGTAGCTTAACAAGACAGTTTAAATGAACCTTGGAAGAGCGGTGGAGGTTGCAGTAGCTTAACAAGACAGTTTAAATGCCACTTGGAAGAAACATGCAGGTCGAAGCAGCTTAACAAGACAGTTTAAATGCCCCTAGGAAAAGACGTGCAGGTCGTAGAGGCTTAACAAGACGCTTTAAATGCAACTTGGAAGAGACATGCAGGTCGCAGTAGCTTAACAAGACGGTTTAAATGCACCTTGGAAGAGACGTGCAGGTCGCAGTAGCTTAATAAAGACGGTTTAAATGCCCCGTGGAAAAGTGGTGGAGGTTACAGTAGCTTAACAAGATGGTTTAAATGCCCCTTGGAAGAGATGTGCAGGTCGCAGTAGCTTAACAAGATGGTTTAAATGCCCCTTGGAAGAGCGGTGGAGGTCGCAGTAGCTTAACACGATGATTTAAATGCCCCTTGGAAGAGACATGCAGGTCGCAGCAGCTTAACAAGACGGTTTAAATGCCCCTTGGAAGAGAAGTGCAGGGCGCAGTAGCTTAACAAGACAGATTAAATGCCCCATGGAAAAGTGGTGGAGGTTGCAGTAGCTTAACAAGACGGATTAAATGCCCCTTGGAAGAGATGTGCAGGTCGCAGTAGCTTAACAAGATGGTTTAAATGCCCCTTGGAAGAGCGGTGGAGGTCGCAGAAGCTTAACACGATGGTTTAAATGCCCCTTGGAAGAGACATGCAGGTTGCAGCAGCTTAAAAAGACGGTTTAAATGCCACTTGGAAGAGACGTGCAGGTCGCAGTAGCTTAACAAGACGGTTTAAATGCCCCGTGGAAAAGTGGTGGAGGTTACAGTAGCTTAACAAAATGGTTTAAATGCCCCTTGGCAGAGACTTGCAAATTACAGTAGCTTAACAAGACGGATTAAATGCCCCTTGGAAGAGACGTGCAAGTCGCAGTAGCTTAACAAGATGGTTTAAATGCCCCTTGGAAAAGTGGTGGAGGTTACAGTAGTTTAACAAGATGGTTTAAATGCCCCTTGGAAGAGACGATCAAGTCGCAGGAGCTTAAAAAGAAGGTTTAAATGCGCCATGGAAGAGAACTGCAGGTCGCAGTAGCATAACAAGACGGTTTAAATTCCCCTTGGAAGAGACATGCAGGTCGCAGTAGCTTAACAAGACGGTTTAAATGCCCCTTGGAAAAGACGTGCAGGTAGCAGTAGCTTAACAAGACGGTTTAAATGCCCCTTGGAAGAGACCTGCAGGTAGCAGTAGCTTACGAAGACGGTTTAAATGCCCCTTGGAAGAGACGTGCAGGTAGCAGTAGCTTAAAAAGAAGGTTTAAATGCCCCTTGGAAGAGACAAGCAGTTCGCAGTAGCTTAACAAGACGGTTTAAATTGGCCTTGGAAGAGACATGCAGGTCACAGTTGCTTAACAAGACGGTTTAAATGCCCCTTGGAAGTGAAGTGCAGGACGCAGGATCTTAACAAGAGGGTTTAAATGCCCCTTAGAATAGGCTTGCAGGTCGCAGTAGCTTAACAAGACAGTTTAAATGCCCCTTGGAAGAGACGTGCAGATCACAGTAGCTTAACAAGACGGTTTAAATGCCCCTTGGAAGAGAAGTGCAGGTCGCAGGATCTTAACAAGAGGGTTTAAATGCCCCTTAGAATAGGCTTGCAGGTCGCAGTAGCTTAACAAGACGGTTTAAATCCCCCTTGGAAGAGACGTGCAGGTCGCAGTATCTTAACAAGATGGTTTAAATGCCCCTTGGAAGCGCGGTGGAGGTCGCAGTAGCTTAACACGATGGTTTAAATGCCCCTTGGAAGAGACATGCAGGTCGCAGCAGCTTAAAAAGACGGTTTAAATGCCCCTTGGAAGAGACGTGCAGGTCGTAGAGGCTTAACAAAACGATTTAAATGCCCCTTGGAAGACGCATACAGGTCGCAGTAGCTTAACAAGACGCTTTAAAAGCCCCTTGGAAGAGAAGTGCAAGTCGCAGTAGCTTAAAAGACAGTTTAAATGCCCCTTGGAAAAGTGGTGGAGGATAAAGTAGCTTAACACGATGGTTTAAATGCCCCTTGGAAGAGACGTGCAGGTCGCAGTAGCTTAACAAGACGGTTTAAATGCCCCTTGGAAGAGACATGCAGGTCGCAGTAGCTTAACAAGATGGTTTAAATGCCCCTTGGAAGAGACGATCAAGTATCAGGAGCTTAAAAAGAAGGTTTAAATGCGCCTTGGAAGAGAAGTGCAGGACGCAGTAGCATAACAAGACGGTTTAAATGCCCCTTGGAAGAGACGAGCAGGTCGCAGTAGCTTAACAAGACGGTTTAAATGCCCCTTGGAAGAGACGTGCAGGTAGCAGTAGCTTAACAAGACGGTTTAAATCCCCCTTGGAAGAGACATGCAGGTCACATGATCTTAACAAGAGGGTTTAAATGCCCCTTAGAATAGGCTTGCAGGTCGCAGTAGCTTAACAAGACAGTTTAAATGCCCCTTGGAAGAGACGTGTAGGTCGCAGTAGCTTATCAAGACGGTTTAAATGCCCCGTGGAAAAGTGGTGGAGGTTACAGTAGCTTAACAAGACGGTTTAAATGCCACTTGGAAGAGAAGTGCAAGTTACAGTAGCTTAACAAGACGGTTTAAATGCCCCTTGGAAGAGATGTGCAGGTCGCAGTAGCTTAACAAGACGGTTTAAATGCCCCTTGGAAAAGTGGTGGAGGTTACAGTAGCTTAACAAGATGGTTTAAATGCCCCTTGGAAGAGACGATCAAGTCGCAGGAGCTTAAAAAGAAGGTTTAAATGCGCCATGGAAGAGAACTGCAGGTCGCAGTAGCATAACAAGACGGTTTAAATTCCCCTTGGAAGAGACATGCAGGTCGCAGTAGCTTAACAAGACGGTTTAAATGCCCCTTGGAAGAGACGTGCAGGTAGCAGTAGCTTAACAAGACGGTTTAAATGCCCCTTGGAAGAGACCTGCAGGTAGCAGTAGCTTAAGAAGATGGTTTAAATGCCCCTTGGAAGAGACGTGCAGGTAGCAGTAGCTTAACAAGACGGTTTAAATCCCCCTTGGAAGAAACATGCAGGTCGCAGTAGCTTAAAAAGAAGGTTTAAATGCCCCTTGAAAGAGACGAGCACGTCGCAGTAGCTTAACAAGACGGTTTAAATTGGCCTTGGAAGAGACATGCAGGTCACCGTTGCTTAACAAGACGGTTTAAATGCCCCTTGGAAGAGAAGAGCAGGTCGCAGTTGCTTAACAAGACGGTTTAAATCCCCCTTGGAAGAGAAGTGCAGGTCGCAGGATCTTAACAAGAGGGTTTAAATGCCCCTTAGAATAGGCTTGCAGGTCGCAGTAGCTTAACAAGACAGTTTAAATGCCCCTTGGAAGACACGTGCAAGTCGCAGTAGCTTAAAAAGATGGTTTAAATGCGCCTTGGAAGAGACGTGCAGGTCGCAGTAGCTTAACAAGATGGTTTAAATGCCCCTTGGAAGAGACGAGCAGGTCGCAGTAGCTTAACAAGACAGTTTAAATGGCCCTTGGAAGAGACGTGCAGATCACAGTAGCTTAACAAGACGGTTTAAATCCCCCTTGGAAGAGACGTGCAGGTCGCAGTAGCTTAACAAGATGGTTTATATGCCCCTTGGAAGAGCGGTGGAGGTTGCAGTAGCTTAACACGATGGTTTAAATGCCCCTTGGAAGAGACGATCAAGTCGCAGGAGTTTAAAAAGAAGGTTTAAATGCGCCATGGAAGAGAACTGCAGGTCGCAGTAGCATAACAAGACGGTTTAAATTCCCCTTGGAAGAGACATGCAGGTCGCAGTAGCTTAACAAGACGGTTTAAATGCCCCTTGGAAGAGACGTGCAGGTAGCAGTAACTTAACAAGACGGTTTAAATGCCCCTTGGAAGAGACCTGCAGGTAGCAGTTGCTTAAGAAGATGGTTTAAATGCCCCTTGGAAGAGACGTGCAGGTAGCAGTAGCTTAACAAGACGGTTTAAATCCCCCTTGGAAGAAACATGCAGGTCGCAGTAGCTTAAAAAGAAGGTTTAATTGCCCCTTGGAAGAGACGAGCAGGTCGCAGTAGCTTAACAAGACGGTTTAAATTGGCCTTGGAAGAGACATGCAGGTCACCGTTGCTTAACAAGACGGTTTAAATGCCCCTTGGAAGAGAAGAGCAGGTCGCAGTTGCTTAACAAGACGGTTTAAATCCCCCTTGGAAGAGAAGTGCAGGTCACAGGATCTTAACAAGAGGGTTTAAATGCCCCTTAGAATAGGCTTGCAGGTCGCAGTAGCTTAACAAGACAGTTTAAATGCCCCTTGGAAGACACGTGCAAGTCGCAGTAGCTTAAAAAGATGGTTTAAATGCGCCTTGGAAGAGACGTGCAGGTCGCAGTAGCTTAACAAGACGGTTTAAATGCCCCTTGGAAGAGACGAGCAGGTCGCAGTAGCTTAACAAGACAGTTTAAATGGCCCTTGGAAGAGACGTGCAGATCACAGTAGCTTAACAAGACGGTTTAAATCCCCCTTGGAAGAGACGTGCAGGTCGCAGTAGCTTAACAAGATGGTTTATATGCCACTTGGAAGAGCGGTGGAGGTCGCAGTAGCTTAACACGATGGTTTAAATGCCCCTTGGAAGAGACGTGCAGGTCGTAGAGGCTTAACAAAACGATTTAAATGCCCCTTGGAAGAGGCATGCAGGTCGCATTAGCTTAACAAGACGGTTTAAAAGCCCCTTGGCAGAGAAGTGCAAGTCGCAGTAGCTTAAAAGACGGTTTAAATGCCCCTTGGAAAAGTGGTGGAGGTTACAGTAGCTTAACACGATGGTTTAAATGCCCCTTGGAAGAGACGTGCAGGTCGCAGTAGCTTAACAAGACTTGTTTAAATGCCCCTTGGAAGAGACTTGCAGGTCGCAGTAGCTTAACAAGATGGTTTAAATGTCCCTTGGAAGAGACGATCAAGTATCAGGAGCTTAAAAAGAAGGTTTAAATGCGCCTTGGAAGAGAAGTGCAGGTCGCAGTAGCATAACAAGACGGTTTAAATGCCCCTTGGAAGAGACGAGCAGGTCGCAGTAGCTTAACAAGACGGTTTAAATGCCCCTTGGAAGAGACGTGCAGGTAGCAGTAGCTTAACAAAACGGTTTAAATCCCTCTTGGAAGAGACATGCAGGTCAGAGGATCTTAACAAGAGGGTTTAAATGCCCCTTAGAATAGGCTTGCAGGTCGCAGTAGCTTAACAAGACAGTTTAAATGCCCCTTGGAAGAGACGTGTAGGTCGCAGTAGCTTATCAAGACGGTTTAAATGCCCCGTGGTAAGTGGTGGAGGTTACAGTAGCTTAACAAGATGGTTTAAATGCCACTTGGAAGAGAAGTGCAAGTTACAGTAGCTTAACAAGACGGTTTAAATGCCCCTTGGAAGAGATGTGCAGGTAGCAGTAGCTTAACAAGACGGTTTAAATGCCCCTTGGAAGAGACCTGCAGGTAGCAGTAGCTTAAGAAGATGGTTTAAATGCCCCTTGGAAGAGACGTGCAGGTAGCAGTAGCTTAACAAGACGGTTTAAATCCCCCTTGGAAGAAACATGCAGGTCGCAGTAGCTTAAAAAAAGGTTTAAATGCCCCTTGGAAGAGACAAGCAGGTCGCAGTAGCTTAACAAGACGGTTTAAATTGGCCTTGGAAGAGACATGCAGGTCACCGTTGCTTAACAAGACGGTTTAAATGCCCCTTGGAAGAGAAGAGCAGGTCGCAGTTGCTTAACAAGACGGTTTAAATCCCCCTTGGAAGAGAAGTGCAGGTCACAGGATCTTAACAAGAGGGTTTAAATGCCCCTTAGAATAGGCTTGCAGGTCGCAGTAGCTTAACAAGACAGTTTAAATGCCCCTTGGAAGACACGTGCAAGTCGCAGTAGCTTAAAAAGATGGTTTAAATGCGCCTTGGAAGAGACGTGCAGGTCGCAGTAGCTTAACAAGACGGTTTAAATGCCCCTTGGAAGAGACGAGCAGGTCGCAGTAGCTTAACAAGACAGTTTAAATGGCCCTTGGAAGAGACGTGCAGATCACAGTAGCTTAACAAGACGGTTTAAATCCCCCTTGGAAGAGACGTGGAGGTCGCAATAGCTTAACAAGATGGTTTATATGCCACTTGGAAGAGCGGTGGAGGTCGCAGTAGCTTAACACGATGGTTTAAATGCCCCTTGGAAGAGACGTGCAGGTCGTAGAGGCTTAACAAAACGATTTAAATGCCCCTTGGAAGAGGCATGCAGGTCGCATTAGCTTAACAAGACGGTTTAAAAGCCCCTTGGCAGAGAAGTGCCAGTCGCAGTAGCTTAAAAGACGGTTTAAATGCCCCTTGGAAAAGTGGTGGAGGTTACAGTAGCTTAACACGATGGTTTAAATGCCCCTTGGAAGAGACGTGCAGGTCGCAGTAGCTTAACAAGACTTGTTTAAATGCCCCTTGGAAGAGACTTGCAGGTCGCAGTAGCTTAACAAGATGGTTTAAATGTCCCTTGGAAGAGACGATCAAGTATCAGGATCTTAAAAAGAAGGTTTAAATGCGCCTTGGAAGAGAAGTGCAGGTCGCAGTAGCATAACAAGACGGTTTAAATGCCCCTTGGAAGAGACGAGCAGGTCGCAGTAGCTTAACAAGACGGTTTAAATGCCCCTTGGAAGAGACGAGCAGGTCGCAGTATCTTAACAAGAGGGTTTAAATGCCCCTTAGAATAGGCTTGCAGATCGCAGTAGCTTAACAATACAGTTTAAATGCCCCGTGGAAGAGACGTGCAGGTCGCAGTAGCTTAATAAGACGTTTTAAATGCCTCTTGGAAGAGAGGTGGAGGTCGCAGTAGCTTAACAAGACGGTTTAAATGCCCTTTTAAGGGCGGTGGAGGTCGCAGTAGCTTAACAAGATGGTTTAAATGCCCCTTGGAAGAGACATGCAGGTCGCAGCTGCTTAACAAGACGGTTTAAATGCCCCTTGGAAGAGACGTGCAGGTCGCAGTAGCTTAACAAGACAGTTTAAATGCCCCTTGGAAGAGACATGCAGGTCGCAGTAGCTTAACAAGACAGTTTAAATGCCCCTTGGAAGAGACGTGCAGGTCGCAGTGGCTTAACAAGAGGGTTTAAATGCCCCTTGGAAGAGACGTGCAGGTCGCAGTAGATTAACAAGACGGTTTATATGCACCTTGGAAGAGACGTGCAGGTCGCAGTAGTTAAAAAAGACGGTTTACATGCACCTTGGAAGAGACGTGCAGGTCGCTGTAGCTTAACAAGACAGTTTAAATGGCCCTTGGAAGAGACGAGCAGGTCGCAGTAGCTTAACAAGACGGTTTAAATGCCCCTTGGAAGAGACGTGCAGGTCGCAGTAGCTTAACAAGACGGTTTAAATCTCCCTTGGAAGAGATGTGCAGGTCGCAGTAGCTTAACAATAGGGTTTAAATGCCCCTTGGAATAGGCTTGCTGGTCGCAGTAGCTTAACAAGACGGTTTAAATGCCCCTTGGAAGAGACGTGCAGGTCGCAGTAGCTTAACAAGACAGTTTAAATGAACCTTGGAAGAGCGGTGGAGGTTGCAGTAGCTTAACAAGACAGTTTAAATGCCACTTGGAAGAAACATGCAGGTCGAAGCAGCTTAACAAGACAGTTTAAATGCCCCTAGGAAAAGACGTGCAGGTCGTAGAGGCTTAACAAGACGCTTTAAATGCCCCTTGGAAGAGACATGCAGGTCGCAGTAGCTTAACAAGACGGTTTAAATGCACCTTGGAAGAGACGTGCAGGTCGCAGTAGCTTAATAAAGACGGTTTAAATGCCCCGTGGAAAAGTGGTGGAGGTTACAGTAGCTTAACAAGATGGTTTAAATGCCCCTTGGAAGAGATGTGCAGGTCGCAGTAGCTTAACAAGATGGTTTAAATGCCCCTTGGAAGAGCGGTGGAGGTCGCAGTAGCTTAACACGATGATTTAAATGCCCCTTGGAAGAGACATGCAGGTCGCAGCAGCTTAAAAAGACGGTTTAAATGCCCCTTGGAAGAGACGTGCATGTCGTAGAGGCTTAACAAGACAGTTTAAATGCCACTTGGAAGAAACATGCAGGTCGAAGCAGCTTAACAAGACTGTTTAAATGCCCCTAGGAAAAGACGTGCAGGTCGCAGAGGCTTAACAAGACGGTTTAAATGCCCCTTGGAAGAGACATGCAGGTCGCAGTAGCTTAACAAGACGGTTTAAATGCCCCTTGGAAGAGAAGTGCAGGGCGCAGTAGCTTAACAAGACAGATTAAATGCCCCATGGAAAAGTGGTGGAGGTTGCAGTAGCTTAACAAGACGGATTAAATGCCCCTTGGAGGAGATGTGCAGGTCGCAGTAGCTTAACAAGATGGTTTAAATGCCCCTTGGAAGAGCGGTGGAGGTCGCAGAAGCTTAACACGATGGTTTAAATGCCCCTTGGAAGAGACATGCAGGTTGCAGCAGCTTAAAAAGACGGTTTAAATGCCACTTGGAAGAGACGTGCAGGTCGCAGTAGCTTAACAAGACGGTTTAAATGCCCCGTGGAAAAGTGGTGGAGGTTACAGTAGCTTAACAAAATGGTTTAAATGCCCCTTGGCAGAGACTTGCAAATTACAGTAGCTTAACAAGACGGATTAAATGCCCCTTGGAAGAGACGTGCAAGTCGCAGTAGCTTAACAAGATGGTTTAAATGCCCCTTGGAAAAGTGGTGGAGGTTACAGTAGTTTAACAAGATGGTTTAAATGCCCCTTGGAAGAGACGATCAAGTCGCAGGAGCTTAAAAAGAAGGTTTAAATGCGCCATGGAAGAGAACTGCAGGTCGCAGTAGCATAACAAGACGGTTTAAATTCCCCTTGGAAGAGACATGCAGGTCGCAGTAGCTTAACAAGACGGTTTAAATGCCCCTTGGAAAAGACGTGCAGGTAGCAGTAGCTTAACAAGACGGTTTAAATGCCCCTTGGAAGAGACCTGCAGGTAGCAGTAGCTTACGAAGACGGTTTAAATGCCCCTTGGAAGAGACGTGCAGGTAGCAGTAGCTTAAAAAGAAGGTTTAAATGCCCCTTGGAAGAGACAAGCAGTTCGCAGTAGCTTAACAAGACGGTTTAAATTGGCCTTGGAAGAGACATGCAGGTCACAGTTGCTTAACAAGACGGTTTAAATGCCCCTTGGAAGTGAAGTGCAGGACGCAGGATCTTAACAAGAGGGTTTAAATGCCCCTTAGAATAGGCTTGCAGGTCGCAGTAGCTTAACAAGACAGTTTAAATGCCCCTTGGAAGAGACGTGCAGATCACAGTAGCTTAACAAGACGGTTTAAATGCCCCTTGGAAGAGAAGTGCAGGTCGCAGGATCTTAACAAGAGGGTTTAAATGCCCCTTAGAATAGGCTTGCAGGTCGCAGTAGCTTAACAAGACGGTTTAAATCCCCCTTGGAAGAGACGTGCAGGTCGCAGTATCTTAACAAGATGGTTTAAATGCCCCTTGGAAGAGCGGTGGAGGTCGCAGTAGCTTAACACGATGGTTTAAATGCCCCTTGGAAGAGACATGCAGGTCGCAGCAGCTTAAAAAGACGGTTTAAATGCCCCTTGGAAGAGACGTGCAGGTCGTAGAGGCTTAACAAAACGATTTAAATGCCCCTTGGAAGAGGCATACAGGTCGCAGTAGCTTAACAAGACGCTTTAAAAGCCCCTTGGAAGAGAAGTTCAAGTCGCAGTAGCTTAAAAGACAGTTTAAATGCCCCTTGGAAAAGTGGTGGAGGATAAAGTAGCTTAACACGATGGTTTAAATGCCCCTTGGAAGAGACGTGCAGGTCGCAGTAGCTTAACAAGACGGTTTAAATGCCCCTTGGAAGAGACATGCAGGTCGCAGTAGCTTAACAAGATGGTTTAAATGCCCCTCGGAAGAGACGATCAAGTATCAGGAGCTTAAAAAGAAGGTTTAAATGCGCCTTGGAAGAGAAGTGCAGGTCGCAGTAGCATAAAAAGACGGTTTAAATGCCCCTTTGAAGAGACGAGCAGGTCGCAGTAGCTTAACAAGACGGTTTAAATGCCCCTTGGAAGAGACGTGCAGGTAGCAGTAGCTTAACAAGACGGTTTAAATCCCCCTTGGAAGAGACATGCAGGTCACATGATCTTAACAAGAGGGTTTAAATGCCCCTTAGAATAGGCTTGCAGGTCGCAGTAGCTTAACAAGACAGTTTAAATGCCCCTTGGAAGAGACGTGTAGGTCGCAGTAGCTTATCAAGACGGTTTAAATGCCCCGTGGAAAAGTGGTGGAGGTTACAGTAGCTTAACAAGACGGTTTAAATGCCACTTGGAAGAGAAGTGCAAGTTACAGTAGCTTAACAAGACGGTTTAAATGCCCCTTGGAAGAGATGTGCAGGTCGCAGTAGCTTAACAAGACGGTTTAAATGCCCCTTGGAAAAGTGGTGGAGGTTACAGTAGCTTAACAAGATGGTTTAAATGCCCCTTGGAAGAGACGATCAAGTCGCAGGAGCTTAAAAAGAAGGTTTAAATGCGCCATGGAAGAGAACTGCAGGTCGCAGTAGCATAACAAGACGGTTTAAATTCCCCTTGGAAGAGACATGCAGGTCGCAGTAGCTTAACAAGACGGTTTAAATGCCCCTTGGAAGAGACGTGCAGGTAGCAGTAGCTTAACAAGACGGTTTAAATGCCCCTTGGAAGAGACCTGCAGGTAGCAGTAGCTTAAGAAGATGGTTTAAATGCCCCTTGGAAGAGACGTGCAGGTAGCAGTAGCTTAACAAGACGGTTTAAATCCCCCTTGGAAGAAACATGCAGGTCGCAGTAGCTTAAAAAGAAGGTTTAAATGCCCCTTGAAAGAGACGAGCACGTCGCAGTAGCTTAACAAGACGGTTTAAATTGGCCTTGGAAGAGACATGCAGGTCACCGTTGCTTAACAAGACGGTTTAAATGCCCCTTGGAAGAGAAGAGCAGGTCGCAGTTGCTTAACAAGACGGTTTAAATCCCCCTTGGAAGAGAAGTGCAGGTCGCAGGATCTTAACAAGAGGGTTTAAATGCCCCTTAGAATAGGCTTGCAGGTCGCAGTAGCTTAACAAGACAGTTTAAATGCCCCTTGGAAGACACGTGCAAGTCGCAGTAGCTTAAAAAGATGGTTTAAATGCGCCTTGGAAGAGACGTGCAGGTCGCAGTAGCTTAACAAGATGGTTTAAATGCCCCTTGGAAGAGACGAGCAGGTCACAGTAGCTTAACAAGACAGTTTAAATGGCCCTTGGAAGAGACGTGCAGATCACAGTAGCTTAACAAGACGGTTTAAATCCCCCTTGGAAGAGACGTGCCGGTCGCAGTAGCTTAACAAGATGGTTTATATGCCCCTTGGAAGAGCGGTGGAGGTCGCAGTAGCTTAACACGATGGTTTAAATGCCCCTTGGAAGAGACGATCAAGTCGCAGGAGTTTAAAAAGAAGGTTTAAATGCGCCATGGAAGAGAACTGCAGGTCGCAGTAGCATAACAAGACGGTTTAAATTCCCCTTGGAAGAGACATGCAGGTCGCAGTAGCTTAACAAGACGGTTTAAATGCCCCTTGGAAGAGACGTGCAGGTAGCAGTAACTTAACAAGACGGTTTAAATGCCCCTTGGAAGAGACCTGCAGGTAGCAGTAGCTTAAGAAGATGGTTTAAATGCCCCTTGGAAGAGACGTGCAGGTAGCAGTAGCTTAACAAGACGGTTTAAATCCCCCTTGGAAGAAACATGCAGGTCGCAGTAGCTTAAAAAGAAGGTTTAATTGCCCCTTGGAAGAGACGAGCAGGTCGCAGTAGCTTAACAAGACGGTTTAAATTGGCCTTGGAAGAGACATGCAGGTCACCGTTGCTTAACAAGACGGTTTAAATGCCCCTTGGAAGAGAAGAGCAGGTCGCAGTTGCTTAACAAGACGGTTTAAATCCCCCTTGGAAGAGAAGTGCAGGTCACAGGATCTTAACAAGAGGGTTTAAATGCCCCTTAGAATAGGCTTGCAGGTCGCAGTAGCTTAACAAGACAGTTTAAATGCCCCTTGGAAGACACGTGCAAGTCGCAGTAGCTTAAAAAGATGGTTTAAATGCGCCTTGGAAGAGACGTGCAGGTCGCAGTAGCTTAACAAGACGGTTTAAATGCCCCTTGGAAGAGACGAGCAGGTCGCAGTAGCTTAACAAGACAGTTTAAATGGCCCTTGGAAGAGACGTGCAGATCACAGTAGCTTAACAAGACGGTTTAAATCCCCCTTGGAAGAGACGTGCAGGTCGCAGTAGCTTAACAAGATGGTTTATATGCCACTTGGAAGAGCGGTGGAGGTCGCAGTAGCTTAACACGATGGTTTAAATGCCCCTTGGAAGAGACGTGCAGGTCGTAGAGGCTTAACAAAACGATTTAAATGCCCCTTGGAAGAGGCATGCAGGTCGCATTAGCTTAACAAGACGGTTTAAAAGCCCCTTGGCAGAGAAGTGCAAGTCGCAGTAGCTTAAAAGACGGTTTAAATGCCCCTTGGAAAAGTGGTGGAGGTTACAGTAGCTTAACACGATGGTTTAAATGCCCCTTGGAAGAGACGTGCAGGTTGCAGTAGCTTAACAAGACTTGTTTAAATGCCCCTTGGAAGAGACTTGCAGGTCGCAGTAGCTTAACAAGATGGTTTAAATGTCCCTTGGAAGAGACGATCAAGTATCAGGAGCTTAAAAAGAAGGTTTAAATGCGCCTTGGAAGAGAAGTGCAGGTCGCAGTAGCATAACAAGACGGTTTAAATGCCCCTTGGAAGAGACGAGCAGGTCGCAGTAGCTTAACAAGACGGTTTAAATGCCCCTTGGAAGAGACGTGCAGGTAGCAGTAGCTTAACAAAACGGTTTAAATCCCTCTTGGAAGAGACATGCAGGTCAGAGGATCTTAACAAGAGGGTTTAAATGCCCCTTAGAATAGGCTTGCAGGTCGCAGTAGCTTAACAAGACAGTTTAAATGCACCTTGGAAGAGACGTGTAGGTCGCAGTAGCTTATCAAGACGGTTTAAATGCCCCGTGGTAAGTGGTGGAGGTTACAGTAGCTTAACAAGATGGTTTAAATGCCACTTGGAAGAGAAGTGCAAGTTACAGTAGCTTAACAAGACGGTTTAAATGCCCCTTGGAAGAGATGTGCAGGTAGCAGTAGCTTAACAAGACGGTTTAAATGCCCCTTGGAAGAGACCTGCAGGTAGCAGTAGCTTAAGAAGATGGTTTAAATGCCCCTTGGAAGAGACGTTCAGGTAGCAGTAGCTTAACAAGACGGTTTAAATCCCCCTTGGAAGAAACATGCAGGTCGCAGTAGCTTAAAAAGAAGGTTTAAATGCCCCTTGGAAGAGACGAGCAGGTCGCAGTAGCTTAACAAGACGGTTTAAATTGGCCTTGGAAGAGACATGCAGGTCACCGTTGCTTAACAAGACGGTTTAAATGCCCCTTGGAAGAGAAGAGCAGGTCGCAGTTGCTTAACAAGACGGTTTAAATCCCCCTTGGAAGAGACGTGCAGGTAGCAGTAGCTTAACAAAACGGTTTAAATCCCTCTTGGAAGAGACATGCAGGTCAGAGGATCTTAACAAGAGGGTTTAAATGCCCCTTAGAATAGGCTTGCAGGTCGCAGTAGCTTAACAAGACAGTTTAAATGCCCCTTGGAAGAGACGTGTAGGTCGCAGTAGCTTATCAAGACGGTTTAAATGCCCCTTGGTAAGTGGTGGAGGTTACAGTAGCTTAACAAGATGGTTTAAATGCCACTTGGAAGAGAAGTGCAAGTTACAGTAGCTTAACAAGACGGTTTAAATGCCCCTTGGAAGAGATGTGCAGGTCGCAGTAGCTTAGCAAGATGGTTTAAATACCCCTTGGAAGAGCGGTGGAGGTCGCAGTAGCTTATCACGATGGTTTAAATGCCCCTTGGAAGAGACATGTAGGTCGCAGCAGCTTAAAAAGACGGTTTAAATGACCCTTGGAAGAGACGTGCAGGTCGCAGAGGCTTGACAAGACGGTTTAAATGCCCCTTGGAAGAGACATGCAGGTCGCAGTAGCTTAGCAAGACGGTTTAAATGCCCCTTGGAAAAGTGGTGGAGGTTACAGTAGCTTAACAAGACAGTTTAAATGCCCCTTGGAAGAGACGATCAAGTCGCAGGAGCTTAAAAAGAGGTTTTAAATGCCCCTTAGAATAGGCTTGCAGGTCGCAGTAGCTTAACAATACAGTTTAAATGCCCCGTGGAAGAGACGTGCAGGTCGCAGTAGCCTAATAAGACGGTTTAAATGCCGCTTGGAAGAGACGTGCAGGTCGCAGTAGCTTAACAAGATGGTTTAAATGCCCCTTGGAAGAGCGGTGGAGGTCGCAGTAGCTTAACAAGATGGTTTAAATGCCCCTTGGAAGAGCGGTGGAGGTCGCAGTAGCTTAATAAGATGGTTTAAATGCCCCTTGGAAGAGACGTGCAGGTCGCAGTAGCTTAACAAGATGGTTTAAATGCCCCTTGGAAGAGACGTTCAAGTCCCATTAGCGTAAAAAGACTGTTTAAATGCGCCTTGGAAGAGACGTGCAGGTCGCAGAAGCTTAACAAGACGCTTTAAATGCCCCTTGGAAGAGAGGTGGAGGTCACAGTAGCTTAACAAGACAATTTAAATGCCCCTTGGAAGAGACGTGCAGGTCGCAGTAGCTTAACAAGAGGGTTTAAATGCCAGTTTCAAGAGATGTGCAGGTCGCAGGAGCTTAACAAGAGGTTTTAAATGCCCCTTGGAAGAGACGTGCAGGTCGCAGTAGCTTAACAAGACAGTTTAAATGCTCCTTGGAAGAGCGGTGGAGGTAGCAGTAGCTTAACAAGACAGTTTAAATGCCACTTGGAAGAAACATGTAGGTCGAAGCAGCTTAACAAGACTGTTTAAATGCCCCTAGGAAAAGACGTGCAGGTCGCAGAGACTTAAAAAGACGGTTTAAATGCCCCTTGGAAGAGACATGCAGGTCGCAGTAGCTTAACAAGACGGTTTAAATGCCCCTTGGAAGAGACGTGCAGGTCGCAGTAGCTTAACAAGACGGATTAAATGCCCCGTGGAAAAGTGGTGGAGGTTACAGTAGCTTAACAAGATGGTTTAAATGCCCCTTGGCAGAGACTTGCAAGTTACAGTAGCTTAACAAGACGGATTAAATGCCCCTTGGAAGAGATGTGCAGGTCGCAGTAGCTTAACAAGATGGTTTAAATGTCCCTTGGAAGAGCGGTGGAGTTCGCAGAAGCTTAACACGATGGTTTAAATGCCCCTTGGAAGAGACATGCAGGTTGCAGCAGCTTAAAAAGACGGTTTAAATGCCACTTGGAAGAGACGTGCAGGTCGCAGTAGCTTAACAAGACGGTTTAAATGCCGCTTGGAAAAGTGGTGGAGGTTACAGAAGCTTAACAAGATGGTTTAAATGCCACTTGGAAGAGACGATCAAGTCGCAGGAGCTTAAAAAGAAGGTTTAAATGCGCCATGGAAGAGAACTGCAGGTCGCAGTAGCATAACAAGACGGTTTAAATTCCCCTTGGAAGAGACATGCAGGTCACAGTAGCTTAACAAGACGGTTTAAATGCCCCTTGGAAGAGACGTGCAGGTAGCAGTAGCTTAACAAGACGGTTTAAATGCCCCTTGGAAGAGACCTGCAGGTAGCAGTAGCTTAACAAGACGGTTTAAATCCCCCTTGGAAGAGACATGCAGGTCGCAGTAGCTTAAAAAGAAGGTTTAAATGCCCCTTGGAAGAGACGAGCAGGTCGCAGTCGCTTAACAAGACGGTTTAAATTGGCCTTGGAAGAGACATGCAGGTCACAGTTGCTTAACCAGACGGTTTAAATGCCCCTTGGAAGAGATGTGCAGGTCGCAGTAGCTTAACAAGATGGTTTAAATGCCCCTTGGAAGAGCGGTGGAGGTCGCAGTAGCTTATCACGATGGTTTAAATGCCCCTTGGAAGAGACATGCAGGTTGCAGAGGCTTATCAAGACGGTTTAAATGCCCCTTGGAAGAGACATGCAGGTCGCAGTAGCTTAACAAGACGGTTTAAATGCCCCTTGGAAAAGTGGTGGAGGTTACAGTAGCTTAAAAAGATGGTTTAAATGCCCCTTGGAAGAGACGATCAAGTCGCAGGAGCTTAAAAAGAGGGTTTAAATGCACCTTAGAAAAGGCTTGCAGGTCGCAGTAGCTTAACAATACAGTTTAAATGCCCCGTGGAAGAGACGTGCAGGTCTCAGTAGCTTAACAAGACGGTTTAAATGCCCCTTGGAAGTGACGTGCAGGTAGCAGTAGCTTAACAAGACGGTTTAAATCCCCCTTGGAAGAGACATGCAGGTCGCAGGATCTTAACAAGACGGTTTAAATGCACCTTGGAAGAGACATGCAGGTCGCAGTAGCTTAACAAGACGGTTTAAAAGCCCCTTGGAAGAGACGTGCAGGTAGCAGTAGCTTAACAAGACGGTTTAAATCCCCCTTGGAAGAGACATGCAGGTCGCACTATCTTAACAAGAGGGTTTAAATGCCCCTAAGAATAGGCTTGCAGGTCGCCGTAGCTTAACAGTACAGTTTAAATGCCCCGTGGAAGAGACGTGCAGGTCGCAGTAGCTTAATAAGACGGTTTAAATGCCCCTTAGAAGTGACGTGCAGGTAGCAGTAGCTTAACAAGACGGTTTAAATCCCCTTGGAAGAGACATGCAGGTCGCAGTAGCTTAACAATACAGTTTAAATGCCCCATGGAAGAGAGGTGAAGGTCGCAGTAGCTTAACAAGACAGTTTAAATGCCCCTTGGAAGAGACGTGCAGGTCGCAGTAGCTTAACAAGACAGTTTAAATGCCACTTGGAAGAGACGTGCAGGTCGCAGTAGGTTAATAAGACGGTTTAAATGCCCCTTGGAAGAGCAGTGGAGGTCGCAGTAGCTTAACAAGACAGGTTAATTGCCCCTTGACAGAGATGTGCAGGTCGCAGTAGCTTAACAAGACGGTTTAAATGCCCCTTGGAAGTGCGGTGGAGGTCGCAGTAGCTTAACAAGATGGTTTAAATGCACCTTGGAAGAGACATGCTGGTCGCAGCAGCTTAACAAGATGGTTTAAATGCCCCTTGGAAGAGACGTGCAGGTCGCAGTGGCTTAACAAGACGGTTTAAATGCCCCTTGGAAGAGACATGCAGGTCGCAGTAGCTTAACAAGACGGCTATATGCCCCTTGGAAGAGACGTGCAGGTCGCAGTAGCTTAACAAGACTGTTTAAATGCCCCTTGGAAAAGTGGTGGAGGTTTCAGTAGATTACCAAGACGGTTTAAATGCCCCTTGGAAGAGACGTGCAGGTAGCAGTAGCTTAACAAGGCGGTTTAAATTCCCCTTGGAAGAGACATGCAGGTCGCAGTAGCTTAACAAGACGGTTTAAATTCCCCTTGGAAGAGACGTGCAGGTAGCAGTAGCTTAACAAGACGGTTTAAATGCCCCTTGGAACAGACATGCAGGTCGCAGGATCTTAACAAGAGAGTTTAAATGCCCCTTAGAATAGGCTTGCAGGTCGCAGTAGCTTAACAAGACAGTTTTAATGCCCCTTGGAAGAGACGTGCAAGTCGCAGTAGCTTAAAAAGACGGTTTAAATGCTCCTTGGAAGAGAAGTGCAGGTCGCAGTAGCTTAACAAGACGGTTTAAATGCACCTTGGAAGAGACGTGCTGATCACAGTAGCTTAACAAGACGGTTTAAATCCCCCTTGGAAGAGACGTGCAGGTCGCAGTAGCTTAACAAGATGGTTTAAATGCCCCTTGGAAGAGCGGTGAAGGTCGCAGTAGCTTAACACGATGGTTTAAATGCCCCTTGGAAGAGACATGCAGGTCGCAGCAGCTTAAAAAGACGGTTTAAATGCCCCTTGGAACAGACGTGCAGGTCGCAGAGGCTTAACAAAACTATTTAAATGCCCCTTGGAAGAGGCATGCAGGTCGCAGTAGCTTAACAAGAAGGTTTAAAAGCCCCTTGGAAGAGAAGTGCAAGTCGCAGTAGCTTAAAAGACGGTTTAAATGCCCCTTGGAAAAGTGGTGGAGGTTACAGTAGCTTAACAAGATGGTTTAAATGCCCCTTGGAAGAGACGTGCAGGTCGCAGTAGCTTAACAAGACGGTTTAAATGCCCCTTGGAAGAGACATGCAGGTCGCAGCAGCTTAAAAAGACGTTTAAATGCCCCTTGGAAGAGACGTGCATGTCGTAGATGCTTAACAAGACAGTTTAAATGCCACTTGGAAGAAACATGCAGGTCGAAGCAGCTTAACAAGACTGTTTAAATGCCCCTAGGAAAAGACGTGCAGGTCGCAGAGGCTTAACAAGACGGTTTAAATGCCCCTTGGAAGAGACATGCAGGTCGCAGTAGCTTAACAAGATGGTTTAAATGCCCCTTGGAAGAGACGTGCAGGTCGCAGTAGCTTAACAAGACAGATTAAATGCCCCATGGAAAAGTGGTGGAGGTTACAGTAGCTTAACAAGACGGATTAAATGCCCCCTTGGAAGAGATGTGCAGGTCGCAGTAGCTTAACAAGATGGTTTAAGTGCTCCTTGGAAGAGCGGTGGAGGTCGCAGAAGCTTAACACGATGGTTTAAATACCCCTTGGAAGAGACATGCAGGTTGCAGCAGCTTAAAAAGACGGTTTAAATGCCACTTGGAAGAGACGTGCAGGTCGCAGTAGCTTAACAAGACGGTTTAAATCCCCCTTGGAAGAGATGTGCAGGTCGCAGTAGCTTAACAAGACGGTTTAAATGCCCCGTGGAAAAGTGGTGGAGGTTACAGTAGCTTAACAAGATGGTTTAAATGCCCCTTGCAGCAGAGACTTGCAAATTACAGTAGCTTAACAAGACGGATTAAATGCCCCTTGGAAGAGACGTGCAAGTCGCAATAGCTTAACAAGATGGTTTAAATGCCCCTTGGAAAAGTGGTGGAGGTTACAGTAGCTTAACAAGATGGTTTAAATGCCGCTTGGAAGAGACGATCAAGTCGCAGGAGCTTAAAAAGAAGGTTTAAATGCGCCATGGAAGAGAACTGCAGGTCGCAGTAGCATAACAAGACGGTTTAAATTCCCCTTGGAAGAGACATGCAGGTCGCAGTAGCTTAACAAGATGGTTTAAATGCCCCTTGGAAGAGATGTGCAGGTAGCAGTAGCTTAAAAAGAAGGTTTAAATGCCCCTTGGAAGAGACAAGCAGTTCGCAGTAGCTTAACAAGACGGTTTAAATTGGCCTTGGAAGAGACATGCAGGTCACAGTTGCTTAACAAGACGGTTTAAATGCCCCTTGGAAGAGAAGTGCAGGTCGCAGGATCTTAACAAGAGGGTTTAAATGCCCCTTAGAATAGGCTTTCAGGTCGCAGTAGCTTAACAAGACAGTTTAAATGCCCCTTGGAAGAGACGTGCAGATCACAGTAGCTTAACAAGACGGTTTAAATGCCCCTTGGAAGAGAAGTGCAGGTCGCAGGATCTTAACAAGAGGGTTTAAATGCCCCTTAGAATAGGCTTGCAGGTCGCAGTAGCTTAACAAGACGGTTTAAATCCCCCTTGGAAGAGACGTGCAGGTCGCAGTAGCTTAACAAGATGGTTTAAATGCCCCTTGGAAGAGCGGTGGAGGTCGCAGTAGCTTAACACGATGGTTTAAATGCCCCTTGGAAGAGACATGCAGGTCGCAGCAGCTTAAAAAGACGGTTTAAATGCCCCTTGGAAGAGACGTGCAGGTCGTAGAAGCTTAACAAAACGATTTAAATGCCCCTTGGAAGAGGCTTACAGGTCGCAGTAGCTTAACAAGACGGTTTAAATCCCCCTTGGAAGAGACGTGCAGGTCGCAGTAGCTTAACAAGATGGTTTAAATGCCCCTTGGAAAAGTGGTGGAGGTTACAGTAGCTTAACACGATGGTTTAAATGCCCATTGGAAGAGACTTGCAGGTCGCAGTAGCTTAACAAGACGGTTTAAATGCCCCTTGGAAGAGACATGCAGGTCGCAGTAGCTTAACAAGATGGTTTAAATGCCCCTTGGAAGAGACGATCAAGTATCAGGAGCTTAAAAAGAAGGTTTAAATGCGCCTTGGAAGAGAAGTGCAGGTCGCAGTAGCATAACAAGACGGTTTAAATGCCCCTTGGAAGAGACGAGCAGGTCGAAGTAGCTTAACAAGACGGTTTAAATGCCCCTTGGAAGAGACGTGCAGGTAGCAGTAGCTTAACAAGACGGTTTAAATCCCCCTTGGAAGAGACATGCAGGTCACAGGATCTTAACAAGAGGGTTTAAATGCCCCTTAGAATAGGCTTGCAGGTCGCAGTAGCTTAACAAGACAGTTAAATGCCCCTTGGAAGAGACGTGTAGGTCGCAGTAGCTTATCAAGACGGTTTAAATGCCCCGTGGAAAAGTGGTGGAGGTTACAGTAGCTTAACAAGACGGTTTAAATGCCACTTGGAAGAGAAGTGCAAGTTACAGTAGCTTAACAAGACGGTTTAAATGCCCCTTTGAAGAGATGTGCAGGTCGCAGTAGCTTAACAAGACGGTTTAAATGCCCCTTGGAAAAGTGGTGGAGGTTACAGTAGCTTAACAAGATGGTTTAAATGAACCTTGGAAGAGACGATCAAGTCGCAGGAACTTAAAAAGAAGGTTTAAATGCGCCATGGAAGAGAACTGCAGGTCGCAGTAGCATAACAAGACGGTTTAAATTCCCCTTGGAAGAGACATGCAGGTCGCAGTAGCTTAACAAGAAGGTTTAAATGCCCCTTGGAAGAGACGTGCAGGTAGCAGTAGCTTAACAAGACGGTTTAAACGCCCCTTGGAAGAGACCTGCAGGTAGCAGTAGCTTAACAAGATGGTTTAAATGCTCCTTGGAAGAGACGTGCAGGTAGCAGTAGCTTAACAAGACGGTTTAAATCCCCCTTGGAAGAAACATGCAGGTCGCAGTGGCTTAAAAAGAAGGTTTAAATGCCCCTTGAAAGAGACGAGCAGGTCGCAGTAGCTTAACAAGACGGTTTAAATTGGCCTTGGAAGAGACATGCAGGTCACCGTTGCTTAACAAGACGGTTTAAATGCCCCTTGAAAGAGAAGAGCAGGTCGCAGTTGCTTAACAAGACGGTTTAAATCCCCCTTGGAAGAGAAGTGCAGTTCGCAGGATCTTAACAAGAGGGTTTAAATGCCCCTTAGAATAGGCTTGCAGGTCGCAGTAGCTTAACAAGACAGTTTAAATGCCCCTTGGAAGACACGTGCAAGTCGCAGTAGCTTAAAAAGACGGTTTAATTGCGCCTTGGAAGAGACGTGCAGGTCGCAGTAGCTTAACAAGATGGTTTAAATGCCCCTTGGAAGAGACGATCAAGTATCAGGAGCTTAAAAAGAAGGTTTAAATGCGCCTTGGAAGAGAAGTGCAGGTCGCAGTAGCATAACAAGACGGTTTAAATGCCCCTTGGAAGAGACGAGCAGGTCGAAGTAGCTTAACAAGACCGTTTAAATGCCCCTTGGAAGAGACGTGCAGGTAGCAGTAGCTTAACAAGACGGTTTAAATCCCCCTTGGAAGAGACATGCAGGTCACAGGATCTTAACAAGAGGGTTTAAATGCCCCTTAGAATAGGCTTGCAGGTCGCAGTAGCTTAACAAGACAGTTTAAATGCCCCTTGGAAGAGACGTGTAGGTCGCAGTAGCTTATCAAGACGGTTTAAATGCCCCGTGGAAAAGTGGTGGAGGTTACAGTAGCTTAACAAGACGGTTTAAATGCCACTTGGAAGAGAAGAGCAAGTTACAGTAGCTTAACAAGACGGTTTAAATGCCCCTTGGAAGAGATGTGCAGGTCGCAGTAGCTTAGCAAGACGGTTTAAATGCCCCTTGGAAAAGTGGTGGAGGTTACAGTAGCTTAACAAGATGGTTTAAATGAACCTTGGAAGAGACGATCAAGTCGCAGGAGCTTAAAAAGAAGGTTTAAATGCGCCATGGAAGAGAACTGCAGGTCGCAGTAGCATAACAAGACGGTTTAAATTCCCCTTAGAAGAGACATGCAGGTCGCAGTAGCTTAACAAGAAGGTTTAAATGCCCCTTGGAAGAGACGTGCAGGTAGTAGTAGCTTAACAAGACGGTTTAAATGCCCCTTGGAAGAGACCTGCAGGTAGCAGTAGCTTAACAAGATGGTTTAAATGCTCCTTGGAAGAGACGTGCAGGTAGCAGTAGCTTAACAAGACGGTTTAAATCCCCCTTGGAAGAAACATGCAGGTCGCAGTAGCTTAAAAAGAAGGTTTAAATACCCCTTGGAAGAGACGAGCAGGTCGCAGTAGCTTAACAAGACGGTTTAAATTGGCCTTGGAAGAGACATGCAGGTCACCGTTGCTTAACAAGACGGTTTAAATGCCCCTTGGAAGAGAAGAGCAGGTCGCAGTTGCTTAACAAGACGGTTTAAATCCCCTTTGGAAGAGAAGTGCAGGTCGCAGGATCTTAACAAGAGGGTTTAAATGCCCCTTAGAATAGGCTTGCAGGTCGCAGTAGCTTAACAAGACAGTTTAAATGCCCCTTGGAAGACACGTGCAAGTCGCAGTAGCTTAAAAAGACGGTTTAAATGCGCCTTGGAAGAGACGTGCAGGTCGCAGTAGCTTAACAAGACGGTTTAAATGCCCCTTGGAAGAGACGAGCAGGACACAGTAGCTTAACAAGACAGTTTAAATGGCCCTTGGAAGAGACGTGCAGATCACAGTAGCTTAACAAGACGGTTTAAATCCCCCTTGGAAGAGACGTGCAGGTCGCAGTAGCTTAACAAGATGGTTTAAATGTCCCTTGGAAGAGACATGCAGGTCGCAGCAGCTTAAAAAGACGGTTTAAATGCCCCTTGGAAGAGACGTGCAGGTCGCAGAGGCTTAACAAAACATTTTAAATGCCCCTTGGAAGAGGCATGCAGGTCGCATTAGCTTAACAAGACGGTTTAAAAGCCCCTTGGAAGAGAAGTGCAAGTCGCAGTAGCTTAAAAGACGGTTTAAATGCCCCTTGTAAAAGTGGTGGAGGTTACAGTAGCTTAACACGATGGTTTCAATGCCCCTTGGAAGAGACGATCAAGTATCAGGAGCTTAAAAAGAAGGTTTAACTGCGCCTTGGAAGAGAAGTGCAGGTCGCAGTAGCATAACAAGACGGTTTAAATGCCCCTTGGAAGAGACGAGCAGGTCGCAGTAGCTTAACAAGACGGTTTAAATGCCCCTTGGAAGAGACGTGCAGGTAGCAGTAGCTTAACAAGACGGTTTAAATCCCCCTTGGAAGAGACATGCAGGTCACAGGATCTTAACAAGAGGGTTTAATTGCCCCTTAGAATAGGCTTGCAGGTCGCAGTAGCTTAACAAGACAGTTTAAATGCCCCTTGGAAGAGACGTGTAGGCCGCAGTAGCTTATCAAGACGGTTTAAATGCCCCGTGGATAAGTGGTGGAGGTTACAGTAGCTTAACAAGACGGTTTAAATGCCACTTGGAAGAGAAGTGCAAGTTACAGTAGCTTAACAAGACGGTTTAAATGCCCCTTGGAAGAGATGTGCAGGTCGCAGTAGCTTAGCAAGATGGTTTAAATGCCCCTTGGAAGAGCGGTGGAGGTCGCAGTAGCTTATCACGATGGTTTAAATGCCCCTTGGAAGAGACATGCAGGTTGCAGCAGCTTAAAAAGACGGTTTAAATGACCCTTGGAAGAGACGTGCAGGTCGCAGAGGCTTAACAAGACGGTTTAAATGCCCCTTGGAAGAGACATGCAGGTCGCAGTAGCTTAACAAGACGGTTTAAAAGCCCCTTGGAATAGACGTGCAAGTCGCAGTAGCTTAACAAGACGGTTTAAATGCCCCTTGGAAAAGTCGTGGAGGTTACAGTAGCTTAACAAGACAGTTTAAATGCCCCTTGGAAGAGACGATCAAGTCGCAGGAGCTTAAAAAGAGGGTTTAAATGCCACTTAGAATAGGCTTGCAGGTCGCAGTAGCTTAAAAATACAGTTTAAATGCCCCGTGGAAGAGACGTGCAGGTCGCAGTAGCTTAATAAGACGGTTTAAATGCCGCTTGGAAGAGACGTGCAGGTCGCAGTAGCTTAACAAGATGGTTTAAATGCCCCTTGGAAGAGCGGTGGAGGTCGCAGTAGCTTAACAAGATGGTTTAAATGCCCCTTGGAAGAGCGGTGGAGGTCGCAGTAGCTTAATAAGACGGTTTAAATGCCCCTTGGAAGAGACGTGCAGGTCGCAGTAGCTTAACAAGATGGTTTAAATGCCCCTTGGAAGAGACGTTCAAGTCACAGTAGCGTAAAAAGACTGTTTTAATGCGCCTTGGAAGAGACGTGCAGGTCGCAGAAGCTTAACAAGACGCTTTAAATGCCCCTTGGAAAAGAGGTGGAGGTCGCAGTAGCTTAACAAGACAATTTAAATGCCCCTTGGAAGAGACGTGCAGGTCACAGTAGCTTAACAAGAGGGTTTAAATGCCCCTTTCAAGAGACGTGCAGGTCGCAGGAGCTTAACAAGAGGTTTTAAATGCCCCTTGGAAGAGACGTGCAGGTCGCAGTAGCTTAACAAGACAGTTTAAATGCTCCTTGGAAGAGCGGCGGAGGTCGCAGTAGCTTAACAAGACAGTTTAAATGCCCCTTGGAAGAAACATGTAGGTCGAAGCAGCTTAACAAGACTGTTTAAATGCCCCTAGGAAAAGACGTGCAGATCGCAGAGACTTAACAAGACGGTTTAAATGCCCCTTGGAAGAGACATGCAGGTCGCAGTAGCTTAACAAGACGGTTTAAATGCCCCTTGGAAGAGACGTGCAGGTCGCAGTAGCTTAACAAGACGGATTAAATGCCCCGTGGAAAAGTGGTGGAGGTTACAGTAGCTTAACAAGATGGTTTAAATGCCACTTGGCAGAGACTTGCAAGTTACAGTAGCTTAACAAGACGGATCGGATTAAATGCCCCTTGGAAGAGATGTGCAGGTCGCAGTAGCTTAACAAGATGGTTTAAATGCCCCTTGGAAGAGCGGTGGATTTCGCAGAAGCTTAACACGATGGTTTAAATGCCCCTTGGAAGAGACATGCAGGTTGCAGCAGCTTAAAAAGACGGTTTAAATGCCACTTGGAAGAGACGTGCAGGTCGCAGTAGCTTAACAAGAGGGTTTAAATGCAGCTTGGAAAAGTGGTGGAGGTTACAGTAGCTTAACAAGATGGTTTAAATGCCACTTGGAAGAGACGATCAAGTCGCAGGAGCTTAAAAAGAAGGTTTAAATGCGCCATGGAAGAGAACTGCAGGTCGCAGTAGCATAACAAGACGGTTTAAATTCCCCTTGGAAGAGACATGCAGGTCACAGTAGCTTAACAAGACGGTTTAAATGCCCCTTGGAAGAGACGTGCAGGTAGCAGTAGCTTAACAAGACGGTTTAAATGCCCCTTGGAAGAGACCTGCAGGTAGCAGTAGCTTAACAAGACGGTTTAAATCCCCCTTGGAAGAGGCATGCAGGTCGCACTAGCTTAAAAAGAAGGTTTAAATGCCCCTTGGAAGAGACGAGCAGGTCACACTAGCTTAACAAGACGGTTTAAATTGGCCTTGGTAGAGACATGCAGGTCACAGTTGCTTAACCAGACGGTTTAAATGCCCCTTGGAAGAGATGTGCAGGTCGCAGTAGCTTAACAAGATGGTTTAAATGCCCCTTGGAAGAGCGGTGGAGGTCGCAGTAGCTTATCACGATGGTTTAAATGCCCCTTGGAAGAGACATGCAGGTTGCAGAGGCTTAACAAGACGGTTTAAATGCCCCTTGGAAGAGACATGCAGGTCGCAGTAGCTTAACAAAACGGTTTAAATGCCCCTTGGAAAAGTGGTGGAGGTTACAGTAGCTTAAAAAGATGGTTTAAATGCCCCTTGGAAGAGACGATCAAGTCGCAGGAGCTTAAAAAGAGGGTTTAAATGCACCTTAGAATAGGCTTGCAGGTCGCAGTAGCTTAACAATACAGTTTAAATGCCCCGTGGAAGAGACGAGCAAGTCGCAGTAGCTTAACAAGACGGTTTAAATGCCCCTTGGAAGTGACGTGCAGGTAGCAGTAGCTTAACAAGACGTTTTAAATCCTCCTTGGAAGAGACATGCAGGTCGCAGGATCTTAACAAGACGGTTTAAATGCACCTTGGAAGAGACATGCAGGTCGCAGTAGCTTAACAAGACGGTTTAAAAGCCCCTTGGAAGAGACGTGCAGGTAGCAGTAGCTTAACAAGACGGTTTAAATCCCCCTTGGAAGAGACATGCAGGTCGCAGGATCTTAACAAGAGGGTTTAAATGCCCCTTAGAATAGGCTTGCAGGTCGCAGTAGCTTAACAGTACAGTTTAAATGCCCCGTGGAAGAGACGTGCAGGTCGCAGTAGCTTAATAAGACGGTTTAAATGCCCCTTGGAAGTGACGTGCAGGTAGCAGAAGCTTAACAAGACGGTTTAAATCCCCCTTGGAAAAGACATATAGGTCGCAGGATCTTAACAAGAGGGTTTAAATGCCCCTTAGAATAGGCTTGCAGGTCGCAGTAGCTTAACAATACAGTTTAAATGCCCCATGGAAGAGAGGTGGAGGTCGCAGTAGCTTAACAAGACAGTTTAAATGCCCCTTGGAAGAGACGTGCAGGTCGCAGTAGCTTAACAAGACAGTTTAAATGCCACTTGGAAGAGACGTGCAGGTCGCAGTAGGTTAACAAGACGGTTTAAATGCCCCTTGGAAGAGCGGTGGAGGTCGCAGTAGCTTAACAAGACAGGTTAAATGCCCCTTGACAGAGATGTGCAGGTCGCAGTAGCTTAACAAGACGGTTTAAATGCCCCTTGGAAGTGCGGTGGAGGTCGCAGTAGCTTAACAAGATGGTTTAAATGCCCCTTGGAAGAGACATGCTGGTCGCAGCAGCTTAACAAGACGGTTTAAATGCCCCTTGGAAGAGACGTGCAGGTCGCAGTGGCTTAACAAGACGGTTTAAATGCCCCTTGGAAGAGACATGCAGGTCGCAGTAGCTTAACAAAACGGCTATATGCCCCTTGGAAGAGACGTGCAGGTCGCAGTAGCTTAACAAGACTGTTTAAATGCCCCTTGGAAAAGTGGTGGAGTTTTCAGTAGATTACCAAGACGGTTTAAATGCACCTTGGAAGAGACGTGCAGGTCGCGGTAGCTTAAAAAGACAGTTTTAATGCACCTTGGAAGAGACGTGCAGGTCGCAGTAGCTTAACAAGACGGTTTAAATGCCCCTTGGAAGAGACGTGCAGGTCACAGTAGCTTAACAAGACGGTTTAAATCCCTCTTGGAAGAAATGTGCAGGTCGCAGTAGCTTAACAAGAGGGTTTAAATGCCCCTTGGAATAGGCTTGCTGGTCGCAGCAGCTTAACAAGATGGTTTAAATGCCCCTTGGAAGAGACGTGCAGGTCGCAGTAGCTTAACAAGACAGTTTAAATGCCCCTTGGAAGAGACGTGCAGGTAGCAGTAGCTTAACAAGGCGGTTTAAATTCCCCTTGGAAGAAACATGCAGGTCGCAGTAGCTTAACAAGACGGTTTAAATTCCCCTTGGAAGAGACGTGCAGGTAGCAGTAGCTTAACAAGACGGTTGAAATGCCCCTTGGAAGAGACATGCAGGTCGCAGGATCTTAACAAGAGAGTTTAAATGCCCCTTAGAATAGGCTTGCAGGTCGCAGTAGCTTAACAAGACAGTTTTAATGCCCCTTGGAAGAGACGTGCAAGTCGCAGTAGCTTAAAAAGACGGTTTAAATGCGCCTTGGAAGAAACGTGCAGGTCGCAGTAGCTTAACAAGATGGTTTAAATGCACCTTGGAAGAGACGAGCAGGTCGCAGTAGCTTAACAAGACAGTTTAAATGGCCCTTGGAAGAGACGTGCAGATCACAGTAGCTTAACAAGACGGTTTAAATCCCCCTTGGAAGAGACGTGCAGGTCGCAGTAGCTTAACAAGATGGTTTAAATGCCCCTTGGAAGAGCGGTGGAGGTCGCAGTAGCTTAACACGATGGTTTAAATGCCCCTTGGAAGAGACATGCAGGTCGCAGCAGCTTAAAAAGACGGTTTAAATGCCCCTTGGAAGAGACGTTCAAGTCACAGTAGCGTAAAAAGACTGTTTAAGTGGTGGAGGTTACAGTAGCTTAACAAGACGGTTTAAATGCCACTTGGAAGAGAAGTGCAAGTTACAGTAGCTTAACAAGACGGTTTAAATGCCCCTTGGAAGAGATGTGCAGGTCGCAGTAGCTTAGCAAGATGGTTTAAATGCCCCTTGGAAGAGCGGTGGAGGTCGCAGTAGCTTATCACGATGGTTTAAATGCCCCTTGGAAGAGACATGCAGGTCGCAGCAGCTTAAAAAGACGGTTTAAATGACCCTTGGAAGAGACGTGCAGGTCGCAGAGGCTTAACAAGACGGTTTAAATGCCCCTTGGAAGAGACATGCAGGTCGCAGTAGCTTAACAAGACGGTTTAAAAGCCCCTTGGAAGAGACGTGCAAGTCGCAGTAGCTTAACAAGACGGTTTAAATGCCCCTTGGAAAAGTGGTGGAGGTTACAGTAGCTTAACAAGACAGTTTAAATGCCCCTTGGAAGAGACGATCAAGTCGCAGGAGCTTAAAAAGAGGGTTTAAATGCCCCTTAGAATAGGCTTGCAGGTCGCAGTAGCTTAACAATACAGTTTAAATGCCCCGTGGAAGAGACGTGCAGGTCGCAGTAGCTTAATAAGACAGTTTAAATGCCGCTTGGAAGAGACATGCAGGTCGCAGTAGCTTAACAAGATGGTTTAAATGCCCCTTGGAAGAGCGGTGGAGGTTGCAGTAGCTTAACAAGATGGTTTAAATGCCCCTTGGAAGAGCGGTGGAGGTCGCAGTAGCTTAATAAGACGGTTTAAATGCCCCTTGGAAGAGACGTGCAGGTCGCAGTAGCTTAACAAGATGGTTTAAATGCCCCTTGGAAGAGACGTTCAAGTCACAGTAGCGTAAAAAGACTGTTTAAATGCGCCTTGGAAGAGACGTGCAGGTCGCAGAAGCTTAACAAGACGGTTCAAATGCCCCTTGGAAGAGACGAGCAGGTCGCAGTAGCTTAACAAGACGGTTTAAATGCCCCTTGGAAGAGACGTGCAGGTAGCAGTAGCTTAACAAGACGGTTTAAATCCCCCTTGGAAGAGACATGCAGGTCAGAGGATCTTAACAAGAGGGTTTAAATGCCCCTTAGAATAGGCTTGCAGGTCGCAGTAGCTTAACAAGACAGTTTAAATGCCCCTTGGAAGAGACGTGTAGGTCGCAGTAGCTTATCAAGACGGTTTAAATGCCCCGTGGATAAGTGGTGGAGGTTACAGTAGCTTAACAAGACGGTTTAAATGCCACTTGGAAGAGAAGTGCAAGTTACAGTAGCTTAACAAGACGGTTTAAATGCCCCTTGGAAGAGATGTGCAGGTCGCAGTAGCTTAGCAAGATGGTTTAAATGCCCCTTGGAAGAGCGGTGGAGGTCGCAGTAGCTTATCACGATGGTTTAAATGCACCTTGGAAGAGACATGCAGGTCGCAGCAGCTTAAAAAGACGGTTTAAATGACCCTTGGAAGAGACGTGCAGGTCGCAGAGGCTTAACAAGACGGTTTAAATGCCCCTTGGAAGAGACATGCAGGTCGCAGTAGCTTAACAAGACGGTTTAAAAGCCCCTTGGAAGAGACGTGCAAGTCGCAGTAGCTTAACAAGATGGTTTAAATGCCCCTTGGAAAAGTGGTGGAGGTTACAGTAGCTTAACAGGCCAGTTTAAATGCCCCTTGGAAGAGACGATCAAGTCGCAGGAGCTTAAAAAGAGGGTTTAAATGCCCCTTAGAATAGGCTTGCAGGTCGCAGTAGCTTAACAATACAGTTTAAATGCCCCGTGGAAGAGACGTGCAGGTCGCAGTAGCTTAATAAGACGGTTTAAATGCCGCTTGGAAGAGACGTGCAGGTCGCAGTAGCTTAACAAGAAGGTTTAAATGCCCCTTGGAAGAGCGGTGGAGGTCGCAGTAGCTTAACAAGATGGTTTAAATGCCCCTTGGAAGAGCGGTGGAGGTCGCAGTAGCTTAATAAGACGGTTTAAATGACCCTTGGAAGAGACGTGCAGGTCGCAGTAGCTTAACAAGATGGTTTAAATGCCCCTTGGAAGAGACGTTCAAGTCACAGTAGCGTAAAAAGACTGTTTAAATGCGCCTTGGAAGAGACGTGCAGGTCGCAGAAGCTTAACAAGACGCTTTAAATGCCCCTTGGAAGAGAGGTGGAGGTCGCAGTAGCTTAACAAGACAATTTAAATGCCCCTTGGAAGAGACGTGCAGGTCGCAGTAGCTTAACAAGAGGGTTTAAATGCCCCTTTTAAGAGACGTGCAGGTCGCAGGAGCTTAACAAGAGGTTTTAAATGCCCCTTGGAAGAGACGTGCAGGTCGCAGTAGCTTAACAAGGCAGTTTAAATGCTCCTTGGAAGAGCGGTGGAGGTCGCAGTAGCTTAACAAGACAGTTTAAATGCCACTTGGAAGAAACATGTAGGTCGAAGCAGCTTAACAAGACTGTTTAAATGTCCCAAGGAAAAGATGTGCAGGTCGCAGAGACTTAACAAGACGGTTTAAATGCCCCTTGGAAGAGACATGCAGGTCACAGTAGCTTAACAAGACGGTTTAAATGCCCCTTGGAAGAGACGTGCAGGTCGCAGTAGCTTAACAAGATGGATTAAATGCCCCGTGGAAAAGTGGTGGAGGTTACAGTAGCTTAACAAGATGGTTCAAATGGCCCTTGGCAGAGACTTGCAAGTTACAGTAGCTTAACAAGACGGATTAAATGCCCCTTGGAAGAGATGTGCAGGTCGCAGTAGCTTAACAAGATGGTTTAAATGCCCCTTGGAAGAGCGGTGGATTTCGCAGAAGCTTAACACGATGGTTTAAATGCCCCTTGGAAGAGACATGCAGGTTGCAGCAGCTTAAAAAGACGGTTTAAAGGCGACTTGGAAAAGACGTGCAGGTCACAGTAGCTTAACAAGACGGTTTAAATGCCGCTTGGAAAAGTGGTGGAGGTTACAGTAGCTTAACAAGATGGTTTAAATGCCATTTGGAAGAGACGATCAAGTCGCAGGAGCTTAAAAAGAAGGTTTAAATGCGCCATGGAAGAGAACTGCAGGTCGCAGTAGCATAACAAGACGGTTTAAATTCCCCTTGGAAGAGACATGCAGGTCACAGTAGCTTAACAAGACGGTTTAAATGCCCCTTGGAAGAGACGTGCAGGTAGCAGTAGCTTAACAAGACGGTTTAAATGCCCCTTGGAAGAGACCTGCAGGTAGCAGTAGCTTAACAAGACGGTTTAAATCCCCCTTGGAAGAGACATGCAGGTCGCAGTAGCTTAAAAAGAAGGTTTAAATGCCCCTTGGAAGAGACGAGCAGGTCGCAGTAGCTTAACAAGACGGTTTAAATTGGCCTTGGTAGAGACATGCAGGTCACAGTTGCTTAACCAGACGGTTTAAATGCCCCTTGGAAGAGATGTGCAGGTCGCAGTAGCTTAACAAGATGGTTTAAATGCCCCTTGGAAGAGCGGTGGAGGTCGCAGTAGCTTATCACGATGGTTTAAATGCCCCTTGGAAGAGACATGCAGGTTACAGAGGCTTAACAAGACGGTTTAAATGCCCCTTGGAAGAGACATGCAGGTCGCAGTAGCTTAACAAAATGGTTTAAATGCCCCTTGGAAAAGTGGTGGAGGTTACAGTAGCTTAAAAAGATGGTTTAAATGCCCCTTGGAAGAGACGATCAAGTCGCAGGAGCTTAAAAAGAGGGTTTAAATGCACCTTAGAATAGGCTTGCAGGTCGCAGTAGCTTAACAATACAGTTTAAATGCCCCGTGGAAGAGACGTGCAGGTCTCAGTAGCTTAATAAGACGGTTTAAATGCCCCTTGGAAGAGACGAGCAAGTCGCAGTAGCTTAACAAGACGGTTTAAATGCCCCTTGGAAGTGACGTGCAGGTAGCAGTAGCTTAACAAGACGGTTTAAATCCCCCTTGGAAGAGACATGCAGGTCGCAGGATCTTAACAAGACGGTTTAAATGCACCTTGGAAGAGACATGCAGGTCGCAGTAGCTTAACAAGACTTTTTAAAAGCCCCTTGGAAGAGACGTGCAGGTAGCAGTAGCTTAACAAGACGGTTTAAATCCCCCTTGGAAGAGACATGCAGGTCGCAGGATCTTAACAAGAGGGTTTAAATTCCCCTTAGAATAGGCTTGCAGGTCGCAGTAGCTTAACAGTACAGTTTAAATGCCCCGTGGAAGAGACGTGCAGGTCGCAGTAGCTTAATAAGACGGTTTAAATGCCCCTTGGAAGTGACGTGCAGGTAGCAGTAGCTTAACAAGACGGTTTAAATCCCCCTTGGAAGAGACATGCAGGTCGCAATATCTTAACAAGAGGGTTTAAATGCCCCTTAGAATAGGCTTGCAGGTCGCAGTAGCTTAACAATACAGTTTAAATGCCCCATGGAAGAGAGGTGGAGGTTTCAGTAGCTTAACAAGACAGTTTAAATGCCCCTTGGAAGAGACGTGCAGGTCGCAGTAGCTTAACAAGACAGTTTAAATGCCACTTGGAAGAGACGTGCAGGTCGCAGTAGGTTAACAAGACGGTTTAAATGCCCCTTGGAAGAGCGGTGGAGGTCGCAGTAGCTTAACAAGACAGGTTAAATGCCCCTTGACAGAGATGTGCAGGTCGCAGTAGCTTAACAAGACGGTTTAAATGCCCCTTGGAAGTGCGGTGGAGGTCGCAGTAGCTTAACAAGATGGTTTAAATGCCCCTTGGAAGAGACATGCTGGTCGCAGCAGCTTAACAAGACGGTTTAAATGCCCCTTGGAAGAGACGTGCAGGTCGCAGTGGCTTAACAAGACGGTTTAAATGCCCCTTGGAAGAGACATGCAGGTCGCAGTAGCTTAACAAGACGGCTATATGCCCCTTGGAAGAGACGTGCAGGTCGTAGTAGCTTAACAAGACTGTTTAAATGCCCCTTGGAAAAGTGGTGGAGGTTTCAGTAGATTACCAAGACGGTTTAAATGCAGCTTGGAAGAGACGTGCAGGTCGCAGTAGCTTAAAAAGACAGTTTTAATGCACCTTGGAAGAGACGTGCAGGTCGCAGTAGCTTAACAAGACGGTTTAAATGCCCCTTGGAAGAGACGTGCAGGTCGCAGTAGCTTAACAAGACGGTTTAAATCCCTCTTGGAAGAGATGTGCAGGTCGCAGTAGCTTAACAAGAGGGTTTAAATGCCCCTTGGAATAGGCTTGCTGGTCGCAGCAGCTTAACAAGATGGTTTAAATGCCCCTTGGAAGAGACGTGCAGGTCGCAGTAGCTTAACAAGACGGTTTAAATGCCCCTTGGAAGAGACGTGCAGGTAGCAGTAGCTTAACAAGGCGGTTTAAATTCCCGTTGGAAGAGACGTGCAGGTAGCAGTAGCTTAACAAGACGGTTTAAATGCCCCTTGGAAGAGACATGCAGGTCGCAGGATCTTAACAAGAGAGTTTAAATGCCCCTTAGAATAGGCTTGCAGGTCGCAGTAGCTTAACAAGACAGTTTTAATGCCCCTTGGAAGAGACGTGCAAGTCGCAGTAGCTTAAAAAGACGGTTTAAATGCGCCTTGGAAGAGACGTGCAGGTCGCAGTAGCTTAACAAGACGGTTTAAATGCACCTTGGAAGAGACGTGCTGACCACAGTAGCTTAACAAGACGGTTTAAATCCCCCTTGGAAGAGACGTGCAGGTCGCAGTAGCTTAACAAGATGGTTTAAATGCCCCTTGGAAGAGCGGTGAAGGTCGCAGTAGCTTAACACGATGGTTTAAATGCCCCTTGGAAGAGACATGCAGGTCGCAGCAGCTTAAAAAGACGGTTTAAATGCCCCTTGGAAGAGACGTGCAGGTCGCAGAGGCTTAACAAAACGATTTAAATGCCCCTTGGAAGAGGCATGCAGGTCGCAGTAGCTTAACAAGAAGGTTTAAAAGCCCCTTGGAAGAGAAGTGCAAGTCGCAGTAGCTTAAAAGACGGTTTAAATGCCCCTTGGAAAAGTGGTGGAGGTTACAGTAGCTTAACAAGATGGTTTAAATGCCCCTTGGAAGAGACGTGCAGGTCGCAGTAGCTTAACAAGACGGTTTAAATGCCCCTTGGAAGAGACATTCAGGTCGCAGTAGCTTAACAAGACGTTTTAAATGCCCCTTGGAAAAGTGGTGGAGGTTACAGTAGCTTAACAAGATGGTTTAAATGCCCCTTGGAAGAGACGATCAAGTATCAGGAGCTTAAAAAGAAGGTTTAAATGCGCCTTGGAAGAGAAGTGCAGGTCGCAGTAGCATAACAAGACGGTTTAAATCCCTCTTGGAAGAGATGTGCAGGTCGCAGTAGCTTAACAAGAGGGTTGAAATGCCCCTTGGAAGAGACGTGCAGGTCGCAGTAGCTTAACAAGACGGTTTAAATACCTCTTGGAAGAGATGTGCAGGTCGCAGTAGCTTAACAAGAGGGTTTAAATGCCCCTTGGAATAGGCTTGCTGGTCGCAGCAGCTTAACAAGATGGTTTAAATGCCCCTTGGAAGAGACGTGCAGGTCGCAGCAGCTTAACAAGACGGTTTAAATGCCCCTTGGAAGAGACGTGCAGGTAGCAGTAGCTTAACAAGGCGGTTTAAATCCCCCTTGGAAGAGACATGCAGGTCGCAGTAGCTTAACAAGACGGTTTAAATTCCCCTCGGAAGAGACGTGCAGGTAGCAGTAGCTTAACAAGACGGTTTAAATGCCCCTTGGAAGAGACATGCAGGTCGCAGGATCTTAACAAGAGAGTTTAAATGCCTCTTGGAAGAGACGTGCAAGTCGCAGTAGCTTAAAAAGACGGTTTAAATGCGCCTTGGAAGAGACGTGCAGGTCGCAGTAGCTTAACAAAACTGTTTAAATGCCACTTGGAAGAGACGAGCAGGTCGCAGTAGCTTAACAAGAGGCTTTAAATGGTCCTTGGAAGAGACGTGCAGGTCACAGTAGCTTAACAAGACGGTTTAAATGCCCCTTGGAAGAGTGGTGGAGGTAGCAGTAGCTTAACACGATGGTTTAAATGTCCCTTGGAAGAGACATGCAGGTCGCAGTAGCTTAACAAGATGGTTTAAATACCCCTTGGAAGAGACATGCAGTTCGCAGTAGCTTAACAAGACGGTTTAAATCCCTCTTGGAAGAGACATGCAGGTCGCAGTAGCTTAAAAAGAAGGTTTAAATGCCCCTTTGAAGAGACGAGCAGGTCGCAGTAGCTAAACAAGACGGTTTAAATGCCCCTTGGAAGTGCGGTGGAGATCGCAATAGCTTAACAAGATGGTTTAAATGCCCCTTGGAAGAGACATGCAGGTCACAGCACCTTAACAAGATGGTTTAAATGCCCCTTGGAAGAGACGTGCAGGTCGCAGTAGCTTAACAAGACGGTTTAAATGCCCCTTGGAAGAGACGTGCAGGTAGCAGTAGCTTAACAAGGCGGTTTAAATTCCCGTTGGAAGAGACGTGCAGGTAGCAGTAGCTTAACAAGACGGTTTAAATGCCCCTTGGAAGAGACATGCAGGTCGCAGGATCTTAACAAGAGAGTTTAAATGCCCCTTAGAATAGGCTTGCAGGTCGCAGTGGCTTAACATGAGGGTTTAAATGCCCCTTGGAAGAGACGTGCAGGTCGCAGTAGATTAACAAGACGGTTTAAATGCACCTTGGAAGAGACGTGCAGGTCGCAGTAGCTTAAAAAGACGGTTTAAATGCACCTTGGAAGAGACGTGCAGGTCGCAGTAGCTTAACAAGACAGTTTAAATGCCCCTTGAAAGAGACGTGCAGGTCGCAGTAGCTTAACAAGACGTTTTAAATGCCCCTTGGAAGTGCGGTGGAGATCGCAGTAGCTTAACAAGACGGTTTAAATGCCCCTTGAAAGAGACATGCAGGTCACAGCACCTTAAAAAGACGGTTTAAATGCCCCTTGGAAGAGACGTGGAGGTCGCAGTAGCTTAACAAGACGGTTTAAATGCCCCTTGGAAGAGACATGCAGGTCGCAGTAGCTTAACAAAGCATTTTAAATGCCCCTTGGAAGTGCTGTGGAGGTCGCAGTAGCTTAACAAGACGGTTTAAATGCCCCTTGGAAAAGTGGTGGAGGTTACAGTAGCTTAAGAAGAAGGTTTAAATGCCCCATGGAAGAGACGTGCAAGTCGCAGTAGCTTAACAAGACGGTTTAAATGCCCCTTGGAAGAGACGTGCAGGTAGCAGTAGCTTAACAAGACGGTTTACATCCCCCTTGGAAGAGACATGCAAGTCGCAGTGTCTTAACAAGAGGGTTTAAATGCCCCTTAGAATAGGCTTGCAGGTCGCAGTAGCTTAACAATACAGTTTAAATGCCCCGTGGAAGAGACGTGCAGGTCGCAGTAGCTTAATAAGACGGTTTAAATGCCCCTTGGAAGAGCGGTGGAGGTCGCAGTAGCTTAACAAGATGGTTTAAATGCCCCTTGGAAAAGACATGCTGGTCGCAGCAGCTTAACAAGACGGTTTAAATGCCTGTTGGAAGAGACATGCAGGTCGCAGTAGCTTAACAAGACGGCTAAATGCCCCTTGGAAGAGACGTGCAGGTCGCAGTAGCTTAACAAGACGGTTTAAATGCCCCATGGAAAGGTGGTGGAGGTTACAGTAGATTAACAAGACGGTTAAATGCACCTTGGAAGAGACGTGCAGGTCGCAGTAGCTTAAAAAGACGGTTTAAATGCACCTTGGAAGAGACGTGCACGTCGCAGTAGCTGAACAAGACGGTTTAAATCCCCCTTGGAAGAGATGTGCAGGTCGCAGTAGCTTAACAAGAGGGTTTAAATGCCCCTTGGAATAGGTTTGCTGGTCGCAGTAGCTTACCAAGACGGTTTAAATGCCCCTTGGAAGAGACGTGCAGGTCGCAGTAGCTTAACAAGACGGTTTAAATGCCCCTTGGAAAAGTGGTGGAGGTTACAGTAGCTTAACAAGACGGTTTAGATGCCCCTTGGAAGAGAGGAGTATGTCACAGTAGCTTAACAAGATGGTTTAAATGCACCTCGGAAGAGACATGCAGGTCGTAGTAGCTTAACAAGATGGTTTAAATCCCCCTTGGAAGAGAAGTGCAGGTCGCAGTAGCTTAACAAGACACTTTAAATGCCCCTTGGAACAGACGTGCAGGTAGCAGTAGATTAACAAGACACTTTAAATGCCCCTTGGAAGAGACATGCAGGTCGCAGTAGCTTAACAAGATGGTTTAAATACCCCTTGGAAGAGACATGCAGTTCGCAGTAGCTTTACAAGACGGTTTAAATCCCTCTTGGAAGAGACAAGAAGGTCGCAGTAGCTTAAAAAGAAGGTTTAAATGCCCCTTTGAAGAGACGAGCAGGTCGCAGTAGCTAAACAAGACGGTTTAAATGCCCCTTGGAAGTGCGGTGGAGATCGCAATAGCTTAACAAGATGGTTTAAATGCCCCTTGGAAGAGACATGCAGGTCACAGCACCTTAACAAGATGGTTTAAATGCCCCTTGGAAGAGACGTGGAGGTCGCAGTAGCTTAACAAGACGGTTTAAATGCCCTTTGGAAGAGACATGCAGGTCGCAGTAGCTTAACAAAGCGTTTTAAATGCCCCTTGGAAGTGCTGTGGAGGTCGCAGTAGCTTAACAAGATGGTTTAAATGCCCCTTGGAAGAGCGGTGGATTTCGCAGAAGCTTAACACGATGGTTTAAATGCCCCTTGGAAGAGACATGCAGGTTGCAGCAGCTTAAAAAGACGGTTTAAATGCCACTTGGAAGAGACGTGCAGGTCACAGTAGCTTAACAAGACGGTTTAAATGCCGCTTGGAAAAGTGGTGGAGGTTACAGTAGCTTAACAAGATGGTTTAAATGCCATTTGGAAGAGACGATGAAGTCGCAGGAGCTTAAAAAGAAGGTTTAAATGCGCCATGGAAGAGAACTGCAGGTCGCAGTAGCATAACAAGACGGTTTAAATTCCCCTTGGAAGAGACATGCAGGTCACAGTAGCTTAACAAGACGGTTTAAATGCCCCTTGGAAGAGACGTGCAGGTAGCAGTAGCTTAACAAGACGGTTTAAATGCCCCTTGGAAGAGACCTGCAGGTAGCAGTAGCTTAACAAGACGGTTTAAATCCCCCTTGGAAGAGACATGCAGGTCGCAGGATCTTAACAAGAGGGTTTAAATGCCCCTTAGAATATTCTTGCAGGTCGCAGTAGCTTAACAATACAGTTTAAATGCCCCATGGAAGAGAGGTGGAGGTCGCAGTAGCTTAACAAGACAGTTTAAATGCCCCTTGGAAGAGACGTGCAGGTCGCAGTAGCTTAACAAGACAGTTTAAATGCCACTTGGAAGAGACGTGCAGGTCGCAGTAGGTTAACAAGACGGTTTAAATGCCCCTTGGAAGAGCGGTGGAGGTCGCAGTAGCTTAACAAGACAGGTTAAATGCCCCTTGACAGAGATGGGCAGGTCGCAGTAGCTTAACAAGACGGTTTAAATGCCCCTTGGAAGTGCGGTGGAGGTCGCAGTAGCTTAACAAGATGGTTTAAATGCCCCTTGGAAGAGACATGCTGGTCGCAGCAGCTTAACAAGACGGTTTAAATGCCCCTTGGAAGAGACGTGCAGGTCGCAGTGGCTTAACAAGACGGTTTAAATGCCCCTTGGAAGAGACATACAGGTCGCAGTAGCTTAACAAGACGGCTATATGCCCCTTGGAAGAGACGTGCAGGTCGCAGTAGCTTAACAAGACGGTTTAAATGCCCCTTGGAAGAGACATGCAGGTCGCAGTAGCTTAACAAGATGGTTTAAATACCCCTTGGAAGAGACATGCAGTTCGCAGTAGCTTAACAAGACGGTTTAAATCCCTCTTGGAAGAGACATGCAGGTCGCAGTAGCTTAAAAAGAAGGTTTAAATGCCCCTTTGAAGAGACGAGCAGGTCGCAGTAGCTAAACAAGACGGTTTAAATGCCCCTTGGAAGTGCGGTGGAGAACGCAATAGCTTAACAAGATGGTTTAAATGCCCCTTGGAAGAGACATGCAGGTCACAGCACCTTAACAAGATGGTTTAAATGCCCCTTGGAAGAGACGTGGAGGTCGCAGTAGCTTAACAAGACGGTTTAAATGCCCTTTGGAAGAGACATGCAGGTCGCAGTAGCTTAACAAAGCGTTTTAAATGCCCCTTGGAAGTGCTGTGGAGGTCGCAGTAGCTTAACAAGATGGTTTAAATGCCCCTTGGAAGAGCGGTGGATTTCGCAGAAGCTTAACACGATGGTTTAAATGCCCCTTGGAAGAGACATGCAGGTTGCAGCAGCTTAAAAAGACGGTTTAAATGCCACTTGGAAGAGACGTGCAGGTCACAGTAGCTTAACAAGACGGTTTAAATGCCGCTTGGAAAAGTGGTGGAGGTTACAGTAGCTTAACAAGATGGTTTAAATGCCATTTGGAAGAGACGATCAAGTCGCAGGAGCTTAAAAAGAAGGTTTAAATGCGCCATGGAAGAGAACTGCAGGTCGCAGTAGCATAACAAGACGGTTTAAATTCCCCTTGGAAGAGACATGCAGGTCACAGTAGCTTAACAAGACGGTTTAAATGCCCCTTGGAAGAGACGTGCAGGTAGCAGTAGCTTAACAAGACGGTTTAAATGCCCCTTGGAAGAGACCTGCAGGTAGCAGTAGCTTAACAAGACGGTTTAAATCCCCCTTGGAAGAGACATGCAGGTCGCAGGATCTTAACAAGAGGGTTTAAATGCCCCTTAGAATATTCTTGCAGGTCGCAGTAGCTTAACAATACAGTTTAAATGCCCCATGGAAGAGAGGTGGAGGTCGCAGTAGCTTAACAAGACAGTTTAAATGCCCCTTGGAAGAGACGTGCAGGTCGCAGTAGCTTAACAAGACAGTTTAAATGCCACTTGGAAGAGACGTGCAGGTCGCAGTAGGTTAACAAGACGGTTTAAATGCCCCTTGGAAGAGCGGTGGAGGTCGCAGTAGCTTAACAAGACAGGTTAAATGCCCCTTGACAGAGATGGGCAGGTCGCAGTAGCTTAACAAGACGGTTTAAATGCCCCTTGGAAGTGCGGTGGAGGTCGCAGTAGCTTAACAAGATGGTTTAAATGCCCCTTGGAAGAGACATGCTGGTCGCAGTAGCTTAACAAGACGGTTTAAATGCCCCTTGGAAGAGACGTGCAGGTCGCAGTGGCTTAACAAGACGGTTTAAATGCCCCTTGGAAGAGACATACAGGTCGCAGTAGCTTAACAAGACGGCTATATGCCCCTTGGAAGAGACGTGCAGGTCGCAGTAGCTTAACAAGACGGTTTAAATGCCCCTTGGAAGAGACGTGCAGGTCGCAGTAGCTTAACAAGACGGTTTAAATCCCTCTTGGAAGAGATGTGCAGGTCGCAGTAGCTTAACAAGAGGGTTTAAATGCCCCTTGGAATAGGCTTGCTGGTCGCAGCAGCTTAACAAGATGGTTTAAATGCCCCTTGGAAGAGACGTGCAGGTCGCAGTAGCTTAACAAGACGGTTTAAATGCCCCTTGGAAGAGACGTGCAGGTAGCAGTAGCTTAACAAGGCGGTTTAAATTCCCGTTGGAAGAGACGTGCAGGTAGCAGTAGCTTAACAAGACGGTTTAAATGCCCCTTGGAAGAGACATGCAGGTCGCAGGATCTTAACAAGAGAGTTTAAATGCCCCTTAGAATAGGCTTGCAGGTCGCAGTGGCTTAACATGAGGGTTTAAATGCCCCTTGGAAGAGACGTGCAGGTCGCAGTAGATTAACAAGACGGTTTAAATGCACCTTGGAAGAGACGTGCAGGTCGCAGTAGCTTAAAAAGACGGTTTAAATGCACCTTGGAAGAGACGTGCAGGTCGCAGTAGCTTAACAAGACAGTTTAAATGCCCCTTGAAAGAGACGTGCAGGTCGCAGTAGCTTAACAAGACGTTTTAAATGCCCCTTGGAAATGCGGTGGAGATCGCAGTAGCTTAACAAGACGGTTTAAATGCCCCTTGAAAGAGACATGCAGGTCACAGCACCTTAAAAAGACGGTTTAAATGCCCCTTGGAAGAGACGTGGAGGTCGCAGTAGCTTAACAAGACGGTTTAAATGCCCCTTGGAAGAGACATGCAGGTCGCAGTAGCTTAACAAAGCATTTTAAATGCCCCTTGGAAGTGCTGTGGAGGTCGCAGTAGCTTAACAAGACGGTTTAAATGCCCCTTGGAAAAGTGGTGGAGGTTACAGTAGCTTAAGAAGAAGGTTTAAATGCCCCATGGAAGAGACGTGCAAGTCGCAGTAGCTTAACAAGACGGTTTAAATGCCCCTTGGAAGAGACGTGCAGGTAGCAGTAGCTTAACAAGACGGTTTACATCCCCCTTGGAAGAGACATGCAAGTCGCAGTGTCTTAACAAGAGGGTTTAAATGCCCCTTAGAATAGGCTTGCAGGTCGCAGTAGCTTAACAATACAGTTTAAATGCCCCGTGGAAGAGACGTGCAGGTCGCAGTAGCTTAATAAGACGGTTTAAATGCCCCTTGGAAGAGCGGTGGAGGTCGCAGTAGCTTAACAAGATGGTTTAAATGCCCCTTGGAAAAGACATGCTGGTCGCAGCAGCTTAACAAGACGGTTTAAATGCCTGTTGGAAGAGACATGCAGGTCGCAGTAGCTTAACAAGACGGCTAAATGCCCCTTGGAAGAGACGTGCAGGTCGCAGTAGCTTAACAAGACGGTTTAAATGCCCCATGGAAAGGTGGTGGAGGTTACAGTAGATTAACAAGACGGTTAAATGCACCTTGGAAGAGACGTGCAGGTCGCAGTAGCTTGAAAAGACGGTTTAAATGCACCTTGGAAGAGACGTGCAGGTCGCAGTAGCTGAACAAGACGGTTTAAATCCCCCTTGGAAGAGATGTGCAGGTCGCAGTAGCTTAACAAGAGGGTTTAAATGCCCCTTGGAATAGGTATGCTGGTCGCAGTAGCTTACCAAGACGGTTTAAATGCCCCTTGGAAGAGACGTGCAGGTCGCAGTAGCTTAACAAGACGGTTTAAATGCCCCTTGGAAAAGTGGTGGAGGTTACAGTAGCTTAACAAGACGGTTTAGATGCCCCTTGGAAGAGAGGAGTATGTCACAGTAGCTTAACAAGATGGTTTAAATGCACCTTGGAAGAGACATGCAGGTCGTAGTAGCTTAACAAGATGGTTTAAATCCCCCTTGGAAGAGACGTGCAGGTCCCTGTAGCTTAACAAGCGTGTTTAAATGCCCCTTGGAATAGGCTTGCAGGTCGCAGTAGCTTTACAAGACGGTTTAAATGCCCCTAGGAAGAGCGGTGGAGGTCGCAGTGGCTTAACAAGACAGTTTAAATGCCCCTTGGAAGAGACGTGCAGTTCGCAGTAGCTTAACAAGACAGTTTAAATGCCCCTTGGAAGAGACGTGCAGGTCGCAGTAGCTTAATAAGACGGTTTAAATGCCCCTTCAAAGAGATGTGCAGGTCGCAGTAGCTTAATAAGATGGTTTAAATGCCCCTTGGAAGAGAGATGGAGGTCGCAGTAGCTTCACAAGACAGTTTAAATGCCCCTTGGAAGAGACGTGCAGGTCGCAGTAGCTTAACAAGAGGGTTTAAATGCCCCTTTCAAGAGACGTGCAGGTCGCAGAAGCTTAACAAGAGGGTTTAAATGCCCCTTGGAAGAGACGTGCAGGTCGCATTAGCTTAACAAGATGGTTTAAATGCCCCTTGGAAGAGCGGTGGAGGTCGCAGTAGCTTAACAAGACTGTTTACATGCCCCTTGGAAGAGACATGCAGGTCGCAATAGCTTATCAAGACTGTTTAAATGCCCCTCTGAAGAGACGTGCAGGTCGCAGTAGCTTAACAAGACTGTTGAGATGCTCCTTGGAAAAATGGTGGAGGTTACATTAACTTAACAAGACGGTTTAAAAGCCCCTTGGAAGAGACGTTCAAGTCACAGTAGCTTAAAAAGACGGTTTAAATGCGCCTTGGAAGAAATGTGCAGGTCGCAGTAGCTTAATAAGACAGTTTAAATGCCCCTTGGAAGAGAGGTGGAGGTCGCAGTAGCTTAACAAGACAGTTTAAATGCCCCTTGGAAGAGACGTGCAGGTCGCAGTAGCTTAACAAGAGGGTTTAAATGCCCCTTTAAAGAGACGAGCAGGTCGCAGGAGCTTAATAAGAGGGTTTAAATGCCCCTTGGAAGAGACGTTCAAGTCACAGTAGCGTAAAAAGACTGTTTAAATGCGCCTTGGAAGAGACGTGCAGGTCGCAGAAGCTTAACAAGATGGATTAAATGCCCCTTGGAAGAGCGGTGGAGGTCGCAGAAGCTTAACACGATGGTTTAAATGCCCCTTGGAAGAGACATGCATTTTGCAGCAGCTTAAAAAGACGGTTTAAATGCCACTTGGAAGAGACGTGCAGGTCGCCGAGGCTTAACAAGACGGTTTAAATGCCCCTTGAAAGAGACATGCAGGTCGCAGTAGCTTAACAAGACGGTTTAAAAGCCCCTTGGAAGAGACGTGCAGGTCGCAGTAGCTTAACAAGAGGGTTTAAATGCCCCTTTCAAGAGACGTGCAGGTCGCAGGAACTTAACAAGAGGTTATAAATGCCCCTTGGAAGAGATGTGCAGGTCGCAGTAGCTTAACAAGACAGTTTAAATGCTCCTTGGAAGAGCGGTGAAGGTCACAGTAGCTTAACAAGACAGTTTAAATGCCACTTGGAAGAAACATGCAGGTCGAAGCAGCTTAATAAGACTGTTTAAATGCCCCTAGGAAAAGACGTGCAGGTCGCAGAGGCTTAACAAGACGGTTTAAATGCCCCTTGGAAGAGACATGCAGGTCGCAGTAGCTTAACAAGACGGTTTAAATGCCCCTTGGAAGAGACGTGCAGGTCGCAGTAGCTTAACAAGACGGTTTAAATGCCCCGTGGAAAGTGGTGGAGGTTACAGTAGCTTAACAAGATGGTTTAAATGCCCCTTGGCAGAGACTTGCAAGTTACAGTAGCTTAACAAGTCGGATTAAATGCCCCTTGGAAGAGATGTGCAGTTCGCAGTAGCTTAACAAGATGGTTTAAATGCCCCTTGGAAGAGCGGTGGAGGTCGCAGAAGCTTAACACGATGGTTTAAATGCCCCTTGGAAGAGACATGCAGGTTGCAGCAGCTTAAAAAGACGGTTTAAATGCAACTTGGAAGAGACGTGCAGGTCGCAGTAGCTTAAAAAGACGGTTTAAATGCACCTTGGAAGAGACGTGCAGGTCGCAGTAGCTTAACAAGACAGTTTAAATGCCCCTTGAAAGAGACGTGCAGGTCGCAGTAGCTTAACAAGACGTTTTAAATGCCCCTTGGAAATGCGGTGGAGATCGCAGTAGCTTAACAAGACGGTTTAAATGCCCCTTGAAAGAGACATGCAGGTCACAGCACCTTAAAAAGACGGTTTAAATGCCCCTTGGAAGAGACGTGGAGGTCGCAGTAGCTTAACAAGACGGTTTAAATGCCCCTTGGAAGAGACATGCAGGTCGCAGTAGCTTAACAAAGCATTTTAAATGCCCCTTGGAAGTGCTGTGGAGGTCGCAGTAGCTTAACAAGACGGTTTAAATGCCCCTTGGAAAAGTGGTGGAGGTTACAGTAGCTTAAGAAGAAGGTTTAAATGCCCCATGGAAGAGACGTGCAAGTCGCAGTAGCTTAACAAGACGGTTTAAATGCCCCTTGGAAGAGACGTGCAGGTAGCAGTAGCTTAACAAGACGGTTTACATCCCCCTTGGAAGAGACATGCAAGTCGCAGTGTCTTAACAAGAGGGTTTAAATGCCCCTTAGAATAGGCTTGCAGGTCGCAGTAGCTTAACAATACAGTTTAAATGCCCCGTGGAAGAGACGTGCAGGTCGCAGTAGCTTAATAAGACGGTTTAAATGCCCCTTGGAAGAGCGGTGGAGGTCGCAGTAGCTTAACAAGATGGTTTAAATGCCCCTTGGAAAAGACATGCTGGTCGCAGCAGCTTAACAAGACGGTTTAAATGCCTGTTGGAAGAGACATGCAGGTCGCAGTAGCTTAACAAGACGGCTAAATGCCCCTTGGAAGAGACGTGCAGGTCGCTGTAGCTTAACAAGACGGTTTAAATGCCCCATGGAAAGGTGGTGGAGGTTACAGTAGATTAACAAGACGGTTAAATGCACCTTGGAAGAGACGTGCAGGTCGCAGTAGCTTGAAAAGACGGTTTAAATGCACCTTGGAAGAGACGTGCAGGTCGCAGTAGCTGAACAAGACGGTTTAAATCCCCCTTGGAAGAGATGTGCAGGTCGCAGTAGCTTAACAAGAGGGTTTAAATGCCCCTTGGAATAGGTATGCTGGTCGCAGTAGCTTACCAAGACGGTTTAAATGCCCCTTGGAAGAGACGTGCAGGTCGCAGTAGCTTAACAAGACGGTTTAAATGCCCCTTGGAAAAGTGGTGGAGGTTACAGTAGCTTAACAAGACGGTTTAGATGCCCCTTGGAAGAGAGGAGTATGTCACAGTAGCTTAACAAGATGGTTTAAATGCACCTTGGAAGAGACATGCAGGTCGTAGTAGCTTAACAAGATGGTTTAAATCCCCCTTGGAAGAGACGTGCAGGTCCCTGTAGCTTAACAAGCGTGTTTAAATGCCCCTTGGAATAGGCTTGCAGGTCGCAGTAGCTTTACAAGACGGTTTAAATGCCCGTAGGAAGAGCGGTGGAGGTCGCAGTGGCTTAACAAGACAGTTTAAATGCCCCTTGGAAGAGACGTGCAGTTCGCAGTAGCTTAACAAGACAGTTTAAATGCCCCTTGGAAGAGACGTGCAGGTCGCAGTAGCTTAATAAGACGGTTTAAATGCCCCTTCAAAGAGATGTGCAGGTCGCAGTAGCTTAATAAGATGGTTTAAATGCCCCTTGGAAGAGAGATGGAGGTCGCAGTAGCTTCACAAGACAGTTTAAATGCCCCTTGGAAGAGACGTGCAGGTCGCAGTAGCTTAACAAGAGGGTTTAAATGCCCCTTTCAAGAGACGTGCAGGTCGCAGAAGCTTAACAAGAGGGTTTAAATGCCCCTTGGAAGAGACGTGCAGGTCGCATTAGCTTAACAAGATGGTTTAAATGCCCCTTGGAAGAGCGGTGGAGGTCGCAGTAGCTTAACAAGACTGTTTACATGCCCCTTGGAAGAGACATGCAGGTCGCAATAGCTTATCAAGACTGTTTAAATGCCCCTCTGAAGAGACGTGCAGGTCGCAGTAGCTTAACAAGACTGTTGAGATGCTCCTTGGAAAAATGGTGGAGGTTACATTAACTTAACAAGACGGTTTAAAAGCCCCTTGGAAGAGACGTTCAAGTCACAGTAGCTTAAAAAGACGGTTTAAATGCGCCTTGGAAGAAATGTGCAGGTCGCAGTAGCTTAATAAGACAGTTTAAATGCCCCTTGGAAGAGAGGTGGAGGTCGCAGTAGCTTAACAAGACAGTTTAAATGCCCCTTGGAAGAGACGTGCAGGTCGCAGTAGCTTAACAAGAGGGTTTAAATGCCCCTTTAAAGAGACGAGCAGGTCGCAGGAGCTTAATAAGAGGGTTTAAATGCCCCTTGGAAGAGACGTTCAAGTCACAGTAGCGTAAAAAGACTGTTTAAATGCGCCTTGGAAGAGACGTGCAGGTCGCAGAAGCTTAACAAGATGGATTAAATGCCCCTTGGAAGAGCGGTGGAGGTCGCAGAAGCTTAACACGATGGTTTAAATGCCCCTTGGAAGAGACATGCATTTTGCAGCAGCTTAAAAAGACGGTTTAAATGCCACTTGGAAGAGACGTGCAGGTCGCCGAGGCTTAACAAGACGGTTTAAATGCCCCTTGAAAGAGACATGCAGGTCGCAGTAGCTTAACAAGACGGTTTAAAAGCCCCTTGGAAGAGACGTGCAGGTCGCAGTAGCTTAACAAGAGGGTTTAAATGCCCCTTTCAAGAGACGTGCAGGTCGCAGGAACTTAACAAGAGGTTATAAATGCCCCTTGGAAGAGATGTGCAGGTCGCAGTAGCTTAACAAGACAGTTTAAATGCTCCTTGGAAGAGCGGTGAAGGTCGCAGTAGCTTAACAAGACAGTTTAAATGCCACTTGGAAGAAACATGCAGGTCGAAGCAGCTTAATAAGACTGTTTAAATGCCCCTAGGAAAAGACGTGCAGGTCGCAGAGGCTTAACAAGACGGTTTAAATGCCCCTTGGAAGAGACATGCAGGTCGCAGTAGCTTAACAAGACGGTTTAAATGCCCCTTGGAAGAGACGTGCAGGTCGCAGTAGCTTAACAAGACGGTTTAAATGCCCCGTATAAAAGTGGTGGAGGTTACAGTAGCTTAACAAGATGGTTTAAATGCCCCTTGGCAGAGACTTGCAAGTTACAGTAGCTTAACAAGTCGGATTAAATGCCCCTTGGAAGAGATGTGCAGTTCGCAGTAGCTTAACAAGATGGTTTAAATGCCCCTTGGAAGAGCGGTGGAGGTCGCAGAAGCTTAACACGATGGTTTAAATGCCCCTTGGAAGAGACATGCAGGTTGCAGCAGCTTAAAAAGACGGTTTAAATGCAACTTGGAAGAGACGTGCAGGTCGCCGATGCTTAACAAGACGGTTTAAATGCCCCTTGGAAAAGTGGTGGAGGTTACAGTAGCTTAACAAGATGGTTTAAATGCCCCTTGGAAGAGACGATCAAGTTGCAGGAGCTTAAAAAGAAGGTTTAAATGCGCCATGGAAGAGAATTGCAGGTCGCAGTAGCATAACAAGATGGTTTAAATGCCCCTTGGAAGAGCGGTGGAGGTCGCAGTAGCTTAAAAAGACTGTTTACATGCCCCTTGGAAGAGACATGCAGGTCGCAGTAGCTTATCAAGACAGTTTAAATGCCCCTCTGAAGAGACGTGCAGGTCGCAGTAGCTTAACAAGACTGTTGAGATGCCCCTTGGAAAAATGGTGGAGGTTACATTTACTTAACAAGACGGTTTAAATGCCCCTTGGAAGAGACGTTCAAGTCACAGTAGCTTAAAAAGACGGTTTAAATGCGCCTTGGAAGAAATGTGCAGGTCGCAGTAGCTTAATAAGACAGTTTAAATGCCCCTTGGAAGAGAGGTGGAGGTCGCAGTAGCTTAACAAGACAGTTTAAATGCCCCTTGGAAGAGACGTGCAGGTCGCAGTAGCTTAACAAGAGGGTTTAAATGCCCCTTTAAAGAGACGAGCAGGTCGCAGGAGCTTAATAAGAGGGTTTAAATGCCCCTTGGAAGAGACGTTCAAGTCACAGTAGCGTAAAAAGACTGTTTAAATGCGCCTTGGAAGAGACGTGCAGGTCGCAGAAGCTTAACAAGATGGATTAAATGCCCCTTGGAAGAGCGGTGGAGGTCGCAGAAGCTTAACACGATGGTTTAAATGCCCCTTGGAAGAGACATGCATTTTGCAGCAGCTTAAAAAGACGGTTTAAATGCCACATGGAAGAGACGTGCAGGTCGCCGAGGCTTAACAAGACATTTTAAATGCCCCTTGAAAGAGACATGCAGGTCGCAGTAGCTTAACAAGACGGTTTAAAAGCCCCTTGGAAGAGACGTGCAGGTCGCAGTAGCTTAACAAGAGGGTTTAAATGCCCCTTTCAAGAGACGTGCAGGTCGCAGGAACTTAACAAGAGGTTATAAATGCCCCTTGGAAGAGAAGTGCAGGTCGCAGTAGCTTAACAAGACAGTTTAAATGCTCCTTGGAAGAGCGGTGAAGGTCGCAGTAGCTTAACAAGACAGTTTAAATGCCACTTGGAAGAAACATGCAGGTCGAAGCAGCTTAATAAGACTGTTTAAATGCCCCTAGGAAAAGACGTGCAGGTCGCAGAGGCTTAACAAGACGGTTTAAATGCCCCTTGGAAGAGACATGCAGGTCGCAGTAGCTTAACAAGACGGTTTAAATGCCCCTTGGAAGAGACGTGCAGGTCGCAGTAGCTTAACAAGACGGTTTAAATGCCCCGTGGAAAAGTGGTGGAGGATACAGTAGCTTAACAAGATGGTTTAAATGCCCCTTGGCAGAGACTTGCAAGTTACAGTAGCTTAACAAGTCGGATTAAATGCCCCTTGGAAGAGATGTGCAGTTCGCAGTAGCTTAACAAGATGGTTTAAATGCCCCTTGGAAGAGCGGTGGAGGTCGCAGAAGCTTAACACGATGGTTTAAATGCCCCTTGGAAGAGACATGCAGGTTGCAGCAGCTTAAAAAGACGGTTTAAATGCAACTTGGAAGAGACGTGCAGGTCGCCGATGCTTAACAAGACGGTTTAAATGCCCCTTGGAAAAGTGGTGGAGGTTACAGTAGCTTAACAAGATGGTTTAAATGCCCCTTGGAAGAGAATTGCAGGTCGCAGTAGCATAACAAGATGGTTTAAATGCCCCTTGGAAGAGCGGTGGAGGTCGCAGTAGCTTAACAAGATGGTTTAAATGCCATTTGGAAGAGACATGCAGGTCGCAGTAGCTTAACAAGACTGTTTAAATGCCCCTTGGAAGAGACGTGCAGGTAGCAGTAGCTTAACAAGAATGTTGAGATGCCCCTTGGAAAAGTGGTGGAGGTTACAGTAGCTTAACAAGACGGTTTAATTGCCCCTTGGAAGAGAAGTTCAAGTCACAGTAGCTTAAAAAGACGATTTAAATGCGCCTTGGAAGAGATGTGCAGGTCGCAGTAGCTTAATAAGACGGTTTAAATGCCCCTTGGAAGAGAGGTGGAGGTCGCAGTAGCTTAATGAGACAGTTTAAATTCCCCTTGGAAGAGACGTGCAGGTCACAGTAGCTTAACAAGAAGGTATAAATGCCCCTTTCAAGAGACGTGCATGTCGCAGGAGTTTAACAAGAGGGTTTAAATGACCCTTGGAAGAGACTTGGAGGTAGCAGTAGCTTAACAAGACGGTTTAAAAGCCCCTTGGAAGAGACGTGCAGGTCGCAGTAGCTTAACAAGAGGGTTTAAATGCCCCTTTCAAGAGACGTGCAGGTCGCAGGAACTTAACAAGAGGTTATAAATGCCCCTTGGAAGAGACGTGCAGGTCGCAGTAGCTTAACAAGACTGTTTAAATGCTCCTTTGAATAGCGGTGAAGGTCGCAGTAGCTTAACAAGACAGTTTAAATGCCACTTGGAAGAAACATGCAGGTCGAAGCAGCTTAATAAGACTGTTTAAATGCCCCTAGGAAAAGACGTGCAGGTCGCAGAGGCTTAACAAGACGGTTTAAATGCCCCTTGGAAGAGACATGCAGGTCTCAGTAGCTTAACAAGACGGTTTAAATGCCCCTTGGAAGAGACGTGCAGGTCGCAGTAGCTTAACAAGACGGTTTAAATGCCCCGTGGAAAAGTGGTGGAGGTTACAGTAGCTTAACAAGATGGTTTAAATGCCCCTTGGCAGAGACTTGCAAGTTACAGTAGCTTAACAAGACGGATTAAATGCCCCTTGGAAGAGATGTGCAGGTCGCAGTACCTTAACAAGATGGTTTAAATGCCCCTTGGAAGAGCGGTGGAGGTCGCAGAAGCTTAACACGATGGTTTAAATGCCCCTTGGAAGAGACATGCAGGTTGCAGCAGCTTAAAAAGACGGTTTAAATGCCACTTGGAAGAGACGTGCAGGTCGCCGAGGCTTAACAAGACGGTTTAAATGACCCTTGGAAGAGACATGCAGGTCGCAGTAGCTTAACAAGACGGTTTAAAAGCCCCTTGGAAGAGACGTGCAAGTCGCAGTAGCTTAACAAGACGGTTTAAATGCCCCTTGGAAAAGTGGTGGAGGTTACAGTAGCTTAGCAAGATGGTTTAAATGCCCCTTGGAAGAGACGATCAAGTCGCAGGAGCTTAAAAAGAAGGTTTAAATGCACCATGGAAGAGAACTGCAGGTCGCAGTAGCATAACAAGATGGTTTAAATTCCCCTTGGAAGAGACATGCAGGTCGCAGTAGCTTAACAAGACGGTTTAAATGCCCCTTGGAAGAGACGTGCAGGTAGCAGTAGCTTAACAAGACGGTTTAAATGCCCCTTGGAAGAGACGTGCAGGTAGCAGTAGCTTAACAAGACGGTTTAGATGCCCCTTGGAAGAGACGTGCAGGTAGCAGTAGCTTAACAAGATGGTTTAAATCCCCCTTGGAAGAGACATGCAGGTCGCAGTAGCTTAAAAAGAAGGTGTAAATGCCCCTTGGAAGAGACGAGCAGGTCGCAGTAGATTAACAAGATGGTTTGAATGCCCCTTGGAAGAGACGAGCAGGTTGCAGTTGCTTAACAAGACGGTTTAAATCCCCCTTGGAAGAGAAGTGCAGGTCGCAGGATCTTAACAAGAGGGTTTAAATGCCCCTTAGAATAGACTTGCAGGTCGCAGTAGCTTAACAAGACGGTTTAAATGGCCCTTGGAAGAGACGTGCAGGTCCCAGTAGCTTAACAAGACGGTTTAAATCCCCCTTCGAAGAGACGTGCAGGTCGCAGTAGCTTAACAAGATGGTTTAAATGCCCCTTGGAAGAGCGGTGGAGGTCGCAGAAGCTTAACACGATGGTTTAAATGCCCCTTGGAAGAGATGTGCAGGTCGCAGAGGCTTAACAAAATGGTTTAAATGACTCTTGGAAGAGGCATGCAGGTCGCCGCAGCTTAACAAGACAGTTTAAAAGCCCCTTGGAAGAGAAGTGCAAGTCACAGTAGCTTAAAAGACGGTTTAAATGCCCCTTGGAAAAGTGGTGGAGGTTACATTAGCTTAACAAGATGGTTTAAATGCCCCTTGGAAGAGACGATCAAATCGCAGGAGCTTAAAAAGAAGGTTTAAATGCGCCTTGGAAGAGAAGTGCAGGACGCAGAAGCTTAACAAGACGCTTTAAATGCCCCTTGGAATAGAGGAGGAGGTCGCAGTAGCTTAACAAGACAGTTTAAATGCCCCTTGGAAGAGACATGCAGGTCGCAGTAGCTTAACAAGAGGGTTTAAATGCCCCTTGGAAGAGACGTGCAGGTCGCAGTAGCTTAATAAGACGGTTTAAATGCCCCTTGGAAGAGAGGTGGAGGTCGCAGTAGCTTAATGAGACAGTTTAAATGCCCCTTGGAAGAGACGTGCAGGTCACAGTAGCTTAACAAGAAGGTATAAATGCACCTTTCAAGAGACGTGCAGGTCGCAGTAGCTTAACAAGATTGTTGAGATGCCCCTTGGAATAGTGGTGGAGGTTACAGTAGCTTAACAAGACGGTTTAAATGCCCCTTGGAAAAGACGTTCAAGTCACAGTAGCTTAAAAAGACGGTTTAAATACGCCTTGGAAGAGACTTGCAGGTCGCAGTAGCTTAACAAGACGGTGTAAATGCCCCTTGGAAGAGACTAGCAGGTCGCAGAAGCTTAACAAGACGCTTTAAATGCCCCTTGAAATTGTGGTGGAGGTGGCAGTAGCTTAACAAGACAGTTTAAATGCCCCTTGGAAGAGACTTGCAGGTCGCAGTAGCTTAACAAGACGGTTTAAATGCCAATTGGAAGAGACGTGCACGTCGCAGTAGCTGAACAAGACGGTTTAAATGCCCCTTGGATGAGCGGTTGAGGTCGCAGTAGCTTAACAAGACAGTTTAAATGCCCCTTGAAAGAGACGTGCAGGTCGCAGTAGCTTAACAAAATGGTTTAAATGCCCCTTGGAAGTGCGGTGGAGGTCGCAGTAGCTTAACAAGACGGTCTAAATGCCCCTTGGAGGAGACATGTAGGTCGCAGCAGCTTAACAAGACGATTTAATTACCCCTTGGAAGAGACGTGCGGTTTGCAGTAGCTTAACAAGACGGTTTAAATGCCCCTTGGAAGAGACATGCAGGTCGCAGTAGCTTAACAAGACGGTTTAGATGCCCCTTGGAAAAGTGGTGGAGGTTACAGAAGCTTAACAAGACTGTTTAAATGCCCCTTGGAAGAGACGAGCAGGTCGCAGAAGCTTAACAAGACGCTTTAAATGCCCCTTGGATGAGAGGTGGAGGTCTCAGTAGCTTAAAAAGACAGTTTAAATGCCCCTTGGAAGAGACGTGCAGGACGCAGTAGCTTAACTAGACGGTTTAAATGCCCCTTGGAGGTGCGGTGGAGGTCACAGTAGCCTAACAAGCCGGTTTAAATGCCCCTTGAAAGAGACATGCAGGTCGCAGCAGCTTAACAAGATGGTTTAAATGCCCCTTAGAAGAGCCGTGCAGGTCGCAGTAGCTTAACAAGACGGTTTAAATGCCCCTTGGAAGAGACATGCAGGTCGCAGTAGCTTAACAAGTCTGTTTAAATGCCCCTTGGAAGAGACTTGCTGGTCGCAGTAGCTTAACAAGACGGTTTAGATGCCCCTTGGAAAAGTGGTGGAGGTTACAGTAGCATAACAAGACTGTTTAAATGCCCCTTGGAAGAGACCTTCAAGTCGCAGTAGCTTAAAAAGACGGTTTAAATGACCCTTGGAAGAGAGGTGGAGGTCGCAGTAGCTTAACAAGATGGTTTAAATGACCCTTGGAAGAGAGGTGGAGGTAGCAGTAGCTTAACAAGACAGTTTAACTGCCGCTTGGAAGAGACGTGCAGGTCGCAGTAGCTTAAAAAGACGGTTTAAATGCCCCTTGGAAGAGACATGCAGGTCGCAGTAGCTTAACAAAGCGTTTTAAATGCCCTTTAACAGAGACATGCAGGTCGCAGTAGCTTAACAAAGCGTTTTAAATGCCCCTTGGAAGAGACATGCAGGTCGCAGTAGCTTAACAAGACGGTTTAAATGCCCCTTGGAAGAGACATGCAGGTCGCAGAAGCTTAACAAGACGGTTTAAATGCCCCTTGGAAGAGACGTGCAGGTCGCAGTAGCTTAACAAGACGGTTGAATTGCCCCTTGGATTAGAGGTGGAGGTCGCAGTAGCTTAACAAGACAGTTTAAATGCCCCTTGGAAGAGACATGCAGGTCGCAGTAGCTTAATAAGACGGTTTAAATGCCCCTTGGAAGAGACGTGCATGTCGCAGTAGCTTAACAAGACGATTTAAATACCCCTTGGAAGAGACGTGCAGGTCGCAGTAGCTTAACAAGACGCTTTAAATGCCCCTTGCAAGAGACGTGCAGGTCGCAGTAGCTTAAAAAGATGGTTTAAATGCCCCTTGGAAGAGCGGTGGAGGTCGCAGAAGCTTAACACGATGGTTTAAATGCCCCTTGGAAGAGACATGCAGGTCGCAGCAGCTTAAAAAGACGGTTTAAATGCCCCTTGGAAGAGATGTGCAGGTCGCAGAGGCTTAACAAAATGGTTTAAATGACTCTTGGAAGAGGCATGCAGGTCGCCGCAGCTTAACAAGACAGTTTAAAAGCCCCTTGGAAGAGAAGTGCAAGTCACAGTAGCTTAAAAGACGGTTTAAATGCCCCTTGGAAAAGTGGTGGAGGTTACATTAGCTTAACAAGATGGTTTAAATGCCCCTTGGAAGAGACGATCAAATCGCAGGAGCTTAAAAAGAAGGTTTAAATGCGCCTTGGAAGAGAAGTGCAGGACGCAGAAGCTTAACAAGACGCTTTAAATGCCCCTTGGAATAGAGGAGGAGGTCGCAGTAGCTTAACAAGACAGTTTAAATGCCCCTTGGAAGAGACATGCAGGTCGCAGTAGCTTAACAAGAGGGTTTAAATGCCCCTTGGAAGAGACGTGCAGGTCGCAGTAGCTTAATAAGACGGTTTAAATGCCCCTTGGAAGAGAGGTGGAGGTCGCAGTAGCTTAATGAGACAGTTTAAATGCCCCTTGGAAGAGACGTGCAGGTCACAGTAGCTTAACAAGAAGGTATAAATGCACCTTTCAAGAGACGTGCAGGTCGCAGTAGCTTAACAAGATTGTTGAGATGCCCCTTGGAATAGTGGTGGAGGTTACAGTAGCTTAACAAGACTGTTTAAATGCCCCTTGGAAGAGATATGCAGGTCGCAGTAGCTTAACAAGAGGGTTTAAATGCCCCTTGGAAGAGACGTGCAGGTCGCAGTAGCTTAATAAGACGGTTTAAATGCCCCTTGGAAGAGAGGTGGAGGTCGCAGTAGCTTAATGAGACAGTTTAAATGCCCCTTGGAAGAGACGTGCAAGTCGCAGTACCTTAAAAAGTCGGTTTAAATGCACCTTGTAAGAGACGTGCAGGTCGCAGTAGCTTAACAAGACAGTTTAAATGCCCCTTGGAAGAGACGAGCAGGTCTCAGTAGCTTAACAAGATGGTTTAAATGCCCCTTGGAAGAGACGTGCAGGTCACAGTAGCTTAACAAGACAGTTTAAATGCCCCTTGGAAGAGCGGTGAAGGTCTCAGTAGCTTAACAAGACAGTTTAAATGCCCCTTGGAAGACACATTCAGGTAGCAGCAGCTTAAAAAGACTGTTTAAATGCAACCTTGGAAGAGACGTGCATGTCGCAGTAGCTTAACAAGACGGTTTAAATGCCCCTTGGAAGAGACGTGCAAGTCACAGTAGATTAAAAAGACGGTTTAAATGCGCCTTGGAAGAGACGTGCAGGTCGGAGTAGCTTAGCAAGACGGTTTAAATGCCACTTGGAAAAGTGGTGGAGGTTACAGTAGCTTAAAAAGACGGTTTAAATGCCCCTTGGGAGAGACATGCAGGTCGCAGTAGCTTAACAAGACGCTTTAAATGCCCCTTGCAAGAGACGTGCAGGTCGCAGTAGCTTAACAAGATGTTTTAAATGCCCCTTGGATGATCGGTGGAGGTCGCAGTAGCTTAACAAGACGGTTTAAATGCCCCTTGGAAAAGACGTTCAGTTCGCAGTAGCTTAACAAGATGTTTTAAATGCCCCTTGGAAGAGACATGCAGGTCGTAGAAGCTTAACAAGACGGTATAATTGCCCCTTGGAAACGACTTGCTGGTCGCAGTAGCCTACCAAGACGGTTTAAATGGCCCTTCGAAGAGAAGTGTGGGTCGTAGTAACTTAACAAGACGTTTAAATGCCCCTAGGAAGAGCGGTGGAGGTCGCAGTAGCTTAAAAAGACGGTTTAAATGCCCCTTGGTAGAGACATGCAGGTCGCAGTAGCTTAACAAGACGGTTTAAATGCCCCTTGGAAGAGACGTGCAGGTTGCAGTAGCTTAACAAGACGGTTTAAATGCCCCTTGGAAGAGACGAGCAGGTCGCAGTAGCTTACCAAAACGATTTAAATGCCCCATGGAAGAGACGTGCAGGTCGCAGTAGCTTAAAAAGATGGTTTAAATGCCCCATGGAAGAGACGTGCAGGTCGCAGTAGCTTACCAAGACGATTTAAATGCACCGTGGAAGAGACGTGCAGGTCACAGTAGCTTATCAAGATAGTTTAAATGCCCCTTGAAAGAGCGGTGGATGTCGCAGTAGCTTAACAAGACAGTTTAAATGCCCCTTGGAAGAGACGTGCAGGTCGCAGTAGCTTAACAAGACGGTTTAAATGTCCCTTGGTAGAGACATGCAGGTCGCAGTAGCTTAACAAGACGGTTTAAATGCCCCAAGGAGGAGACGTGCAGGTCGCAGTAGCTTAACAAGACGGTTTAAATGTCCATTGGAAGAGACGTGCAAGTCGCAGTAGCTTAAAAAGTCGGTTTAAATGCACCTTGTAAGAGACGTGCAGGTCGCAGTAGCTTAACAAGACAGTTTAAATGCCCCTTGGAAGAGACGAGCAGGTCTCAGTAGCTTAACAAGATGGTTTAAATGCCCCTTGGCAGAGACTTGCAAGTTACAGTAGCTTAACAAGACGGATTAAATGCCCCTTGGAAGAGATGTGCAGGTCGCAGTAGCTTAACAAGATGGTTTAAATGCCCCTTGGAAGAGCGGTGGAGGTCGCAGAAGCTTAACACGATGGTTTAAATGCCCCTTGGAAGAGACATGCAGGTTGCAGCAGCTTAAAAAGACGGTTTAAATGCCACTTGGAAGAGACGTGCAGGTCGCCGAGGCTTAACAAGACGGTTTAAATGACCCTTGGAAGAGACATGCAGGTCGCAGTAGCTTAACAAGACGGTTTAAAAGCCCCTTGGAAGAGACGTGCAAGTCGCAGTAGCTTAACAAGACGGTTTAAATGCCCCTTGGAAAAGTGGTGGAGGTTACAGTAGCTTAGCAAGATGGTTTAAATGCCCCTTGGAAGAGACGATCAAGTCGCAGGAGCTTAAAAAGAAGGTTTAAATGCACCATGGAAGAGAACTGCAGGTCGCAGTAGCATAACAAGATGGTTTAAATTCCCCTTGGAAGAGACATGCAGGTCGCAGTAGCTTAACAAGACGGTTTAAATGCCCCTTGGAAGAGACGTGCAGGTAGCAGTAGCTTAACAAGACGGTTTAAATGCCCCTTGGAAGAGACATGCAGGTAGCAGTAGCTTAACAAGACGGTTTAAATGCCCCTTGGAAGAGACGTGCAGGTAGCAGTAGCTTAACAAGACGGTTTAAATCCCCCTTGGAAGAGACATGCAGGTCGCAGTAGCTTAAAAAGAAGGTGTAAATGCCCCTTGGAAGAGACGAGCAGGTCGCAGTAGATTAACAAGATGGTTTGAATGCCCCTTGGAAGAGACGAGCAGGTTGCAGTTGCTTAACAAGACGGTTTAAATCCCCCTTGGAAGAGAAGTGCAGGTCGCAGGATCTTAACAAGAGGGTTTAAATGCCCCTTAGAATAGACTTGCAGGTCGCAGTAGCTTAGCAAGACAGTTTAAATGCCCCTTGGAAGAGACGTGCAAGTCGCAGTAGCTTAAAAAGACGGTTTAAATGCGCCTTGGAAGAGACGTGCAGGTCGCAGTAGCTTAACAAGACGGTTTAAATGCCCCTTGGAATAGACGTGCAGGTCGGAGTAGCTTAACAAGACGGTTTAAATGGCCCTTGGAAGAGACGTGCAGGTCACAGTAGCTTAACAAGACGGTTTAAATCCCCCTTCGAAGAGACGTGCAGGTCGCAGTAGCTTAAGAAGATGGTTTAAATGCCCCTTGGAAGAGCGGTGGAGGTCGCAGAAGCTTAACACGATGGTTTAAATGCCCCTTGGAAGAGACATGCAGGTCGCAGCAGCTTAAAAAGACGGTTTAAATGCCCCTTGGAAGAGATGTGCAGGTCGCAGAGGCTTAACAAAATGGTTTAAATGACTCTTGGAAGAGGCATGCAGGTCGCCGCAGCTTAACAAGACAGTTTAAAAGCCCCTTGGAAGAGAAGTGCAAGTCACAGTAGCTTAAAAGACGGTTTAAATGCCCCTTGGAAAAGTGGTGGAGGTTACATTAGCTTAACAAGATGGTTTAAATGCCCCTTGGAAGAGACGATCAAATCGCAGGAGCTTAAAAAGAAGGTTTAAATGCGCCTTGGAAGAGAAGTGCAGGACGCAGAAGCTTAACAAGACGCTTTAAATGCCCCTTGGAATAGAGGAGGAGGTCGCAGTAGCTTAACAAGACAGTTTAAATGCCCCTTGGAAGAGACATGCAGGTCGCAGTAGCTTAACAAGAGGGTTTAAATGCCCCTTGGAAGAGACGTGCAGGTCGCAGTAGCTTAATAAGACGGTTTAAATGCCCCTTGGAAGAGAGGTGGAGGTCGCAGTAGCTTAATGAGACAGTTTAAATGCCCCTTGGAAGAGACGTGCAGGTCACAGTAGCTTAACAAGAAGGTATAAATGCACCTTTCAAGAGACGTGCAGGTCGCAGTAGCTTAACAAGATTGTTGAGATGCCCCTTGGAATAGTGGTGGAGGTTACAGTAGCTTAACAAGACTGTTTAAATGCCCCTTGGAAGAGACATGCAGGTCGCAATAGCTTAACAAGAGGGTTTAAATGCCCCTTGGAAGAGACGTGCAGGTCGCAGTAGCTTAATAAGACGGTTTAAATGCCCCTTGGAAGAGAGGTGGAGGTCGCAGTAGCTTAATGAGACAGTTTAAATGCCCCTTGGAAGAGACGTGCAAGTCGCAGTAGCTTAAAAAGTCGGTTTAAATGCACCTTGTAAGAGACGTGCAGGTCGCAGTAGCTTAACAAGACAGTTTAAATGCCCCTTGGAAGAGACGAGCAGGTCTCAGTAGCTTAACAAGATGGTTTAAATGCCCCTTGGAAGAGACGTGAAGGTCACAGTAGCTTAACAAGACAGTTTAAATGCCCCTTGGAAGAGCGGTGAAGGTCTCAGTAGCTTAACAAGACAGTTTAAATGCCCCTTGGAAGACACATTCAGGTAGCAGCAGCTTAAAAAGACTGTTTAAATGCCCCTTGGAAGAGACGTGCATGTCGCAGTAGCTTAACAAGACGGTTTAAATGCCCCTTGGAAGAGACGTGCAAGTCGCAGTAGATTAAAAAGACGGTTTAAATGCGCCTTGGAAGAGACGTGCAGGTTGGAGTAGCTTAGCAAGACGGTTTAAATGCCACTTGGAAAACTGGTGGAGGTTACAGTAGCTTAAAAAGACGGTTTAAATGCCCCTTGGAAGAGACATGCAGGTCGCAGTATCTTAACAAGATGGTTTAAATGCCCCTTGGAAGAGACGAGCAGGTCGCAGTAGCTTAATAAGACAGTTTAAATGCCCCTTGGAAGAGCGGTGGAGGTCGCAGTAGCTTAACAAGACAGCTTAAATGCCCCTTGGAAGAGACATGCAGGTCGCAGCAGCTTAACAAGACTGTTTAAATGCCCCTTGGAAGAGGCTTTCAGGTCGCAACAGCTTAACAAGACAGTTTAAGTGCCCCTTGGAAGAGCAGTGGAGGTCACAGTAGCTTAACAAGACGGTTTAAATGCCCCTTGGAAGAGGCTTGCAGGTCGCAGTAGCTTACCAAGACAGTTTAAATGCCCCTTGAAAGTGCGGTGGATGTCGCAGTAGCTTAACAAGACAGTTTAAATGCCCTTTGGAAGAGACATGCAGGTCGCAGTAGCTTAACAAGACAGTTTAAATGCCCCTTGGAAGAGACGTGCAGGTCGCAGTAGCTTAACAAGATGGTTTAAATGTCCCTTGGTAGAGACATGCAGGTCGCAGCAGCTTAACAAGACGGTTTAAATGCCCCATGGAGGAGACGTGCAGGTCACAGTAGCTTAACAAGACCGTTTAAATGTCCCTTGGAAGAGACGTACAAGTCGCAGTAGCTTAAAAAGACGGTTTAAATGCGCCTTGGAAGAGACGTGCAGGTCGCAGTAGCTTACCAAAATTGTTTAAATGCCCCTTGGAAGAGACGTGCAAGTCGCAGAGGCTTAACAATACAGTTCAAATCCCCCTTGGAAAAGACGTGCAGTTCGCAGTAGCTTAACAAGAGTGTTTAAATGACCCTTGGAAGAGTCTTGCAGTTAGCAGTAGCTTACCAAGACGGTTTAAATGCCCCTTTGAAGAGACGTGCAGGTCGCAGTAGCTTAACAAGACGGTTTAAATGCCCCTTGGAAGAGACGAGCAGGTCACAGTAGCTTACCAAGATGGTTTAAATGCCCCTTGGAAGAGACGTGTAGGTCGCAGTAGCTTAACAAGAGGGTGTAAATGCCCCTTGGAAGAGGCTTGCAGGTCGTAGAAGCTTACCAAGACGGTTTAATTGCCCCTTGGAAGAGACGTGCAGGTCGCAGTAGCTTAACAAGACGGTTCAAATGCCCCATTGAAGAGACGTGCAGGTCGCAGTAGCTTAACAAGACGGTTTAAATGCCCCTTGGAAAAGTGCTGGAGGTTACAGTAGCTTAACAAGAAGGTTTAAATGCCCCTTGGAAGAGACGTGCAAGTCGCAGTAGCTTAGCAAGACGATTTAAATGGCCCTTGGAAGAGACGTGCAGTTCGCAGTAGCTTACCAAGACGGTTTAAATGGCCCTTGGAAGAGACGTGCAGGTCGCAGTAGCTTAACAAGACGGTTTAAATGCCCCTTGGTAGAGACATGCAGGTCGCAGTAGCTTAACAAGACGGTTCAAATGCCCCATTGAAAAGACGTGCAGGTCGCAGTAGCTTAACAAGACGGTTTAAATGCCCCTTGGAAAAGTGCTGGAGGTTACAGTAGCTTAACAAGAAGGTTTAAATGCCCCTTGGAAGAGACGTGCAAGTCGCAGTAGCTTAACAAGACGATTTAAATGGCCCTTGGAAGAGACGTGCAGTTCGCAGTAGCTTACCAAGACGGTTTAAATGGCCCTTGGAAGAGACGTGCAGGTCGCAGTAGCTTAACAAGACGGTTTAAATGCCCCTTGGAAGAGAGGTGGAGGTCGCAGTAGCTTAACAAGACGGTTTAAATGCCCCTTGGAAAAGTGCTGGAGGTTACAGTAGCTTAACAAGAAGGTTTAAATGCCCCTTGGAAGAGACGTGCAAGTCGCAGTAGCTTAGCAAGACGATTTAAATGGCCCTTGGAAGAGACGTGCAGTTCGCAGTAGCTTACCAAGACGGTTTAAATGGCCCTTGGAAGAGACGTGCAGGTCGCAGTAGCTTAACAAGACGGTTTAAATGCCCCTTGGTAGAGACATGCAGGTCGCAGTAGCTTAACAAGACGGTTCAAATGCCCCATTGAAAAGACGTGCAGGTCGCAGTAGCTTAACAAGACGGTTTAAATGCCCCTTGGAAAAGTGCTGGAGGTTACAGTAGCTTAACAAGAAGGTTTAAATGCCCCTTGGAAGAGACGTGCAAGTCGCAGTAGCTTAACAAGACGATTTAAATGGCCCTTGGAAGAGACGTGCAGTTCGCAGTAGCTTACCAAGACGGTTTAAATGGCCCTTGGAAGAGACGTGCAGGTCGCAGTAGCTTAACAAGACGGTTTAAATGCCCCTTGGAAGAGAGGTGGAGGTCGCAGTAGCTTAACAAGACGGTTTAAATGCCCCTTGGAATAGACATGCAGGTCACAGTAGCTTAACAAGACGGTTTAAATGCCCCTTGGAAGAGACGTGCAGGTCACAGTAGCTTATCAAGATAGTTTAAATGCCCCTTGAAAGAGCGGTGGATGTCGCAGTAGCTTAACAAGACAGTTTAAATGCCCCTTGGAAGAGACGTGCAGGTTGCAGTAGCTTAACAAGATGGTTTAAATGTCCCTTGGTAGAGACATGCAGATGCAGTAGCTTAACAAGACGGTTTAAATGCCCCAAGGAGGAGACGTGCAGGTCGCAGTAGCTTAACAAGACGGTTTAAATGTCCCTTGGAAGAGATGTGCAAGTCGCAGTAGCTTAAAAAGTCGGTTTAAATGCGCCTTGTAAGAGACGTGCAGGTCGCAGTAGCTTAACAAGACGGTTTAAATGCCCCTTGGAAGAGACGAGCAGGTCTCAGTAGCTTAACAAGATGGTTTAAATGCCCCTTGGAAGAGACGTGCAGGTCACAGTAGCTTAACAAGACAGTTTAAAAGCCCCTTGGAAGAGCGGTGAAGGTCTCAGTAGCTTAACAAGACAGTTTAAATGCCCCTTGGAAGACACATTCAGGTAGCAGCAGCTTAACAAGACTGTTTAAATGCCCCTTGGAAGAGACGTGCATGTCGCAGTAGCTTAACAAGACGGTTTAAATGCCCCTTGGAAGAGACGTGCAAGTCGCAGTAGATTAAAAAGACGGTTTAAATGCGCCTTGGAAGAGACGTGCAGGTCGGAATAGCTTAGCAAGACGATTTAAAGGCCACTTGGAAAAGTGGTGGAGGTTACAGTAGCTTAAAAAGACGGTTTAAATGCCCCTTGGAAGAGACATGCAGGTCGCAGTATCTTAACAAGATGGTTTAAATGCCCCTTGGAAGAGATGAGCAGGTCGCAGTAGCTTAATAAGACAGTTTAAATGCCCCTTGGAAGAGCGGTGGAGGTCGCAGTAGCTTAACAAGACAGCTTAAATGTCCCTTGGAAGAGACAAGCAGGTCGCAGCAGCTTAACAAGACTGTTTAAATGCCCCTTGGAAGAGGCTTTCAGGTCGCAGTAGCTTAACAAGACAGTTTAAGTGCCCCTTGGAAGAGCGGTGGAGGTCACAGTAGCTTAACAAGACGGTTTAAATGCCCCTTGGAAAAGTGCTGGAGGTTACAGTAGCTTAACAACAAGGTTTAAATGCCCCTTGGAAGAGACGTGCAAGTCGCAGTAGCTTAACAAGACAATTTAAATGGCCCTTGGAAGAGACGTGCAGTTCGCAGTAGCTTACCAAGACGGTTTAAATGGCCCTTGGAAGAGACGTGCAGGTCGCAGTAGCTTAACAAGACGGTTTAAATGCCCCTTGGAAGAGCAGTGGAGGTCGCAGTAGCTTAACAAGACGATTTAAATGCCCCTTGGAATAGACATGCAGGTCACAGTAGCTTAACAAGACGGTTTAAATGCCCCTTGGAAGAGACGTGCAGGTCACAGTAGCTTATCAAGATAGTTTAAATGCCCCTTGAAAGAGCGGTGGATGTCGCAGTAGCTTAACAAGACAGTTTAAATGCCCCTTGGAGGAGACGTGCAGGTCGCAGTAGCTTAACAAGACGGTTTAAATGTCCCTTGGTAGAGACATGCAGGTCGCAGAAGCTTAACAAGACGGTTTAAATGCCCCAAGGAGGAGACGTGCAGGTCAAAGTAGCTTAACAAGACGGTTTAAATGTCCCTTGGAAGAGACGTGCAAGTCGCAGTAGCTTAAAAAGTCGGTTTAAATGCGCCTTGTAAGAGACGTGCAGGTCGCAGTAGCTTAACAAGACGGTTTAAATGCCCCTTGGAAGAGACGAGCAGGTCTCAGTAGCTTAACAAGATGTTTTAAATGCCCCTTGGAAGAGATGTGCAGGTCACAGTAGCTTAACAAGACAGTTTAAATGCCCCTTGGAAGACACATTCAGGTAGCAGCAGCTTAACAAGACTGTTTAAATGCCCCTTGGAAGAGACGTGCATGTCGCAGTAGCTTAACAAGACGGTTTAAATGCCCCTTGGAAGAGACGTGCAAGTCGCAGTAGATTAAAAAGACGGTTTAAATGCGCCTTGGAAGAGACGTGCAGGTCGGAGTAGCTTAGCAAGACGGTTTAAATGCCACTTGGAAAAGTGGTGGAGGTTACAGTAGCTTAAAAAGACGGTTTAAATGCCCCTTGGAAGAGACATGCAAGTCGCAGTATCTTAACAAGATGGTTTAAATGCCCCTTGGAAGAGACGAGCAGGTCGCAGTAGCTTAATAAGACAGTTTAAATGCCCCTTGGAAAAGCGGTGGAGGTCGCAGTAGCTTAACAAGACAGCTTAAATGCCCCTTGGAAGAGACATGCAGGTCGCAGCAGCTTAACAAGACTGTTTAAATGCCCCTTGGAAGAGGCTTTCAGGTCGCAGTAGCTTAATAAGACAGTTTAAATGCCCCTTGGAAAAGCGGTGGAGGTCGCAGTAGCTTAACAAGACAGCTTAAATGCCCCTTGGAAGAGACATGCAGGTCGCAGCAGCTTAACAAGACAGTTTAAATAGCCCTTGGAAGAGACGTGCAGGTCGCAGTAGCTTAACAAGATGGTTTAAATGTCCCTTGGTAGAGACATGCAGGTCGCAGCAGCTTAACAAGACGGTTTAAATGCCCCTTGGAGGAGACGTGCAGGTCACAGTAGCTTAACAAGACCGTTTAAATGTCCCTTGGAAGAGACGTGCAGGTCTCAGTAGCTTACCAAGATTGTTTAAATGCCCCTTGGAAGAGACTTGCAAGTCGCAGAGGCTTAACAAGACAGTTTACATCCCCCTTGGAAGAGACGTGCAGTTCGCAGTAGCTTAACAAGAGTGTTTAAATGACCCTTGGAAGAGTCTTGCAGTTAGCAGTAGCTTACCAAGACGGTTTAAATGCCCCTTTGAAGAGACGTGCAGGTCGCAGTAGCTTAACAAGACGGTTTAAATGCCCCTTGGAAGAGACGAGCAGGTCAGAGTAGCTTACTAAGATGGTTTAAATGCCCCTTGGAAGAGACGTGTAGGTCGCAGTAGCTTAACAAGACGGTGTAAATGCCCCTTGGAAGAGGCTTGCAGGTCGTAGAAGCTTAACAAGACGGTTTAATTGCCTCTTGGAAGAGACGTGCTGGTCGCAGTAGCTTAACAAGACGGTTTAAATGCCCCTTGGAAGAGCGGTGTAGGTCGCAGTAGCTTGACAAGACAGTTTAAATTCCCCTTGGAAGAGACGTGCAGTTCGCATTAGCTAAACAAGACTGTTTAAATGCCGCTTGGAAGAGACGTGCAGGTCGCAGTAGCTTAACAAGATGGTTTAAATGCCCCTTGGTAGAGACATGCAGGTCGCAGTAGCTTAACAAGACGGTTCAAATGCCCCATTGAAGAGACGTGCAGGTCGCAGTAGCTTAACAAGACGGTTTAAATGCCCCTTGGAAAAGTGCTGGAGGTTACAGTAGCTTAACAAGAAGGTTTAAATGCCCCTTGGAAGAGAGGTGAAAGTCGCAGTAGCTTAACAAGACGATTTAAATGGCCCTTGGAAGAGACGTGCAGTTCGCAGTAGCTTACCAAGACGGTTTAAATGGCCCTTGGTAGAGACGTGCAGGTCGCAGTAGCTTAACAAGACGGTTTAAATGCCCCTTGGAAGAGCGGTGGAGGTCGCAGTAGCTTAACAAGACGGTTTAAATGCCCCTTGGAATAGACATGCAGGTCACAGTAGCTTAACAAGACGGTTTAAATGCCCCTTGGAAGAGACGTGCAGGTCGCAGTTTCTTAACAACATGGTTTAAATGCCCCTTGGAAGAGACATGCAGGTCGCAGTAGCTTAACAGGAAGGTTTAAATGCCCCTTGGAAGAGACGTGCAGGTCGCAGTAGCTTGACAAGACGGTTTAAATGCCCCTTGGAAGAGACGTGCAGGTCACAGTAGCTTAACAAGACAGTTTAAATGCCCCTTGGAAGAGACGTGCAGGTCGCAGTAGCTTGACAAGACGGTTTAAATGCCCCTTGGAAATGTGGTGGAGGCTACAGTAGCTTAACAAGACGGTTTAAATGCCCCTTGGAAGGGACATGCAGGTCGCAGTAGCTTAACAAGAAGGTTTAAATGCCCCTTGGAAGAGACGTGCAGGTCGCAGTAGCTTGACAAGACGGTTTAAATGCCCCTTGGAAGAGACGTGCAGGTCACAGTAGCTTAACAAGACAGTTTAAATGCCCCTTGGAAGAGACGTGCAGGTCGCAGTAGCTTGACAAGACGGTTTAAATGCCCCTTGGAAATGTGGTGGAGGCTACAGTAGCTTAACAAGACGGTTTAAATGCAACTTGGAAGAGATGTGCAGGTCACAGTAGCTTAACAAGGCAGTTTAAATGCCCCTTGGAAGAGACGTGCAGGTCAAAGTAGCTTAACAAGACGGTTTAAATGCCCCTTGGAAGAGCGGTGGAGGTCGCATTAGCTTAACAGGATGGTTTAAATGCCCATTGGAAGAGAGGTGCAGTTCGCAGTAGCTTAATAAGACGGTTTAAATGCCCCTTGGAAGAGACGTGCAGGTCACAGTAGCTTAACAAGACGGTTTAAATGCCACTTGGAAGAGACGTGCAGGTCGCAGTAGCTTAACAAGATGGTTTAAATGCCCCTTGGAAGAGCGGTGGAGGTCGCATTAGCTTAACAGGACGGTTTAAATGCCCATTGGAAGAGAGGTGCAGGTCGCAGTAGCTTAATAAGACGGTTTAAATGACCCTTGGAAGAGACATGCAGGTCGCAGTAGCTTAAAAAGACGGTTTAAATGCCCTTTGGAAGAGACATGCAGGTCGCAGCAGCTTAACAAGACTGTTTAAATGCCCCTTGGAAGAGACATGCAGGTCGCAGTAGCTTAACAAGACGGTTTAAATGCACCTTGGTAGAGACATGCAGGTCGCAGTAGTTTAACAAGACGGTTTAAATGCCCCATTGAAGAGACGTGCAGGTCGCAGTAGCTTAACAATATGGTTTAAATGCCCCTTGGAAAAGTGGTGGAGGTTACAGTAGCTAAACAAGACGGTTTAAATGCCCCTTGGAAGAGACGTGCAAGTCGCAGTAGCTTAACAGGACAATTTAAATGCCCCTTGGAAGAGACGTGCAGGTCGCAGTAGCTTAACAAGACGGTTTAAATGCCCCTTGGAAGAGACGTGCAGGTCGCAGTAGCTTAAAAAGATGGTTTAAATGCCCCTTGGAAGAGCGGTGGAGGTCGCAGAAGCTTAACAAGACATTTTAAATGCCCCTTGGAAGAGACGTGCAGGTCACAGGAGCTTAATAAGACGGTTTAAATGTCCCTTGGAAGAGACGTGCAGGTCGCAGTTGCTTAACAAGACAGTTTAAATGCCCCTTGGAAGAGACGTGCAGGTCGCAGTAGCTTAACAAGACAGTTTAAATGCCCCTTGGAAGAGACGTGCAGGTCGCAGTAGATTAAAAAGATGGTTTAAATGCCCCTTGGAAGAGACGTGCAGGTCGCAGTAGCACAACAAGACGGTTTAAATGCCACTTGGAAGAGACGTTCAGGCCGCAGTAGCTTAACAAGACGGTTTAAATGCCCCTTAGAAGAGGCTTGCAGGTCGCAGTAGCTTACCAAGATGGTTTAAATGCCCCTTGGAAAAGACGTGCAGGTCGCAGTATCTTAACAAGATGGTCTAAATGCCCCTTGCAAGAGCGGTGGAAGTCGCATTAGCTTAACAAGACGGTTTAAATGCCATTTGGAAGAGACGTGCAGGTCGCAGTAGCTTAACAAGATGGTCTAAATGCCCCTTGCAAGAGCGGTGGAGGTCGCATTAGCTTGAAAAGACGGTTTAAATGCCCTTTGGAAGAGACGTGCAGGTCGCAGTAGCTTAACAAGATGGTTTAAATGCACCTTGGTAGAGACATGCAGGTCGCAGTAGCTTAACAAGACGGTTTAAATGTCCCGTTGAAGAGACGTGCAGGTCGCAGTAGCTTAACAATACGGTTTAAATGCCCCTTGGAAAAGTGGTGGAGGTCTAAATAGCTTAACAAGACGGTTTAAATGCCCCTTGGAAGAGACGTGCAGGTCGCAGTAGCTTAACAAGACGGTTTAAATGCCCCTTGGAAGAGACATGCAGGTCGCAGTAGCTTAAAAATACGGTTTAAATGCCCCTTGGAAGAGCGGTGGAGGTCTCAGTAGATTAACAAGTCAGTTTAAATGCCCCTTGGAAGAGACGTGCAGGTCACAGTAGCTTAACAAGACAGTTTAAATGCCCCTTGGAAGAGACGTGCATGTCGCAGAAGCTTAACAAGATGGTTTTAATGCCCCTTGGAAGAGACGTGCAGTTCGCAGTAGCTTAACAATTCGGATTAAATGTCCCTTGGAAGAGCAGTGGAGGTCGCATTAGCTTAACAAGACGGTTTAAATGCCCCTTGGTAGAGAAGTGCAGGTCACAGTAGCTTAACAAGTCGGTTAAAATGCCCTTTGGAAGAGCGGTGGAGGTCGCAGTAGCTTAACAAGACGGTTTTAATGCCGCTTGGAAGAGACGTGCTGGTCGCAGTAGCTTAACAATACGGTTTAAATGCCCCTTGGAAGAGACGTGCATGTCGCAGTAGATTAACAAGACGGTTTAATTGCCCCTTGGTAGAGAAATGCAGGTCACAGTAGCTTAATAAGACAGTTTGAATGCAGCTTGGAAGAGACGTGCAGGTCGCAGTAGCTTAACAAGACGATTTAAATGCCCCTTGGAAGAAACGTCCAGGTGGCAGTAGCTTAACAAGACTGTTTAAATGCCCCTTGGAAGAGACGTACAGGTCGCAGTAGCTTAACAAGATGGTTTAAATGCTCCTTGGAAGAGCGGTGGAGGTCGTAGTAGCTTAACAAAACGGATTAAATGCCCCTTGGAAGAGACGTGCAGGTCGCAGCAGCTTACCAAGACTGTTTAAATGCCCGTTGGAAGAGACGTGCAGGTCGCAGTAGCTTAACAAGACGGTTTAAATGCCCCTTGGAAGAGCGGTGGAGGTCGCAGTAGGTTAACAAAACGTTTTAAATGCCCCTTGGAATAGACGTGCAGGTCGCAGTAGCTTAACAAGACGGTTTAAATGCCCCTTGGAAGAGACATGCAGGTCGCAGTAGCTTAACAAGATGGTTTAAATGTCCCTTGGAAGAGCGTTGGAGGTCGCAAAAGCTTAACAAGACAGTTTAAATGCCCCTTGGAAGAGACGTGCAGGTCACAGGAGCTTAATAAGACGGTTTAAATGTCCCTTGGAAGAGACGTGCAGGTCGCAGTAGCTTAACAATACAGTTTAAATGCCCCTTGGAAGAGACGTGCAGGTTGCAGCAGCTTAAAAAGACGGTTTAAATGCCCCTTGGAAGAGAAGTGCAGGTCGCCGTAGCTTAACAAGACAATTTAAATGCCCTTTGGAAGAGACATGCAGGTTTCAGTAGCTTAACAAGACGGTTTAAATGCCCCTTGGAAGAGCGGTGTAGGACGCAGTAGCTTAACAAGACAGTTTAAATGCCCCTTGGAAGAGACGTGCAGTTCGCAGTAGCTTAACAAGACGGTTTAAATGCCCCTTGGAAGAGCGGTGTAGGTCGTAGTAGCTTAACAAGATGGTTTAAATGCCCCTTGGTAGAGACATGCAGGTCGCAGTAGCTTAACAAGTTGGTTTAAATGCCCCTTGGTAGAGACATGCAGGTCGCAGTAGCTTAACAAGACGGTTTAAATGCCCCTTGGAAGAGCGGTGTAGGTCGCAGTAGCTTAACAAGACAGTTTAAATGCCCCTTGGAGGAGACGTGCAGTTCGCATTAGCTAAACAAGACTGTTTAAATGCCGCTTGGAAGAGACGTGCAGGTCGTAGTAGCTTAACAAGATGGTTTAAATGCCCCTTGGTAGAGACATGCAGGTCGCAGTAGCTTAACAAGACGGTTCAAATGCCCCATTGAAGAGACGTGCAGGTCGCAGTAGCTTAACAAGACGGTTTAAATGCCCCTTGGAAAAGTGGTGGAGGTTACAGTAGCTTAACAAGAAGGTTTAAATGCCCCTTGGAAGAGACGTGCAAGTCGCAGTAGCTTAACAAGACGATTTAAATGGCCCTTGGAAGAGACGTGCAGTTCGCAGTAGCTTACCAAGACGGTTTAAATGGCCCTTGGAAGAGACGTGCAGGTCGCAGTAGCTTAACAAGACGGTTTAAATGCCCCTTGGAAGAGCGGTGGAGGTCGCAGTAGCTTAACAAGACGGTTTAAATGCCCCTTGGAATAGACATGCAGGTCACAGTAGCTTAACAAGACGGTTTAAATGCCCCTTGGAAGAGACGTGCAGGTCGCAGTATCTTAACAAGACTTTTTAAATGCCCCTTGGAAGAAATGTGCAGGTCGCAGTAGCTTAACAAGACGGTTTAAATACCCCTTGGAAGAGACGTGCAGGTCACAGTAGCTTAACAAGACTTTTTAAATGCCCCTTGGAAGAAATGTGCAGGTCGCAGTAGCTTAACAAGACGGTTTAAATACCCCTTGGAAGAGACGTGCAGGTCACAGTAGCTTAACAAGACTTTTTAAATGCCCCTTGGAAGAAATGTGCAGGTCGCAGTAGCTTAACAAGACGGTTTAAATGCCCCTTGGAAGAGACGTGCAGGTTGCAGTAGCTTAACAAGACGGTTTAAATGCCCCTTGGAAGAGCGGTGGAGGTCGTAGTAGCTTATCAAAACTGATTAAATGCCCATTGGTAGAGACGTGCAGGTCGCAGCAGCTTATCAAGACGGTTTAAATGCCCCTTGGAAAATCGATGGAGGTCGCAGTAGCTTAACAAGATGGATTAAATGCCCCTTGGAAGAGACGTGCAAGTCGCAGTAGCTTAACAAGAAGGTTTAAATGCCCCTTGGAAGAGACGTGCAGGTCGCATTAGCTTAACAAGACAGTTTAAATGCCCTTTGGAAGAGACGTGCAGGTCGCAGTAGCTTAACAAGACGGTTTAAATGCCCCTTGGAAGAGGCTGGCAGGTCTCAGTAGCTTACCAAGACGATTTAAATGCCCCTTGGAAGAGACGTGCAGGTCGCAGTAGCTTAACAAGATGGTTTAAATGCCCCTTGGAAGAGACGTGCAGTTCGCAGTAGCTTAACAAGAAGGTTTAAATGCCCCTTGGAAAAGTGGTGGAGGTTACAGTAGCTTAACAAGACGGTTTAAATGCCCCTTGGAAGAGACGTGCAGGTCACAGTAGCTTAACAAGACGGTTTAAATGCCCCTTGGAAGAAACGTGCAGGTCGCAGTAGCTTAACAAGACGGTTTAAATGCCCCTTGGTAGAGACGTGCAAGTCGCAGTAGCTTAACAAGACGGTTTAAATGCCCCTTGGAAGAGCGGTGGAGGTCGTAGTAGCTTTTCAAGACTGATTAAATGCCCCTTGGTAGAGACGTGCAGGTTGCATCAGCTTAACAAGACGGTTTACATGTCCCTTGGAAGAGACGTGCTAGTCGCAGTAGCTTAACAATACGGTTTAAATGCCCCTTAGAAGAGCGGTGGAGGTCGCAGCAGCTTAACAAGACAGTTTAAATGCCCCTTGGAAGAGATGTGCAGGTCGCAGTAGCTTAACAAGATGGATTAAATGCCCCTTGGAAGAGACGTGCAAATCGCAGTAGCTTAACAACACGGTTTACATGCCCCTTGGAAGAGCGGTGGAGGTCGCAGTAGCTTAACAAGATGGTTTAAATGCCCCTTGGAAGAGCGGTGGAGGTCGCAGTAGCTTAACAAGACAGTTTAAATGCCCCTTGGAAGAGATGTGCAGGTCGCAGTAGCTTAACAAGACGGTTTAAAAGCCCCTTGGAAGAGCGGTGGAGGTCGTAGTAGCTTATCAAGACTGATTAAATGCCCCTTGGAGGAGACGTGCAGGTCGCATCAGCTTAACAAGACGGTTTAGATGTCCCTTGGAAGAGACGTGCTAGTCGCAGTAGCTTAACAAGACGGTTTAAATGCCCAATAGAAGAGCGGTGGAGGTCGCAGTAGCTTAACAAGACAGTTTAAATGCCCCTGGGAAGAGACGTGCAGGTCGCAGTAGCTTAACAAGATGGTTTAAATGCCCCTTGGAAGAGACGTGCAGTTCGCAGTAGCTTAACAAGAAGGTTTAAATGCCCCTTGGAAAAGTGGTGGAGGCTACAGTAGCTTAACAAGACGGTTTAAATGCCCCTTGGAAGAGACGTGCAGGTCGCAGTAGCTTAACAAGACGGTTTAAATGCCCCTAGGAAGAAACGTGCAGGTCGCAGTAGCTTAACAAAAAGGTTTAAATGCCCCTTGGTAGAGACGTGCAAGTCGCAGTAGCTTAACAAGACGGTTTAAATGCCCCTTGGAAGAGCGGTGGAGGTCGTAGTAGCTTATCAAGACTGATTAAATGCCCATTGGTAGAGACGTGCAGGTCGCATCAGCTTAACAAGACGGTTTAAATGTCCCTTGGAAGAGACGTGCTAGTCGCAGTAGCTTAACAAGACGATTTAAATTCCCAATAGAAGAGCGGTGGAGGTTGCAGTAGCTTAACAAGACAGTTTAAATGCCCCTTGGAAGAGATGTGCAGGTCGCAGTAGCTTAACAAGATGGATTAAATGCCCCTTGGAAGAGACGTGCAAATCGCAGTAGCTTAACAACACGGTTTACATGCCCCTTGGAAGAGCGGTGGAGGTCACAGTAGCTTAACAAGACAGTTTAAATGCCCCTTGGAAGAGATGTGCAGGTCGCAGTAGCTTAACAACACGGTTTAAATGCCCCTTGGAAGAGACGTGCAGGTCGCAGAAGCTTAACAAGATGGTTTAAATGCCCCTTGGAAGAGCGGTGGAGGTCGCAGTAGCTTAACAAGACAGTTTAATTGCCCCTTGGAGGAGACATGCAGGTCGCAGTAGCTTAGCAAGACTGTTTAAATGCCAAATAGAAGAGCGGTGGAGGTTGCAGTAGCTTAACAAGACAGTTTAAATGCCCCTTGGAAGAGATGTGCAGGTCGCAGTAGCTTAACAAGATGGATTAAATGACCCCTTGGAAGAGACGTGCAAATCGCAGTAGCTTAACAACACGGTTTACATGCCCCTTGGAAGAGCGGTGGAGGTCGCAGTAGCTTAACAAGATGGTTTAAATGCCCCTTGGAAGAGCGGTGGAGGTCGCAGTAGCTTAACAAGACAGTTTAAATGCCCCTTGGAAGAGATGTGCAGGTCGCAGTAGCTTAACAAGACGGTTTAAATGCGCCTTGGAAGAGAAGAGCAGGTCGCAGAAGCTTAACAAGATGGTTTAAATGCCCCTTGGAAGAGAGATGGAGGTCGCAGTAGCTTAACAAGACAGTTTAATTGCCCCTTGGAAGAGACATGCAGTTCGCAGTAGCTTAGCAAGACTGTTTAAATGCCCCTTGAAGAGACGTGCAGGTCGCAGTAGCTTAACAAGACGGATTAAATGCCCCTTGGTAGAGACATGAAGGTCGCAGTAGCTTAACAACATGGTTTAAATGCCCCATGGAAGAGAAGTGCAGGTCGCAGTAGCTTAACAAGATGGTTTAAATGAACCTTGGAAAAGTGGTGGAGGTTACAGTAGCTTAACAAGACAGTTTAAATGCCCCTTGGAAGAGACGTGCAAGTCGCAGTAGCTTAAGAAGACGGTTTAAATGCCAGTTTGAAGAGACGTGCAGGTCGCAGTAGCTTAAAAAGACGGTTTAAATGCCCCTTGGAAGAGACATGCAGGTCGCAGCAGTTTAAAAAGACTGTTTAAATGCCCCTTGGAAAAGACGTGCAGGTCGCAGTGGCTTAACAAGACAGCTTAAATGCCCCTTGGAAGAGATGTGCAAGTCGCAGTAGCTTAAAAAGACTGTTTAAATGCCCCTTGGAAGAGACGTGCAGGTCGCAGTAGCTTAACAAGACGGTTTAAATGCCTCATGGAAGAGACGTGCAAGTCGCAGTAGCTTAAAAAGACGGTTTAAATGAGCCTAGGAAGAGAGGTGCAGGTCGCAGTAGCTTAACAAGACGATTTAAATGCCCCTTGGAAGAAACGTGCAGGTCGCAGTAGTTAACAAGACGGTTTAAATGCCCCTTGGAAGAGACGTGCAGGACGCAGTAGCTTAACAAGACGGTCTAAATGCCCCTTGGAAGAGCGGTGGAGTTCGTAGTAGTTTATCAAGACTGATTAAATGCCCCTTGGCAGAGACGTGCAGGTCGCAGTAGCTTAACAAGATGGAATAAATGCCCCTTGGTAGAGACATGCAGGTCGCAGTAGCTTAACAACATGGTTTAAATGCCCCATGGAAGAGAAGTGCAGGTCGCAGTAGCTTAACAAGATGGTTTAAATGCCCCTTGGAAAAGTGGTGGAGGTTACAGTAGCTTAACAAGACAGTTTAAATGCCCCTCGAAAAGAAGTGCAAGTCGCAGTAGCTTAAGAAGACGGTTTAAATGCCCCTTGGAAGAGACGTGCAGGTTCGCAGAAGCTTAAAAAGACGGTTTAAATGCCCCTTGGAAGAGACATCCAGGTCGCATCAGCTTAAAAAGACTGTTTAAATTCCCCTTGGAAAAGACGTGCAGGTCGCAGTGGATTAATAAGACAGCTTAAATGCCCCTTGGAAGAGATGTGCAAGTCGCAGTAGCTTAAAAAGACGGTTTAAATGCCCCTTGGAAGAGACGTGCAGGTCGCAGTAGCTTAACAAGATGGTTTAAATGCCCCTTGGAAGAGACGTGCAAGTCGCAGTAGCTTAAAAAGACGGTTTAAATGAGCCTAGGAAGAGAGGTGCAGGTCGCAGTAGCTTAACAAGACGATTTAAATGCCCCTTGGAAGAAACGTGCAGGTCGCAGTAGCTTAACAAGACGGTTTAAAAGCCCCTTGGAAGAGACGTGCAGGTCGCAGTAGCTTAACAAGACGGTCTAAATGCCCCTTGGAAGAGCGGTGGAGGTCGTAGTAGTTTATCAAGACTGATTAAATGCCCCTTGGCAGAGACGTGCAGGTCGCAGTAGCTTAACAAGACGGAATAAATGCCCCTTGGTTGAGACATGCAGGTCGCAGTAGCTTAACAACATGGTTTAAATGCCCCATAGAAGAGAAGTGCAGGTCGCAGTAGCTTAACAAGATGGTTTAAATGCCCCTTGGAAAAGTGATGGAGGTTACAGTAGCTTAACAAGACAGTTTAAATGCCCCTTGGAAGAGACGTGCAAGTCTCAGTAGCTTAAGAAGACGGTTTAAATGCCCCTTGGAAGAGACGTGCAGGTCGCAGAAGCTTAAAAAGACGGTTTAAATGCCCCTTGGAAGAGACATGCAGGAGGCATCAGTTTAAAAAGACTGTTTAAATTCCCCTTGGAAAAGACATGCAGGTCGCAGTGGCTTAATAAGACAGCTTAAATGCCCCTTGGATGAGACGTGCAGGTCGCAGTAGCTTAACAAGGTGGTTTAAATGCCCCTTGGAAGAGACGTGCAAGTCGCAGTAGCTTAAAAAGACGGTTTACATGAGCCTTGGAAGAGAGGTGGAGGTCGCAGTAGCTTAACAAGACGATTTAAATGCCCCTTGGAAGAAACGTGCAGGTCGCAGTAGCTTAACAAGACGGTCTAAATGCCCCTTGGAAGAGCGGAGGAGGTCGTAGTAGTTTATCAAGACTGATTAAATGCCCCTTGGTAGAGACGTGCAGGTCGCATCAGCTTAACAAGACGGTTTAAATGTCCCTTGGAAGAGACGTGCAAGTCGCAGTAGCTTAACAAGACTGTTTAAATGCCCCTTGGAAAATCGGTGGAGGTCGCAGTAGATTAACAAGATGGATTAAATGCCCCTTGGAAGAGACGTGCAAGTCACAGTAGCTTAACAACACGGTTTACATGCCCCTTGGAAGAGCGGTGGAGGTCGCAGTAGCTTAACAAGATGGTTTAAATGCCCCTTGGAAGAGCGGTGCAGGTCGCAGTAGTTTAACAAGACAGTTTAAATGCCCCTTGGAAGAGACGTGCAGGTCGCAGTAGCTTAACTACACGGTTTACATGCCCCTTGGAAGAGCGGTGGAGGTCGCAGTAGCTTAACAAGATGGTTTAAATGCCCCTTGGAAGAGCGGTGGAGGTCGCAGTAGTTTAACAAGACAGTTTAAATGCCCCTTGGTAGAGACGTGCAGGTCGCAGTAGCTTAACAATACGGTTTACATGCCCCTTGGAAGAGCGGTGGAGGTCGCAGTAGCTTAACAATATGGTTTAAATGCCCCTTGGAAGAGCGGTGGAGGTCGCAGTAGCTTAACAAGACGGTTTGAATGCACCTTGGAAGAGACGTGCAGGTCGCAGAAGCTTAACAAGATGGTTTAAATGGCCCTTGGAAAAGCGGTGGAGGTCGCAGTAGCTTAAAAAGACTGTTTAATTGCCCCTTGGAAGAGACATGCAGGTCGCAGCAGCTTAACAAGACTGTTTAAATGCCCCTTGGAAGAGACGTGCAGGTCGCAGTAGCTTAACAAGACGGATTAAATGCCCCTTGGTAGAGACATGCAGCTCGCAGTAGCTTAACAAAATGGTTTAAATGCCCCTTGGAAGAGCGGTGGAGGTCGCTGTAGCTTAACAAGACGGTTTAAATGCCCCTTGGAAAAGTGGTGGAGGTTACAGTAGCTTAACAAGACGGTTTAAATGCCCCTTGGAAGAGACGTGCAAGTCACAGTAGCTTAATAAGACGGTTTAAATGCCCCTTGGAAGAGACGTGCAAGTCGCAGTAGCTTAAAAAGACGGTTTAAATGCCCCTTGGAAGAGACGTGCAGGTCGCAGTTGCTTAACAACATGGTTTAAATGCCCCTTGGAAGAGCGGTGGAGGTCGCAGTAGCTTAACAAGACAGTTTAAATTACCCATTGGAAGAGACGTGCAGGTCGCAGTAGCTTAATAAGACGGTTTAAATGTCCCTTGGAAGAGATGTGCAGGTCGCAGTAGCTTAACAAGACGGTTTAAATGCCCCTTGGAAGAGACGTGCAGGTCGCAGTAGCTTAGCAAGACGGTTTAAATGCCACTTGGAAGAGCGGTGGAGGTCGCAGCAGCTTAACAAGACAGTTTAAATACCCCTTGGAAGAGACGTGCAGGTCGCAGTAGCTTAACAAGACGGTTTAAATGCCCCTTGGAAGAGACGTGCAGGTCGCAGTAGCTTAACAAGACGGTTTAAATGCCCCTTGGAAGAGACGTGCAGGTCGCAGTAGCTTAACAAGGCAGTTTAAATACCCCTTGGAAGAGACGTGCAGGTCGCAGTAGCTTAACAAGATGGTTTAAATGCCCCTTGGAAGAGCGGTGGAGGTCGCAGTAGCTTAACAAGATGGTTTAAATGACCCTTGGAAGAGACATGCAGGTCGCAGCAGCTTAAAAAGACTGTTTAAATGCCCATTGGAAAAGACGTGCAGGTCTCAGTGGCCTAACAAGACAGTTTAAATGCCCCTTGGAAGAGACATGCAGGTCGCAGTAGCTTAACAAGACGGTTTAAATGCCCCTTGGAAGAGACGTGCAAGTCGCAGTAGCTTAAAAAGACGGTTTAAATGAGCCTTGGAAGAGACATGCAGGTCGCAGTAGCTTTGCAAGACGGTTTAAATGCCCCTTGCAAGAGACGTGCATGTCGCACTAGATTAACAAGACGGTTTAAATGCCCCTTGGTAGAGACGTGCAGGTCGCAGTAGCTTAACAAGACGGTTTAAATACCTCTTGGAAGAGACGTGCAGGTCACAGTAGCTTAAGAAGACTTTTTAAATGCCCTTGGAAGAAATGTGCAGGTCGCAGTAGCTTAACAAGACGGTTTAAATGCCCCTTGGAAGAGACGTGCAGGTCGCAGTAGCTTAACAAGACAGTTTAAATGCCCCTTGGAAGAGAGGTGGAGGTCGTAGTAGCTTATCAAAATGATTAAATGCCCCTTGGTAGAGACGTGCAGGTCGCAGCAGCTTATCAAGACGGTTTAAATGCCCCTTGGAAAATCGATGGAGGTCGCAGTAGCTTAACAAGATGGATTAAATGCCCCTTGGAAGAGACGTGCAAGTCGCAGTAGCTTAACAAGAAGGTTTAAATGCCCCTTGGAAGAGACGTGCAGGTCGCAGTAGCTTAACAAGATGGTTGAAATGCCCCTTGGAAGAGGCTGGCAGGTCTCAGTAGCTTACCAAGACGATTTAAATGCCCCTTGGAAGAGACGTGCAGGTCGCAGTAGCTTAACAAGATGGTTTAAATGCCCCTTGGAAGAGACGTGCAGTTCGCAGTAGCTTAACAAGACGGTTTAAATGCCCCTTGGAAAAGTGGTGGAGGTTACAGTAGCTTAACAAGATGGTTTAAATGCCCCTTGGAAGAGACGTGCAAGTGACAGTAGCTTAACAAGACGGTTTACATGCCCCTTGGAAGAGACGTGCAGGTCGCAGTAGCTTAAAAAGACGGTTTAAATGCCCCTCGGAAGAGATGTGCAGGTCGCAGTAGCTTAACAACATGGTTTAAATGCCCCTTGGAAGAGCGGTGGAGGTCGCAGTAGCTTAACAAGACAGTTTAAATACCCATTGGAAGAGACGTGCAGGTCGCAGTAGCTTAATAAGACGGTTTAAATGTCCCTTGGAAGAGATGTGCAGGTCGCAGTAGCTTAACAAGACGGTTTAAATGCCCCTTGGAAGAGACGTGCAGGTCGCAGTAGCTTAGCAAGATGGTTTAAATGCCACTTGGAAGAGCGGTGGAGGTCGCAGTAGCTTAACAAGACAGTTTAAATACCCCTTGGAAGAGACGTGCAGGTCGCAGTAGCTTAACAAGACGGTTTAAATGCCCCTTGGAAGAGACGTGCAGGTCGCAGTAGCTTAACAAGACGGTTTAAATGTCCCTTGGAAGAGCGGTGGAGGTCGTAGTAGCTTATCAAGACTGATTAAATGCCCCTTGGTAGAGACGTGCAGGTCGCATCAGCTTAACAAGACGGTTTAAATGTCCCTTGGAAGAGATGTGCTAGTCGCAGTAGCTTAACAAGACGGTTTAAATGCCCAATAGAAGAGCGGTGGAGGTCGCAGTAGCTTAACAAGACAGTTTAAATGCCCCTTGGAAGAGATGTGCAGGTCGCAGTAGCTTAACAAGATGGATTAAATGCCCCTTGGAAGAGACGTCCAAATCGCAGTAGCTTAACAACACGGTTTACATGCCCCTTGGAAGAGCGGTGGAGGTCACAGTAGCTTAACAAGACAGTTTAAATGCCCCTTGGAAGAGATGTGCAGGTCGCAGTAGCTTATCAACACGGTTTAAATGCCCCTTGGAAGAGACGTGCAGGTCGCAGAAGCTTAACAAGATGGTTTAAATGCCCCTTGGAAGAGCGGTGGAGGTCGCAGTAGCTTAACAAGACAGTTTAATTGCCCCTTGGAGGAGACATGCAGGTCGCAGTAGCTTAGCAAGACTGTTTAAATGCCCAATAGAAGAGCGGTGGAGGTCGCAGTAGCTTAACAAGACAGTTTAAATGCCCCTTGGAAGAGATGTGCAGGTCGCAGTAGCTTAACAAGATGGATTAAATGACCCCTTGGAAGAGACGTGCAAATCGCAGTAGCTTAACAACACGGTTTACATGCCCCTTGGAAGAGCGGTGGAGGTCGCAGTAGATTAACAAGATGGTTTAAATGCCCCTTGGAAGAGCGGTGGAGGTCGCAGTAGCTTAACAAGACAGTTTAAATGCCCCTTGGAAGAGATGTGCAGGTCGCAGTAGCTTAACAAGACGGTTTAAATGCCCCTTGGAAGAGACATGCAGGTCGCATCAGCTTAAAAAGACTGTTTAAATTCCCCTTGGAAAAGACGTGCAGGTCGCAGTGGCTTAATAAGACAGCTTAAATGCCCTTTGGAAGAGATGTGCAAGTCGCAGTAGCTTAAAAAGACGGTTTAAATGCCCCTTGGAAGAGACGTGCAGGTCGCAGTAGCTTAACAAGATGGTTTAAATGTCCCTTGGAAGAGACGTGCAAGTCGCAGTAGCTTAAAAAGACGGTTTATATGAGCCTTGGAAGAGAGGTGCAGGTCGCAGTAGCTTAACAAGACGATTTAAATGCCCCTTGGAAGAAACGTGCAGGTCGCAGTAGCTTAACAAGACGGTCTAAATGCCCCTTGGAAGAGCGGAGGAGGTCGTAGTAGTTTATCAAGACTGATTAAATGCCCCTTGGTAGAGACGTGCAGGTCGCATCAGCTTAACAAGACGGTTTAAATGTCCCTTGGAAGAGACGTGCAAGTCGCAGTAGCTTAACAAGACTGTTTAAATGCCCCTTGGAAAATCGGTGGAGGTCGCAGTAGATTAACAAGATGGATTAAATGCCCCTTGGAAGAGACGTGCAAGTCACAGTAGCTTAACAACACGGTTTACATGCCCCTTGGAAGAGCGGTGGAGGTCGCAGTAGCTTAACAAGATGGTTTAAATGCCCCTTGGAAGAGCGGTGCAGGTCGCAGTAGTTTAACAAGACAGTTTAAATGCCCCTTGGAAGAGACGTGCAGGTCGCAGTAGCTTAACTACACGGTTTACATGCCCCTTGGAAGAGCGGTGGAGGTCGCAGTAGCTTAACAAGATGGTTTAAATGCCCCTTGGAAGAGCGGTGGAGGTCGCAGTAGTTTAACAAGACAGTTTAAATGCCCCTTGGTAGAGCCGTGCAGGTCGCAGTAGCTTAACAACACGGTTTACATGCCCCTTGGAAGAGCGGTGGAGGTCGCAGTAGCTTAACAAGATGGTTTAAATGCCCCTTGGAAGAGCGGTGGAGGTCGCAGTAGCTTAACAAGACGGTTTAAATGCCCCTTGGAAGAGACGTGCAGGTCGCAGAAGCTTAACAAGATGGTTTAAATGCCCCTTGGAAAAGCGGTGGAGGTCGCAGTAGCTTAAAAAGACTGTTTAATTGCCCCTTGGAAGAGACATGCAGGTCGCAGCAGCTTAACAAGACTGTTTAAATGCCCCTTGGAAGAGACGTGCAGGTCGCAGTAGCTTAACAAGACGGATTAAATGCCACTTGGTAGAGACATGCAGGTCGCAGTAGCTTAACAAAATAGTTTAAATGCCCCTTGGAAGAGCGGTGGAGGTCGCTGTAGCTTAACAAGACGGTTTAAATGCCCCTTGGAAAAGTGGTGGAGGTTACAGTAGCTTAACAAGACGGTTTAAATGCCCCTTGGAAGAGACGTGCAAGTCACAGTAGCTTAATAAGACGGTTTAAATGCCCCTTGGAAGAGACGTGCAAGTCGCAGTAGCTTAAAAAGACGGTTTAAATGCCCCTTGGAAGAGACGTGCAGGTCGCAGTAGCTTAACAACATGGTTTAAATGCCCCTTGGAAGAGCGGTGGAGGTCGCAGTAGCTTAACAAGACAGTTTAAATACCCATTGGAAGAGACGTGCACGTCGCAGTAGCTTAATAAGACGGTTTAAATGTCCCTTGGAAGAGATGTGCAGGTCGCAGTAGCTTAACAAGACGGTTTAAATGCCCCTTGGAAGAGACGTGCAGGTCGCAGTAGCTTAGCAAGACGGTTTAAATGCCACTTGGAAGAGCGGTGGAGGTCGCAGCAGCTTAACAAGACAGTTTAAATACCCCTTGGAAGAGACGTGCAGGTCGCAGTAGCTTAACAAGACGGTTTAAATGCCCCTTGGAAGAGACGTGCAGGTCGCAGTAGCTTAACAAGACGGTTTAAATGCCCCTTGGAAGAGACGTGCAGGTCGCAGTAGCTTAACAAGGCAGTTTAAATACCCCTTGGAAGAGACGTGCAGGTCGCAGTAGCTTAACAACATGGTTTAAATGCCCCTTGGAAGAGCGGTGGAGGTCGCAGTAGCTTAACAAGACAGTTTAAATACCCATTGGAAGAGACGTGCACGTCGCAGTAGCTTAAAAAGACGGTTTAAATGAGCCTTGGAAGAGACGTGCAGGTCGCAGTAGCTTAACAAGACGGTTTAAATGCCCCTTGCAAGAGACGTGCATGTCGCACTAGATTAACAAGACGGTTTAAATGCCCCTTGGTAGAGACGTGCAGGTCGCAGTAGCTTAACAAGACGGTTTAAATACCCCTTGGAAGAGACGTGCAGGTCACAGTAGCTTAACAAGACTTTTTAAATGCCCCTTGGAAGAAATGTGCAGGTCGCAGTAGCTTAACAAGACGGTTTAAATGCCCCTTGGAAGAGACATGCAGGTCGCAGTAGCTTAACAAGACAGTTTAAATGCCCCTTGGAAGAGCGGTGGAGGTCGTAGTAGCTTATCAAAATGATTAAATGCCCCTTGGTAGAGACGTGCAGGTCGCAGCAGCTTATCAAGACGGTTTAAATGCCCCTTGAAAAATCGATGGAGGTCGCAGTAGCTTAACAAGATGGATTAAATGCCCCTTGGAAGAGACGTGCAAGTCGCAGTAGCTTAACAAGAAGGTTTAAATGCCCCTTGGAAGACACGTGCAGGTCGCAGTAGCTTAACAAGACAGTTTAAATGCCCCTTGGAAGAGACGTGCAGTTCGCAGTAGCTTAACAAGACGGTTTAAATGCCCCTTGGAAAAGTGGTGGAGGTTACAGTAGCTTAACAAGACGGTTTAAATGCCCCTTGGAAGAGACGTGCAAGTGACAGTAGCTTAACAAGACGGTTTAAATGCCCCTTGGAAGAGACATGCAGGTCGCAGTAGCTTAACAAGACGGTTTAAATGCCCCTTGGAAGATCGGTGGAGGTCGTAGTAGCTTATCAAGACTGATTAAATGCCCCTTGGTAGAGACGTGCAGGTCGCATCAGCTTAACAAGACGGTTTAAATGTCCCTTGGAAGAGACGTGCTAGTCGCAGTAGCTTAACAAGACGGTTTAAATGCCCAATAGAAGAGCGGTGGAGGTCGCAGTAGCTTAACAAGACAGTTTAAATGCCCCTTGGAAGAGATGTGCAGGTCGCAGTAGCTTAACAAGATGGATTAAATGCCCCTTGGAAGAGACGTCCAAATCGCAGTAGCTTAACAACATGGTTTACATGCCCCTTGGAAGAGCGGTGGAGGTCACAGTAGCTTAACAAGACAGTTTATATGCCCCTTGGAAGAGATGTGCAGGTCGCAGTAGCTTAACAACACGGTTTAAATGCGCCTTGGAAGAGACGTGCAGGTCGCAGAAGCTTAACAAGATAGTTTAAATGCCCCTTGGAAGAGCGGTGGAGGTCGCAGTAGCTTAACAAGACAGTTTAATTGCCCCTTGGAGGAGACATGCAGGTCGCAGTAGCTTAGCAAGACTGTTTAAATGCCCAATAGAAGAGCGGTGGAGGTCGCAGTAGCTTAACAAGAAAGTTTAAATGCCCCTTGGAAGAGATGTGCAGGTCGCAGTAGCTTAACAAGATGGATTAAATGACCCCTTGGAAGAGACGTGCAAATCGCAGTAGCTTAACAACACGGTTTACATGCCCCTTGGAAGAGCGGTGGAGGTCGCAGTAGATTAACAAGATGGTTTAAATGCCCCTTGGAAGAGCGGTGGAGGTCGCAGTAGCTTAACAAGACAGTTTAAATGCCCCTTGGAAGAGATGTGCAGGTCGCAGTAGCTTAACAAGACGGTTTAAATGCCCCTTGGAAGAGACGTGCAGGTCGCAGAAGCTTAACAAGATGGTTTAAATGCCCCTTGGAAGAGCGGTGGAGGTCGCAGTAGCTTAACAAGACAGTTTAATTGCCCCTTGGAAGAGACATGCAGGTCGCAGTAGCTTAGCAAGACTGTTTAAATGCCCCTTGAAGAGACGTGCAAGTCGCAGTAGCTTAAAAAGACGGTTTAAATGAGCCTTGGAAGAGAGGTGCAGGTCGCAGTAGCTTAACAAGACGATTTAAATGCCCCTTGGAAGAAACGTGCAGGTCGCAGTAGCTTAACAAGACGGTTTAAATGCCCCTTGGAAGAGACGTGCAGGTCGCAGTAGCTTAACAAGACGGTCTAAATGCCCCTTGGAAGAGCGGTGGAGGTCGTATTAGTTTATCAAGACTGATTAAATGCCCCTTGGCAAAGACGTGCAGGTCGCAGTAGCTTAACAAGACGGATTAAATGCCCCTTGGTAGAGACATGCAGGTCGCAGTAGCTTAACAACATGGTTTAAATGCCCCATGGAAGAGAAGTGCAGGTCGCAGTAGCTTAACAAGATGGTTTAAATGCCCCTTGGAAAAGTGGTGGAGGTTACAGTAGCTTAACAAGGCAGTTTAAATGCCCCTTGGAAGAGACGTGCAAGTCGCAGTAGCTTAAGAAGACGGTTTAAATGCCCCTTGGAAGAGACGTGCAGGTCGCAGAAGCTTAAAAAGACGGTTTAAATGCCCCTTGGAAGAGACATGCAGGTCGCATCAGCTTAAAAAGACTGTTTAAATGCCCCTTGGAAAAGACGTGCAGGTCGCAGTGGCTTAACAAGACAGCTTAAATGCCCCTTGGAAGAGATGTGCAAGTCGCAGTAGCTTAAAAAGACGGTTTAAATGCCCCTTGGAAGAGACGTGCAGGTCACAGTAGATTAACAAGATGGTTTAAATGCCCCTTGGAAGAGACGTGCAAGTCGCAGTAGCTTAAAAAGACGGTTTAAATGAGCCTTGGAAGAGAGGTGCAGGTCGCAGTAGCTTAACAAGACGATTTAAATGCCCCTTGGAAGAAACATGCAGGTCGCAGAAGCTTAACAAGACGGTTTAAATGCCCCTTGGAAGAGACGTGCAGGTCGCAGTAGCTTAACAAGACGGTCTAAATGCCCCTTGGAAGAGCGGAGGAGGTCGTAGTAGTTTATCAAGACTGATTAAATGCCCCTTGGTAGAGACGTGCAGGTCGCATCAGCTTAACAAGACGGTTAAAATGTCCCTTGGAAGAGACGTGCAAGTCGCAGTAGCTAAACAAGACTGTTTAAATGCCCCATGGAAAATCGGTGGAGGTCGCAGTAGATTAACAAGATGGATTAAATGCCCCTTGGAAGAGACGTGCACGTCACAGTAGCTTAACAACACGTTTTACATGCCCCTTGGAAGAGCGGTGAAGGTCGCAGTAGCTTAACAAGATGGTTTAAATGCCCCTTGGAAGAGCTGTGGAGGTCGCAGTAGTTTAACAAGACAGTTTAAATGCCCCTTGGAAGAGACGTGCAGGTCGCAGTAGCTTAACTACACAGTTTACAAGCCCCTTGGAAGAGCGGTGGAGGTCGCAGTAGCTTAACAAGATGGTTTAAATGCCCCTTGGAAGAGCGGTGGAGGTCGCAGTAGTTTAACAAGACAGTTTAAATGCCCCTTGGTAGAGACGTGCAGGTCGCAGTAGCTTAACAACACGGTTTACATGCCCCTTGGAAGAGCGGTGGAGGTCGCAGTAGCTTAACAATATGGTTTAAATGCCCCTTGGAAGAGCGGTGGAGGTCGCAGTAGCTTAACAAGACGGTTTAAATGCCCCTTGGAAGAGACGTGCAGGTCGCAGAAGCTTAACAAGATGGTTTAAATGCCCCTTGGAAAAGCGGTGGAGGTCGCAGTAGCTTAACAAGACTGTTTAATTGCCCCTTGGAAGAGACATGCAGGTCGCAGCAGCTTAACAAGACTGTTTAAATGCCCCTTGGAAGAGACGTGCAGGTCGCAGTAGCTTAACAAGACGGTTTAAATGCCCCTTGGAAGAGACGTGCAGGTCGCAGTAGCTTAACAAGGCAGTTTAAATACCCCTTGGAAGAGACGTGCAGGTCGCAGTAGCTTAACAAGATGGTTTAAATGCCCCTTGGAAGAGCGGTGGAGGTCGCAGTAGCTTAACAAGATGGTTTAAATGCCCCTTGGAAGAGACATGCAGGTCGCAGCAGCTTAAAAAGACTGTTTAAATGCCCCTTGGAAAAGACGTGCAGGTCTCAGTGGCCTAGCAAGACAGTTTAAATGCCCCTTGGAAGAGACATGCAGTTCGCAGTAGCTTAACAAGACGGTTTAAATGTCCCTTGGAAGAGACGTGCAGGTCGCAGTAGCTTAACAAGACGGTTTAAATGCCCCTTGGAAGAGACGTGCAAGTCGCAGTAGCTTAAAAAGACGGTTTAAATGAGCCTTGGAAGAGACGTGCAAGTCGCAGTAGCTTAACAAGACGGTTTAAATGCCCCTTGCAAGAGACGTGCATGTCGCACTAGATTAACAAGACGGTTTAAATGCCCCTTGGTAGAGACGTGCAGGTCGCAGTAGCTTAACAAGACGGTTTAAATACCCCTTGGAAGAGACGTGCAGGTCACAGTAGCTTAACAAGACTTTTTAAATGCCCCTTGGAAGAAATGTGCAGGTCGCAGTAGCTTAGCAAGACGGTTTAAATGATCCTTGGAAGAGACGTGCAGGTCGCAGTAGCTTAACAAGACGGTTTAAATGCCCCTTGGAAGAGCGGTGGAGGTCGTAGTAGCTTATCAAAACTGATTAAATGCCCCTTGGTAGAGATGTGCAGGTCGCAGCAGCTTATCAAGACGGTTTAAATGCCCCTTGGAAAATCGATGGAGGTCGCAGTAGCTTAACAAGATGGATTAAATGCCCTTTGGAAGAGACGTGCAAGTCGCAGTAGCTTAACAAGAAGGTTTAAATGCCCCTTGGAAGAGACGTGCAGGTCGCAGTAGCTTAACAAGACAGTTTAAATGCCCCTTGGAAGAGACGTGCAGGTCGCAGTAGCTTAACAAGACGGTTTAAATGCCCCTTGGAAGAGGTTGGCAGGTCTCAGTAGCTTACCAAGACGATTTAAATGCCCCTTGGAAGAGACGTGCAGTTCGCAGTAGCTTAACAAGATGGTTTAAATGCCCCTTGGAAGAGACGTGCAGTTCGCAGTAGCTTAACAAGACGGTTTAAATGCCCCTTGGAAAAGTGGTGGAGGTTACAGTAGCTTAACAAGACGGTTTAAATGCCGATTGGAAGAGATGTGCAAGTCACAGTAGCTTAACAAGATCGTTTAAATGTCCCTTGGAAGAGACGTGCAGGTCGCAGTAGCTTAAAAAGACGGTTTAAATGCCCCTTGGAAGAGACGTGCAGGTCGCAGTAGCTTAACAACATGGTTTAAATGCCCCTTGGAAGAGCGGTGGAGGTCGCAGTAGCTTAACAAGACATTTTAAATACCCATTGGAAGAGACGTGCAGGTCGCAGTAGCTTAATAAGACGGTTTAAATGTCCCTTGGAAGAGATGTGCAGGTCGCAGTAGCTTAACAAGACGGTTTAAATGCCCCTTTAAAGAAACGTGCAGGTCGCAGTAGCTTAGCAAGATGGTTTAAATGCCACTTGGAAGAGCGGTGGAGGTCGCAGTAGCTTAACAATACAGTTTAAATACCCCTTGGAAGAGACGTGCAGGTCGCAGTAGCTTAACAAGACGGTATAAATGCCCCTTGGAAGAGACGTGCAGGTCGCAGTAGCTTAACAAGATGGTTTAAATGCCCCTTGGAAGAGACGTGCAGGTCGCAGTAGCTTAACAAGGCAGTTTAAATACCCCTTGGAAGAGACGTGCAGGTCGCAGAAGCTTAACGAGATGGTTTAAATGCCCCTTGGAAGAGCGGTGGAGGTCGCAGTAGCTTAACAAGATGGTTTAAATGCCACTTGGAAGAGCGGTGGAGGTCGCAGTAGCTTAACAAGACGGTTTAAATGCCCCTTGGAAAAGACGTGCAGGTCTCAGTGGCTTAACAAGACGGTTTAAATGCCCCTTGGAAGAGACGTGCAGGTCGCAGTAGCTTAACAAGACAGTTTAAATGCCCCTTGGAAGAGACATGCAGGTCGCAGTAGCTTAACAAGACGGTTTAAATGCCCCTTGGAAGAGACGTGCAGGTTGCAGTAGCTTAACAAGACGGTTTAAATGCCACTTGGAAGAGACGTGCAAGTCGCAGTAGCTTAAAAAGACGGTTTAAATGAGCCTTGGAAGATACGTGCAGGTCGCAGTAGCTTAACAAGACGGTTTAAATACCCCTTGGAAGAGACGTGCAGGTCTCAGCAGCTTAACAAGACTTTTTAAATGCCCCTTGGAAGAAATGTGCAGGTCGCAGTAGCTTAACAAGACTTATTAAATGCCCCTTGGAAGAAATGTGCAGGTCGCAGTAGCTTAACAAGACTGTTTAAATGCCCCTTGGAAGAGACGTGCAGGTCGCAGTAGCTTAACAAGACGGTTTAAATGCCCCTTGGAAGAGCGGTGGAGGTCGTAGTAGCTTATCAAAACTGATTAAATGCCCCATGGTAGAGACGTGCAGGTCGCAGCAGCTTATCAAGACGGTTTAAATGCCCCTTGGAAAATCGATGGAGATCGCAGTAGCTTAACAAGATGGATTAAATGCCCCTTGGAAGAGAGGTGCAAGTCGCAGTAGCTTAACAAGAAGGTTTAAATGCCCCTTAGAAGAGACGTGCAGGTCGCAGTAGCTTAACAAGACAGTTTAAATGCCCCTTGGAAGAGACGTGCAGGTCGCAGTAGCTTAACAAGACGGTTTAAATGCCCCTTGGAAGAAGCTGGCAGGTCTCAGTAGCTTACCAAGACGATTTAAATGACCCTTGGAAGAGACGTGCAGGTCGCAGTAGCTTAACAAGATGGTTTAAATGCCCCCTGGAAGAGACGTGCAGTTCGCAGTAGCTTAACAAGACGGTTTAAATGCCCCTTGGAAAAGTGGTCGAGGTTACAGTAGCTTAACAAGACGGTTTAAATGCCCCTTGGAAGAGACGTGCAGGTCGCAGTAGCTTAACAAGACGGTTTAAATGCCCCTTGGAAGAAACGTGCAGGTCTCAGTAGCTTAACAAGACCGTTTAAATGCCCCTTGGTAGAGACGTGAAAGTCGCAGTAGCTTAACAAGACGGTATAAATACCCCTTGGAAGAGCGGTGGAGGTCGTAGTAGCTTATCAAGACTGATTAAATGCCCCTTGGTAGAGACGTGCAGGTCGCATCAGCTTAACAAGACGGTTTAAATGTCCCTTGGAAGAGACGTGCTAGTCGCAGTAGCTTAACAAGACGGTTTAAATGCCCCTTAGAAGAGCGGTGGAGGTCGCAGTAGCTTAACAAGACAGTTTAAATGCCCCTTGGAAGAGATGTGCAGGTCGTAGTAGCTTAACAAGATGGATTAAATGCCCCTTGGAAGAGACGTGCAAATCGCAGTAGCTTAACAACAAGGTTTACATGCCCCTTGGAAGAGCGGTGGAGGTCGCAGTAGCTTAACAAGATGGTTGAAATGCCCCTTGGAAGAGCGGTGGAGGTCGCAGTAGCTTAACAAGACAGTTTAAATGCCCCTTGGAAGAGACGTGCAGGTCGCAAAAGCTTAACAAGATGGTTTAAATGCCCCTTGGAAGAGCGGTGGAGGTCGCAGTAGCTTAACAAGACAGTTTAATTGCCCCTTGGAAGAGACATGCAGGTCGCAGTAGCTTAGCAAGACTGTTTAAATGCCCCTTGAAGAGACGTGCAGGTCGCAGTAGCTTAACAAAACGGTTTCAATGCTCCTTGGAAGAGACGTGCAGGTCGCAGTAGCTTAACAAGACGGTCTAAATGCCCCTTGGAAGAGCGGTGGAGGTCGTAGTACTTTATCAAGACTGATTAAATGCCCCTTGGTAGAGACGTGCAGATCGCGTCAGCTTAACAAGACGGTTTAAATGTCCCTTGGAAGAGACGTGCAGGTCGCAGTAGCTTAACAAGACGGTCTAAATGCCCCTTGGAAGAGCAGTGGAGGTCGTAGTAGTTTATCAAGACTGATTAAATGCCCCTTGGTAGAGACGTGCAGGTCGCATCAGCTTAACAAGACGGTTTAAATGTCCCTTGGAAGAGATGTGCAGGTCGCAGTAGCTTAACAAGACGGTCTAAATGCCCCTTGGAAGAGCGGTGGAGGTCGTAGTACTTTATCAAGACTGATTAAATGCCCCTTGGTAGAGACGTGCAGATCGCGTCAGCTTAACAAGACTGTTTAAATGCCCCTTGGAAGAGCGGTGGAGGTCGCAGTAGCTTAACAAGATGGTTTAAATGCCCCTTGGAAGAGCGGTGGAGGTTGCAGTAGTTTAACAAGACAGTTTAAATGCCCCTTGGAAGAGACGTGCAGGTCGCAGTAGCTTAACTACACGGTTTACATGCCCCTTGGAAGAGCGGTGGAGGTCGCAGTAGCTTAACAAGATGGTTTTAATGCCCTTTGGAAGAGCGGTGGAGGTCGCAGTAGTTTAACAACACAGTTTAAATGCCCCTTGGTAGAGACGTGCAGGTCGCAGTAGCTTAACAACACGGTTTACATGCCCTTGGAAGAGCGGTGGACGTCGCAGTAGCTTAACAAGACGGTTTAAATGCCCCTTGGAAGAGACGTGCAGGTCGCAGAAGCTTAACAAGATGGTTTAAATGCCCCTTGGAAAAGCGGTGTAGGTCGCAGTAGCTTAACAAGACTGTTTAATTGCCCCTTGGAAGAGACATGCAGGTCGCAGCAGCTTAACAAGACTGTTTAAATGCCCCTTGGAAGAGACGTGCAGGTCGCAGTAGCTTAACAAGACGGATTAAATGCCCCTTGGTAGAGACATGCAGGTCGCAGTAGCTTAACAAAATGGTTTAAATGCCCCTTGGAAGAGAAGTGCAGGTCGCAGTAGCTTAACAAGACGGTTTAAATGCCCCTTGGAAAAGTGGTGGTGGAGGTTACAGTAGCTTAACAAGATGGTTTAAATGCCCCTTGGAAGAGACGTGCAAGTCACAGTAGCTTAACAAGACGGTTTAAATGCCCCTTGGAAGAGACGTGCAGGTCGCAGTAGCATAAAAAGACGGTTTAAATGCCCCTTGAAAGAGACGTGCAGGTCGCAGTAGCTTAACAAGATGGTTTAAAAGCCCCTTGGAAGAGCGGTGGAGGTCGCAGTAGCTTAGCAAGACAGTTTAAATACCCATTGGAAGAGACGTGCAGGTCGCAGTAGCTTAATAAGACGGTTTAAATGTCCCTTGGAAGAGATGTGCAGGTCGCAGTAACTTAACAAGACGGTTTAAATGCCCCTTGGAAGAGACGTGCAGGTCGCAGTAGCTTAGCAAGACGGTTTAAATGCCAATTGGAAGAGCGGTGGAGGTCGCAATAGCTTAACAAGACAGTTTAAATACCCCTTGGAAGAGACGTGCAGGTCTCAGTAGCTTAATAAGACGGTTTAAATGCCCCTTGGAAGAGACGTGCAGGTCGCAGTAGCTTAACAAGACGGTTTAAATGCCCCTTGGAAGAGACGTGCAGGTCGCAGTAGCTTAACAAGACAGTTTAAATACCCCTTGGAAGAGACGTGCAGGTCGCAGTAGCTTAACAAGATGGTTTAAATGCCCCTTGGAAGAGCGGTGGAGGTCGCAGTAGCTTAACAAGATGGTTTAAATGCCCCTTGGCAGAGACATGCAGGTCGCAGCAGCTTAAAAAGAGTGTTTAAATGCCCCTTGGAAAAGACGTGCAGGTCTCAGTGGCTTAACAAGACAGTTTAAATGCCCCTTGGAAGAGACATGCAGGTCGCAGTAGCTTAACAAGACTGTTAAAATGCCCCTTGAAAGAGACGTGCAGGTCGCAGTAGCTTAACAAGACGGTTTAAATGCCCCTTGGAAGAGCGGTGGAGGTCGTAGTAGCTTATCAAAACTGATTAAATGCCCCTTGGTAGAGACGTGCAGGTCGCAGCAGCTTATCAAGACGGTTTAAATGCCCCTTGGAAAATCGATGGAGGTCGCAGTAGATTAACAAGACGGATTAAATGCCCCTTGGAAGAGACGTGCAAGTCGCAGTAGCTTAACAAGAAGGTTTAAGTGCCCCTTGGAAGAGACGTGCAGGTCGCAGTAGCTTAAAAAGAAGGTGTAAATGCCCCTTGGAAGAGACATGCAGGTCGCAGAAGCTTAACAAGACAGTTTAAATGCCCCTTGGAAGAGACGTGCAAGTCGCAGTAGCTTAACAAGACGGTTTAAATGCCCCTTGGAAGAGGCTGGCAGCTCTCAGTAGCTTACCAAGACGATTTAAATGCCCCTTGGAAGAGACGTGCAGGTCGCAGTAGATTAACAAGATGGTTTAATTGCCCCTTGGAAAAGCGGTGGAGGTCGCAGTAGCTTAGCAAGACAGTTTAATTGCCCCTTGGAAGAGACATGCAGGTAGCAGCAGCTTAAAAAGACGGTTTAAATGCCCCTTGGAAGAGACGTGCAGGTCGCAGTAGCTTAAAAAGACGGTTTAAATGCCCCTTGGAAGAGACGTGCAGGTCGCAGTAGCTTAGCAAGACGGTTTAAATGCCCTTTGGAAGAGACGTGCAGGTCGCAGTAGCTTAAAAAGACGGTTTAAATGACCCTTGGAAGAGACGTGCAGGTCGCAGTAGTTTAACAAGACGGTTTAAATGCCCCTTGGAAGAGACGTGCGGGTCGCAGTAGCTTAAAAAGACGGTTTAAATGTCCCTTGGAAGAGACGTGCAGGTCGCAGTAGTTTAACAAGACGGTTTAAATGCCTCTTGGAAGAGACGTGCAGGTCGCAGTAGCTTAAAAAGACGGTTTAAATGTCCCTTGGAAGAGACGTGCAGGTCGCAGTAGCTTAACAAAACGGTTTAAATGCCCCTTGGAAAAGTGGTGGAGGTTACAGTAGCTTAACAAGACGGTTTAAATGCCCCTTGGAAGAGACGTGCAAGACACAGTAGCTTAACAAGACGGTTTAAATGCGCCTTGGAAGAGACGTGCAGGTCGCAGTAGCTTAACAAGACGGTTTAAATGCCCCTTGGAAGAGCGGTGGAGGTTCCAGTAGCTTAACAAGACAGTTTAGATACCCCTTGGAAGAGACGTGCAGGTCGCAGTAGCTTAATAAGACGGTTTAAATGTCCCTTGGAAGAAATGTGCAGGTCGCAGTAGCTTAACAAGACGGTTTAAATGCCCCTTGGAAGAGACGTGCAGGTCGCAGTAGCTTAACAAGACGGTTTAAATGCCACTTGGAAGAGCGGTGGAGGTCGCAGTAGCTTAACAAGACAGTTTAAATGCCCCTTGGAAGAGACGTGCAGGTCGCAGTAGCTTAATAAGACGGTTTAAATGCCCCTTGGAAGAGACGTGCAGGTCGCAGTAGCTTAACAAGACGGTTTAAATGCCCCTTGTAAGAGACGTGCAGGTCGCAGTAGCTTAACAAGACAGTTTAAATACCCCTTGGAAGAGACGTGCAGGTCGCAGTAGCTTAATAAGATGGTTTAAATGCCCCTTGGCAGAGCGGTGGAGGTCGCAGTAGCTTAACAAGATGGTTTAAATGCCCCTTGGAAGAGACATGCAGGTCGCAGCAGCTTAAAAAGACTGTTTAAATGCCCCTTGGAAAAGACGTGCAGGTCACAGTGTCTTAACAAGACAGTTTAAATGCACCTTGGAAGAGACATGCAGGTCTCAGTAGCTTAACAAGATGGTTTAAATGCCCCTTGGAAGAGACGTGCAGGTCGCAGTAGCTTAACAAGACGGTTTAAATGCCCCTTGGAAGAGACGTGCAAGTCGCAGTAGCTTAAAAAGACGGTTTAAATGAGCCTAGGAAGAGACGTGCAGGTCGCAGTAGCTTAACAAGACGGTTTAAATGCCCCTTGGAAGACACGAGCAGGTCGCAGTAGCTTAACAAGAGGGTTTAAATGCCCCTTGGAAGAGCGGTGGAGGTCGCAGTAGCTTAACAAGACAGTTTAGATGCCCCTTGGAAGAGACGTGCAGGTCGCCGTAGCTTAACAAGACGGTTTAAATGTCCCTTGGAAGAGACGTGCAGGTCGCAGTAGCTTAACAAGATGGTTTAAATGCCCCTTGGAAAAGTGGTGGAGGTTACAGTAGCTTAAAAAGACGGTTTAAATACCCCTTGGAAGAGCGGTGTAGGTCGCAGTATCTTAACAAGACGATTTAATTGCCCCTTGGATGAGACGTGCAGGTCACAGTAGATTAATAAGACGGTTTAAACACGCCTTGGAAGAGACGTGCAGGTCTCAGTAGCTTAACAAGATGGTTTAAAAGCCCCTATGAAAAGCGGTGGAGGTCGCAATAGCTTAACAAGACGGTTTAACTGCCCCTTGGAAGAGACGAGCAGGTCACAGTAGCTTAACAAGACGGTTTAAATGCCCCTTGGAAGAGACGTGCAGGTCGAAGTAGCTTAACAAGACGCTTTAAATGCCCCTTGGAAGAGCGTTGGAGGTCGCAGTAGCTTAACAAAACGGTTTAAATACCCCTTGCAAGAGACGTGCAGGTCACAGTAGCTTAACAAGACGGTTTAAATGACCCCTTGGAAGAAACGTGCAGGTCGCAGTAGCTTAACAAGACGGTTTAAATGCCCCTTGGAAGAGACGTGCAGGTCGCAGTAGCTTAACAAGACGGTTTAAATGCCCCTTGGAAGAGCGGTGGAGGTCGTAGTAGCTTATCAAAACTGATTAAATGCCCCTTGGTAGAGACGTGCAGGTCGCAGCAGCTTAACAAGACGGTTTAAATGCCCCTTGGAAAATCGATGGAGGTCGCAGTAGATTAACAAGATGCATTAAATGCCCCTTGCAAGAGACGTGCAAGTCGCAGCAGCTTAACAAGAAGGTTTACATGCCCATTGGAAGAGCGGTGGAGGTCGCATTAGCGTAACAAGACAGTTTAAATGCCCCTTCGAAGAGACATGCAGGTCGCAGTAGCTTAACAAGACAGTTTAAATGCCCCTTGGAAGAGGCTGGCAGGTCGCAGTAGCTTACCAAGACGATTTAAATGCCCCTTGGAAGAGACGTGCAGGTCGCAGTAGCTTAGCAAGATGGTTTAAATGCCCCTTGCAAGAGACGTGCAAGTCGCAGTAGCTTAACAAGACGGTTTCAATGCCCTTGGAAGAGACCTGCAGGTCGCAAGAGCTTAAAAAGACGGTTTAAATGACCCTTGGTAGAGACAGGCAGGTCGCAGTAGCTTAGCAAAACGGTTTAAATGCCCCTGGAAGAGATGTGCAGGTCGCAATAGCTTAAGAAAAAGGTTTAAATGCCTCTTGGAAAAGTGGTGGAGGTTACAGTAGCTTAACAAGACGGTTTAAATGCCCCTTGGAAGAGACATGCAAGTCGCAGTAGCTTAACAAGAAGGTTTAAATGCCCCTTGGAAGAGACGTGCAGGTCGCAGTAGCTTAACAAGACGGTTTAAATGCCCCTTGGAAAAGTGGTGGAGGTTAGAGTAGCTTAACAAGACAGTTTAATTGCCCCTTGGAAGAGACATGCAGGTCTCAGCAGCTTAACAAGACTGTTTAAATGCCCCTTGCAAGAGACGTGCAGGTCGCAGTAGCTTAAAAATACGGTTTAAATGCCCCTTGGAAGAGACGTGCAGGTCGCAGTAGCTTAACAAGACGGTTTAAATGCCCCTTTGAAAAGTGGTGGAGGTTAGAGTAGCTTAACAAGACGGTTTAAATGCCCCTTGGAAGAGACGTGCAAGTCGCAGTAGCTTAACAAGACGGTTTAAATGCCCCTTGGAAGAGACCTGCAGGTCGCAAGAGCTTAAAAAGACGGTTTAAATGACCCTTGGTAGAGACATGCAGGTCGCAGTAGCTTAGCAAAACGGTTTAAATGCCCCTGGAAGAGACGTGCAGGTCGCAATAGCTTAAGAAAAAGGTTTAAATGCCTCTTGGAAAAGTGGTGGAGGTTACAGTAGCTTAACAAGACGGTTTAAATGCCCCTTGGAAGAGACATGCAAGTCGCAGTAGCTTAACAAGAAGGTTTAAATGCCCCTTGGAAGAGACGTGCAGGTCGCAGTAGTTTAACAAGACGGTTTAAATGCCCCTTGGAAGAGACGTGCAGGTGGCAGTAGCTTAACAAGACAGTTTAAATGCCACTTGGAAGAGCGGTGGAGGTCGCAGTAGCTTAACAAGACAGTTTAAATCCCCCTTGGAAGAGATGTGCAGATCGCAGTAGTTTAACAGTATGGTTTAAATGTCCCTTGGAATAGACTTGCAGGTCGCAATAGCTTACCAAGACGGTTTAAGTGCCCCTTGGAAGAGACGTGCAGGTTGCAGTACCGTAACAAGACGTTTTAAATGACCTTTGGTAGAGAAGTGCAGGTCGTGTACCTTAACAAGACGGTTTAAATGCCCCTTGGAAGGGCAGTGGAGGTCGCAGATGTTAAACAAGACGGTTTAAATGCCTCTTGGAAGAGACATGCAGGTCGCAGTAGCTTAACAAGATGGTTTAAATGCCTCTTGGAAGAGACATGCAGGTCGCAGTAGCTTAACAAGACGATTTAAATGCCCCTTGGAAAAGTGGTGGAGGTTACAGTAGCTAAACAAGAAGGTTTAAATGCCACTTGGAAGAGACGTGCAGGTCACAGTAGCTTAACAAGACAGTTTAAATGCCCCTTGGAAGAGACGTGCAGGTCGCAGTAGCTTAACAAGACAGTTTAAATGCCCCTTGGAAGAGACGTGCAGGTCGCTGTAGCTTAACAAGACGGTTTAAATGCCCCTTGGAAGAGACGTGCAGGTCGCAGTAGCTTAATAAGACGGTTTAAATGCCCCTTGGAAGAGACGTGCAGGTCGCAGTAGCTTAACAAGACTGTTTAAACACCCCTTGGAAGAGACGTGCAGGTCGCAGTAGCTTAACAAAAGGGTTTAAATGCCCCTTGAAATAGGCTTGCAGGTCGCAGTAGCTTACCAAGATGGTTTAAATGCCCCTTGGTAGAGACGTACAGGTCGCAGTAGCTTAACAGGACGGTTTAAATGACCCTTGGTAGAGACATGCAGGTCACAGTAGCTTAACAAGATGGTTTAAATGCCCCTTGGTAGAGACATGCAGGTCACAGTAGCTTAACAAGATGGTTAAAATGCCCCTTGGTAGAGACATGCAAGTCGCAGTAGCTTAACAAGATGGTTTAAATGCACCTCTGAAAAGCGGTGGAGGTCGCAGTAGCTTAACAAGACGGTTTAAATGCCCCTTGGAAGAGACGTGCAGGTCGCAGTAGCTTAACAAAATGGTTTAAATACCCCTTGAAAGAGACGTGCAGGTCACAGTAGCTTAACAAGACGGTTTAAATGCCCCTTGGAAGAAACGTGCAGATCGCAGTAGCTTAACAAGACGTTTTAAATGCCCCTTGGTAGAGATGTGCAAGTCACAGTAGCTTAACAAGACGGTTTAAATGTCCCTTGGAAGAGACGTGCTAGTCGCAGCAGCTTAACAAGATGGTTTAAATGCCCCTTTGAAGAGCGGTGGACGTCGCAGTAGCTTAACAAGACAGTTTAAATGCTGCTTGGAAGAGATGTGCAGGTCGCAGTAGCTTAACAAGATGGATTAAATGCACCTTGGAAGAGACGTGCAAATCGCAGTAGCTTAACAACACGGTTTACATGCCCCTTGGAAGAGCGGTGGAGGTTGCAGTAGCTTAACAAGATGGTTTAAATGCCCCTTGGAAGAGCGGTGGAGGTCGCAGAAGCTTAACAAGACAGTTTTAATGCCCCTTGGAAGAGATGTGCAGGTCGCAGTATCTTAACAAGACGGTTTAAATGCCCCTTGGAAGAGACGTGCAGGTCGCAAAAACTTAACAAGATGGTTTAAATGCCCCTTGGAAGAGCGGTGGAGGTCGCAGTAGCTTAACAAGACAGTTTAAATGCCCCTTGGAAGAGACGTGCAGGTCGCAGCAGCTTAAAAAGACGGTTTAAATGTCCCTTGGAAGAGACGTGCAGGTCGCAGTAGCTTAACAAGATCGTTTAAATGCCCCTTGGAAAAGCGGTGGATTTCGCAGTAGCTTAACAAGACAGTTTAAATGCCCCTTGGAAGAGACGTGCAGGTCGCAGCAGCTTAAAAAGACGGTTTAAATGCCCCTTGGAAAAGTGGTGGAGGTTACAGTAGCTTAACAAGACGGTTTAAATGCCCCTTGGAAGGGACGTGCAAGTCGCAGTAGCTTAACAAGACGGTTTAAATGCCCCTTGGAAGAGACGTGCAGGTCGCAGTAGCTTAAAAAGACTGTTTAAATGCCCCTTGGAAGAGACGTGCAGGTCGCAGTAGCTTAATAAGACGGTTTAAATGCCCCATGGAAGAGACGTGCAGGTCGCAGTAGCTTAAAAAGACGGTTTAAATGCCCCTTGGTAGAGACATACAGGTCGCAGTAGCTTAACAAAACGGTTTAAATGCCCCATGGAAGAGACGTGCAGGTCGCAGTAGCTTAATAAGACGGTTTAAATGTCAGTTGGTAGAGACGTGCAGGTCGCAGTAGCTTAATAAGACGGTTTAAATGCCACTTGGAAGAGCGGTGGAGGTCGCAGTAGCTTAACAAGACAGTTTAAATGCCCCTTGGAAGAGACGTGCAGGTCGCAGTAGCTTAAAAAGACGGTTTAAATGCCTCTTGGAAGAGACGTGCAGGTCGCAGTAGCTTAACAAGACTGTTTAAATCCCCCTTGGAAGAGATGTGCAGATCGCAGTAGCTTAACAAGATGGTTTAAATGCCCCTTGGAATAGGCTTGCAGGTGGCAATAGCTTACCAAGACGGTTTTAATGCCCCTTGGAAGAGACGTGCAGGTTGCAATACCGTAACAAGACGGTTTAAATGACCTTTGGTAGAGAAGTGCAGGTCGTGTAGCTTAACAAGACGGTTTAAATGCCCCTTGGAAGAGCAGTGGAGGTCGCAGATCTTTAACAAGACGGTTTAAATTCCTCTTGGAAGAGACATGCAGGTCGTAGCAGCTTAAAAAGATGGTTTAAATGCCCCTTGGAAAAGACATGCAGGTCGCAGTAGCTTAACAACACGATTTAAATGCCCCATGGAAAAGTTGTGGAGGTTACAGTAGCTAAACAAGAAGGTTTAAATGCGCCTTGGAAGAGACGTGCAGGTCACAGTAGCTTAACAAGACAGTTTAAATGCCCCTTGGTAGAGAGGTGCAGGTCACAGTAGCTTAACAAGACAGTTTAAATGCCCCTTGGAAGAGACGTGCAAGTCGCAGAAGCTTAAAAAGACGGTATAAATGCCCCTTGGAAGAGACGTGCAAGTCGCAGTAGCTTAACAAGACGGTTTAAATGAGCCTTGGAAGAGACGTGCAGGTCGCAGTAGCTTAACAAGACGGTTTAAATGCCCCTTGGAAGACACGAGCAGGTCGCAGTAGCTTAAAAAGACGGTTTAAATGCCCCTTGGAAGAGCGGTGGAGGTCGCAGTAGCTTAACAAGACAGTTTAGATGCCCCTTGGAAGAGACGTGCAGGTCGCCGTAGCTTAACAAGACGTTATAAATGCCCCTTGGAAGAGAAGTACAGGTCGCAGTAGCTTAACAAGATGGTTTAAATGCCCTTTGGAAAAGTGGTTGAGGTTACAGTAGCTTAACAAGACGGTTTAAATGCCCCTTGGAAGAGACGTGCAGGTCGCAGTAGCTTAACAAGACGGTTTAAATGCCCCATGGAAGACACGAGCAGGTCGCAGTAGCTTAACAAAAGGGTTTAAATGCCCCTTGGAAGAGCGGAGGATGTCGCAGTAGCTTAACAAGACAGTTTAAATGCCCCTTGGAAGAGACGTGCAGGTCGCAGTAGCTCAACAAGACGGTTTAAATGCCCCTTGGAAGAGCGGTGGAGGTCGCAGTAGCTTAACAAGACAGTTTAAATGCCACTTGGAAGAAACGTGCAGGTCGCAGTAGCTTAACAAGACGGTTTAAATGCTCCTTGGAAGAGATGTGCAGGTCGCAGTAGCTTAACAAGACTTTTTAAATGCTCCTTGGAAGAGACGTGCAGGTCGCAGTAGCTTAACAAGATGGTTTAAATGCCCCTTGGAATAGGCTTGCAGGTCGCAGTAGCTTAACAAGATGGTTTAAATGCCCCTTGGAAGACAAGTGCAGGTCGCAGTAGCTTAACAAGATGGTTTAAATGCCCCTTGTAAGAGCGGTGGAGGTCGCAGTAGCTTAACAAGACGGTTTAAATGCCCCTTGGAAGAGACATGCAGGTCGCAGCAGCTTAAAAAGACTGTATAACTGCCCCTTGGAAAAGACGTGCAGGACTCAGTGGCTTAACAAGACAGTTTAAATGCCCCTTGGAAGAGACGTGCAGGTCGCAGTAGCTTAACAAGACGGTTTAAATGCCCCTTGGAAGAGCGGTGCAGTTCGCAGTAGCTTAACAAGACAGTTTAAATGCCACTTGGAAGAAACGTGCAGGTCGCAGTAGCTTAACAAGACGGTTTAAATGCTCCTTGGATGAGATGTGCATGTCGCAGTAGCTTAACAAGACGGTTTAAATGCGCCTTGGAAGAGACGTGCAGGTCGCAGTAGCTTAACAAGTTGGTTTAAATGCCCCTTGGAAAAGTGGTGGATGTTACAGTAGCTTAACAAGACAGTTTAGTTGCCCATTGGAAGAGACATACAGGTCACAGTAACTTAACAAGACGGTTTAAATGCGCCTTGGAAGAGACGTGCAGGTCCCAGCAGCTTAACAAGATGGTTTAAAAGCCCCTATGAAAAGCGGTGGAGGTCGCAGTAGCTTAACAAGACGGTATAACTGCCCCTTGCAAGAGACGTGCAGGTCATAGTAGCTTAACAAGACGGTTTAAATGCCCCTTGGAAGAAACGTGCAGGTCGCAGTAGCTTAACAAGATGGTTTAAATGCACCTTGGAAGAGACGTGCAGGTCGCAGTAGCTTAACAAGACGGTTTATATGCCCGTTGGAAGAGCGTTGGAGGTCGTAGTAGCTTAACAAGACTGATTAAATGCCCCTTGGTAGAGACGTGCAGGTCGCAGCAGCTTAACAAGACGGTTTAAATGCCCCTTGGAAAATTGGTGGAGGTCGCAGTAGATTAACAATATGGATTAAATGCCCCTTGGAAGAGACGTGCAAGTCGCAGTAGCTTAACAAGACGGTTTACATGTCCATTAGAAGAGTGGTGGAGGTCGCAGTAGCTTGACAAGATGGTTTAAATGCCCCTTGGAAGAGCGGTGGAGGTCGCAGAAGGTTAACAAGACCGTTTAAACGCCCCTTGGAAGAGGCTGACAGGTCGCAGTAGCTTACCAAGGCGATTTAAATGCCCCTTGGAAGAGACGTGCAGGTCGCAGTAGCTTAAAAAGACGGTTTAAATGCCCCTTGGAAGAGACGTGCAGGTCGCAGTAGCTTAACAAGTTGGTTTAAATGCCCCTTGGAAAAGTGGTGGATGTTACAGTAGCTTAACAAGACAGTTTAGTTGCCCATTGGAAGAGACATGCAGGTCGCAGCAGCTTAACAAGGCTGTTTAAATGCCCCTTGGAAGAGACGTGCAGGTCTCAGTAGCTTAACAAGACGGTTTAAATGCCCCTTGGAAGAGACGTGCAAGTCGCAGTAGCTTAACAAGACGGTTTAAATGCCCCTTGGAAGAGACGTGCAGGTCGCAGAGGCTTAAAAAGACGGTTTAATTGCCCCTTGGAAGAGACGTGCAGGTTGCAGTAGCTTAACAAGACGGTTTAAATGCCCCTTGGAAGAGCGATGGAGGTCGCAGTAGCTTAACAAGACAGTTTAAATACCCCTTGGAAGAGACGTGCAGGTCGCAGTTAATAAATAAGACGGTTTAAATATCAGTTGGAAGAGACATGCAGGTCGCAGTAGCTTAACAAGACGGTTTAAATGCCCCTTGAAAGAGACGTGCAGGTCGCAGTAGCTTAACAAGTCGGTTTAAATGCCACTTGGAAGAGTGGTGGAGGTCGCAGTAGCTTAACAAGACAGTTTAAATGCCCCTTTGAAGAGACGTGCAGGTCGCAGTAGCTTAACAAGACTGTTTAAATCCCCCTTGGAAGAGATGTGCAGGTCGCAGTAGCTTAACAAGATGGTTTAAATGCCCCTTGGAAGAGCGGTGGAGGTGGCAGTAGCTTAACAAGACGGTTTAAATGCCCCTTGAAAGAGACATGCAGGTCGCAGTAGCTTAACAAGACGGTTTAAATTCCCCTTGGAAGAAACGTGCAGGTCGCAGTAGTTTAGCAAGACGGTTTAAATGCCCCTAGGAAGAGACGTGCAGGTCGCAGTAGCTTAACAAGAGGGTATAACTGCTGCTTGGAATAGGCTTGCAGGTCGCAGTAACTTACCAAGACAGTTTAAATGCCCATTGGAAGAGACGCGCAGGTCGCAGTAGCTTAACAAGATGGTTTAAATGCCCCTTGGAGTAGCGGTGAACGTCGCAGTAGCTTAACAAGATGGTTTAAATGCCCCTTGGAAGAGACATGCAGGTCGCAGCAGCTTAAAAAGATGGTTTAAATGCCCCATGGAATAGACATGCAGGTCGCAGCAGCTTAAAAAGACGGTTTAATTGCCCCTTGGAAGAGACGTGCAGGTCGCAGTAGCTTAACAAGACTGTTTAAATGCCCCTTGGAAGAGACATGCAGGTCGCAGTAGCTTAACAAGTGTAACATACCTGGCGGCGTCCTTGCATGGTGGTCCATCTCCCACTGTGCAAGAGGGCGCACTTGATCTCCTGTCCAGAATGTCTCTCTGGCTTCCCTCCATGCTGTCTGTTTGTGTCTGTTTCTGCTGCTTAAGGGCGGCGCCCGATCACTTCCTGCCTTTTGTACCTGCTGTGGGTCACACCCCTTGTGCGTCCTCAGCCTATTGCTGTCTGTCACCTGGTATATAGCTCAGCAGCTCCCTTCTATCCCTGCCTGAGCATAGTGTTTCCTTCAGTGTGTGCTTGCACTCTGAAGGTGCCAGGTCCCGTCTCTTGTCTCCTGCTTTTTGTATCAGTTCCCGTGTCTGAACTGAGTCCTGTATGTCTCCTGCTTTGCGGTATCAGCTCCCGTGTCTGAACTGAGTCCTGTATGTCTCCTGCTTTGCGGTATCAGCTCCCGTGTCTGAACTGAGTCCTTTCTGTGCTCTCTTGTCTGTCCTGTCTGAACACGCTCCTAGCCTGTTCCTCTCGCCTTCTAGTGGCCGATTTCCTAGACCCGCTCCTGTGTCTGGTCTGTCCTGTCTGAACACGCTCCTTGCCTGTTCGTTCCGCCTCTCTGGGGGCCGTATTCCCAGACCCGCTCCTGTATCCCTCTGTAGTGTCGGTCTTCTCCGTACACTCAGTTCCAGTCTGAACTCTCTCCTGTCCTTTACCTGTTTTGCCTCTATGTCCGTTCCCTTCCTTTTTCTGCAGAGTCTGAACTCGTACCTAACTCCTGCTTGTTGTCTCTGCAAGTACTGTGTGAGTATCTGGCTCTGTCTTTCCCTTCCTGTCTGTTCCGTGTGAACAGAGCCCTGTCCTCCCTGCTCAGCCTTGTCTGCACTCTAGCTGTGCTTGCCTGTAACCCTCTGCCTGTATTGTTCCTGAGTCCCGGTGTGTACTGGGTCCTATCCCGCCTGTGTTCCTACCTGCTAGTGCCTCCCTGTCAGCACTCTAGCTGTGCTTGCCTTTACCCCCCTGCCTGCATACCCGCCTGCCTGCATACCAGTCGTGCCTGCCTATACCCACCAGTCTGTGTGCCAGCCTACCAGCCTGTTCCTGTATTCCCCTGTGTGGGTCAACAGCCGTGTCCGGGGTCTGTCCTGGAGTAGCACCTGGTCCCTCTGCTCGGTTCCTCCTTGGTGCACTGGCGTCGTATGCCGTCGTGCGACCCTGGTCGGATCGGGTGAATACTTAGTCACGCCCCTCCAGGCATTCACTCTCCGGCACGGTCCAGTGGAATCACTACCAATCACACGCACACGCCGCTTAGCCCGGGCGTGTGCATAACAACAAGACATTTTAAATGCCCCTTGGAAGAGACATGCAGGTCGCAGCAGCTTAAAAAGACGGTTTAAATGCACCATGGAATAGACATGCAGGTCGCAGCAGCTTAAAAAGACGGTTTAATTGCCCCTTGGAAGAGACGTGCAGGTCGCAGTAGCTTAACAAGACTGTTTAAATGCCCCTTGGAAGAGACGTGCAGGTCGCAGTAGCTTAACAAGACGGTTTAAATGCCCCTTGGAAGAGACATGCAGGTCGCAGTAGCTTAACAAGACGGTTTAAATGACACTTGGAAAAGTGGTGGAGGTGGCAGTAGCTTAACAAGACGGTTTAAATGCCCCTTGAAAGAGACATGCAGGTCGCAGCAGCTTAAAAAGACTGTTTAAATGCCCCTTGGAAGAGACGTGCAGGTGGCAATAGCTTAACAAGACCGTTTAAATGCCACTTGGAAGAGAAGTGGAAGTCGCAGTAGCTTAAAAAGACGTGCAGGTCCCAGTCACTTAACAAGACGTTTTAAATGTCCCTTGGAAGAGCAGTGGAGGTCGCAGTAGCTTAATAAGACAGTTTAAATGCCCCTTTGAAGAGACTTGCAGGTCGCAGTAGCTTAACAAGACTGTTTAAATCCCCCTTGGAAGAGATGTGCAGGTCGCAGTAGCTTAACAAGACGGTTTAAATGCCCCTTGGAAGAGCGGTGGAGGTGGCAGTAGCTTAACAAGACGGTTTAAATGCCCCTTGAAAGAGACATGCAGGTCGCAGCAGCTTAAAAAGACTGTTTAAATGCCCCTTGGAAGAGACGTGCAGATGGCAATAGCTTAACAAGTTGGTTTAAATGCCCCTTGGAAAAGTGGTGGAGGTTACAGTAGCTTAACAAGACAGTTTAATTGCCCACTGGAAGAGACATGCAGGTCGCAGCAGCTTAACAAGACTGTTTAAATGCCCCTTGGAAGAGACGTGCAGGTCGCAGTAGCTTAACAAGACGGTTTAAATGCCCCTTTGGAAGAGACGTGCAAGTCGCAGTAGCTTAACAAGATGGTTTAAACGCCCCTTGGAAGAGACGTGCAGGTCGCAGAGGCTTAAAAAGACGGTTTAATTGCCCCTTGGAAGAGACGTGCAGGTCGCAGTAGCTTAACAAGACGGTTTAAATGCCCCTTGGAAGAGCGATGGAGGTCGCAGTAGCTTAACAAGACAGTTTAAATACTCCTTGGAAGAGACGTGAAGGTCGCAGTTGATAAATAAGACGGTTTAAATATCAGTTGGAAGAGACATGCAGGTCGCAGTAGCTTAACAAGACGGTTTAAATGCCCCTTGAAAGAGACGTGCAGTTCGCAGTAGCTTAACAAGTCGGTTTAAATGCCACTTGGAAGAGCGGTGGAGGTCGCAGTAGCTTAACAAGACAGTTTAAATGCCCCTTTGAAGAGACGTGCAGGTCGCAGTAGCTTAACAAGACTGTTTAAATCCCCCTTGGAAGAGATGTGCAGGTCGCAGTAGCTTAACAAGATGGTTTAAATGCCCCTTGGAAGAGCGGTGGAGGTGGCAGTAGCATAACAAGACGTTTTAAATGCCCCTTGAAAGAGACATGCAGGTCGCAGCAGCTTAAAAAGACTGTTTAAATGCCCCTTGGAAGAGACGTGCAGGTCGCAGTGGCTTAACAAGACAGTATAAATGCCCCTTGGAAGAGACATGCAGGTCGCAGTAGCTTAACAAGACGGTTTAAATGCCCCTTGGAAGAGACGAGCAGGTCGCAGTAGCTTAACAAGACGGTTTAAATGCCCCTAGGAAGAGACGTGCAGGTCGCAGGAGCTTAACAAGAGGGTATAACTGCCGCTTGGAATAGGCTTGCAGGTCGCAGTAGCTTAACAAGATGGTTTAAATGCTCCTTGGAAGAGACGTGCAGGTCGCAGTAGCTTAACAAGATGGTTTAAATGTCCCTTGGAAGAGACGTGCAGGTCGCAGTAGCTTAAAAAGACGGTTTAAATGCCCCTTGGAAGAGCGGTGTAGGTCGCAGTAGCTTAACAAGACAGTTTAAATGCCCTTTGGAAGAGACATGCAGGTCGCAGCAGCTTAACAAGACTATTTAAATGTCCCTTGGAAGATACGTGCAGGTCGCGGTAGCTTAACAAGACGGTTTAAAAGTCCCTTGGTAGAGACGTGCAGGACTCAGTAGCTTAACAACATGGTTTAAATGCCCCATTGAAGAGACGTGCAGGTCGCAGTAGCTTAACAAGACGGTTGAAAAGCCCCTTGGAAAAGTGGTGGAGGTTACAGTAGCTTAACAAGACCGTTTAAATGTCCCTTGGAAGAGACGTGCAAGTCGCAGAAGCTTACCAAGACAAATTAAAAGACCCTTGGAAGAGACGTGCAGGTCGCAGTAGCTTAACAAGACGGTTTAAATGCCCCTTGGAAAAGCGGTGGAGGTCGCAGTAGGTTAGCAAGACAGTTTAAATGCCCCTTGGAAGAGACGTGCAGGTCGCAGTAGCTTAACAAGATGGTTTAAATGCCCCATGGAACAGCGGTGGAGTTCGCAGAAGCTTAACAAGACAGTTTAAATACCCCTTTGGAAGAGACATGCAGGTCGCAGCAGCTTAACAAGACTATTTAAATGCCCCTTGGAAGAGACGTGCAGGTAGCAGTAGCTTAACAAGATGGTTTAAATGCCCCTTGCAAGAGCGATGGACGTCGTAGTAGCTTAACAAGACGGTTTAAATGCCCCTTGGAAGAGACATGCAGGTCACAGCAGCTTAAAAAGACGGTTTAAACGTCCCTTGGAAGAGACATGTAGGTCGCAGTAGCTTAACAAGACGGTTTAAATGCCCCTTGGAAGAGACGTGCAGGTCGAAGTAGCTTAATAAGACCGTTTAAATGACACTTGGAAAAGTGGTGGAGGTTACAGTAGCTTAATAAGACAGTTTACATGCCCCTTGGAAGAGAAGTGCAAGTGGCAGTAGCTTAAAAATACGGTTTAAATGAGCCTTGGAAGAGACGTGCAGGTCGCAGTAGCTTAACTAGTCGGTTTAAATGCCCCTTGGAAGAGACGAGCAGGTCGCAGTAGATAACCAAGACTGTTTAAATGCCCCTGGGAAGAGGGGTGGAGGTCGCAGTAGCTTAATAAGACAGTTTACATGCCCCTTGGAAGAGAAGTGCAGGTCGCAGTAGCTTAATAAGACGGTTTAAATGCCCCTTGGAAGAGACGTGCAGGTCGCAGTAGCTTAACAAGACAGTTTAAATGCCCCTTGGAAGAGACGAGCATGTCGCAGTAGATCAACAAGACTGTTTAAATGCCCCTGGGAAGAGCGGTGGAGGTCGCAGTAGCTTAACATGACAGTTTACATGCCCCTTGGAAGAGAAGTGCAGGTCGCAGTAGCTTAATAAGACGGTTTAAATGCCCCTTGGAAGAGACGTGCAGGTCGCAGTAGCTTAACAAGACTGTTTAAATGCCCCTTGGAAGAGACGTGCAGGTCGCAGTAGCTTAACAAGACGGTTTAAATGCCCCTTGGAAGAGACGTGCAGTTCGCAGTAGCTTAACAAGACGGCTTCAATGCCCCTTGGAAGAGACGTGCAGGTCGCAGTAGCTTAACAAGACGGTTTAAATGCCCCTTGGAAGAGCGGTGGAGGTCGCAGTAGCTTAGCAAGACAGTATAAATGCCCCTTGGAAGAGATGTTCAAGTCGCAGTAGCTTAACAAGACGGTTTAAATGCCCCTTGGAAGAGACGTGCAGGTCGCAGTAGCTTAACAAGACGGTTTAAATGCTCCTTGGAAGCGACGTGCAGGTCGCAGTAGCTTAACAAGACGGTTGAAATGCCCTTTGGAAGTGACGTGCAGTTCGCAGTAGCTTAATAAGACGGTTTAAATGCCCCTTGGTAGAGACGTGCAGGTCGCAGTAGCTTAACAAGACAGTTTAAATGCCCTTGGAAGAGACATGGAGGTCGCAGTAGCTTAACAAGATGGTTTAAATGCACCTTGGAAGAGACGTGCTGGTCGCAGTAGCTTAACAAGACGGTTTAAATGCGCCTTGGAAGAGACGTGCAGGTCGCAGTAGCTTAACAAGACGGTTTAAATGCCCCTTGCAAGAGACGTGCAGGTCGCAGAAGCTTAACAAAAGGGTTTAAATGCCCCTTAGAAAAGGCTTGCAGGTCGCAGTAGCTTACCAAGACGATTTAAATGCCCCTTGGAAGAGACGTGCAGGTCGCAATAGCTTAACAAGATGGTTTAAATGCCCCTTGGAAGAGCGGTGGAGGTCGCAGTAGCTTAACAAGACGGTTTAAATGCCCCTTGGAAAAGACGTGCAGGTCGCAGTAGCTTAACAACATGTTTTAAATGCCCCTTGGAAGAGACGTGCAGGTCGCAGTAGCTTAACAAGACTGTATAAATGCCCCTTGGAAGAGGCTTGCAGGTCGCAGTAGCTTACCAAGACGTTTTAAATGGCACTTGTAAGAGACGTGCAGGTCGCAGTAGCTTAACAAGACGGTTGAAATGCCCTTTGGAAGTGACGTGCAGTTCGCAGTAGCTTAATAAGACGGTTTAAATGCCCCTTGGTAGAGACGTGCAGGTCGCAGTAGCTTAACAAGACAGTTTAAATGCCCCTTGGAAGAGACATGCAGGTCGCAGTAGCTTAACAAGATGGTTTAAATGCACCTTGGAAGAGACGTGCTGGTCGCAGTAGCTTAACAAGACGGTTTAAATGCCACTTGGAAAAGTGGTGGAGGTTGCAGTAGCTTAACAAGACGGTTTAAATGCGCCTTGGAAGAGACGTGCAGGTCGCAGTAGCTTAACAAGACAGTTTAAATGCCCCTTGCAAGAGACGTGCAGGTCGCAGTAGCTTAACAAAAGGGTTTAAATGCCCCTTAGAAAAGGCTTGCAGGTAGCAGTAGCTTACCAAGACGGTTTAAATGCCCCTTGGAAGAGACGTGCAGGTCGCAGTAGCTTAACAACATGTTTTAAATGCCCCTTGGAAGAGACGTGCAGGTCGCAGTAGCTTAACAAGACTGTATAAATGCCCCTTGGAAGAGGCTTGCAGGTCGCAGTAGCTTACCAAGACGGTTTAAATGGCACTTGTAAGAGACGTGCAGGTCGCAGTATCTTAACACGACGGTTTAAATGCCCCTTGGAAGAGCGGTGGAGGTCGCAGTAGCTTAACAAGACGGTTTAAATGCCCCTTGGAAGAGACATGCAGGTCGCAGCAGCGTAACAAGACTGTTTAAATGCCCCTTGGAAGAGACGTGCAGGTCGCAGTAGCTTAATAAGACCGTTTAAATGCCCCTTGGTAGAGACGTGCAGGTCGCAGCAGATTAACAAGACGGTTTAAATGCCTCTTGGAAGAGACGTGCAGGTCGCAGTAGCTTAACAAGAAGGTTTAATTGCCCCTTGGAAGAAACGTGCAGGTTGCAGTAGCTTAAAAAGACTGTTTAAATGCCCCTTGGTAGAGCGGTGGAGGTCGCAGTAGCTTAACAAGATGATTTAAATGCCCCTTGGAAGAGACGTGCAGGTCGCAGTAGCTTAACAAGACGGTTTAAATGCCCCTTGGAAGGTACGTGCTGGTCGCAGTAGCTTACCAAGACGGTTTAAATGCCCCATGGTTGAGACATGCAGGTCGCAGTAGCTCAACAAGACGGTTTAAATGCCCCATTGAAGAGATGTGCAGGTCGCAGTAGCTTAACAAGACGGTTTAAATGCCCTTTGGAAAAGTGGTGGAGGATGCAGTAGCTTAACAAGACGATTTAAATGTTCCTTGGAAGAGACGTGCAGGTGGCAGTAGCTTAACAAGTCGGTTTAAATGCCCCTTGGAAGAGAGGTGCAGGTCATAGGAGCTTAATAAGACAGTTTAAATGTCCCTTGGAAGAGACGTGCAGGTCGCAGTAGCTTAACAAGATGGTTTAAATGCCCCATGGAAGAGCGGTGGAGGTCGCAGAAGCTTAACAAGACAGTTTAAATACCCCTTTGGAAGAGACATGCAGGTCGCAGCTGCTTAACAAGACTATTTAAATGCCCCTTGGAAGAGACGTGCAGGTAGCAGTAGCTTAGCAAGATGGTTTATATGCCCCTTGGAAGAGACGTGCAGGTCGAAGTAGCTTAACAAGACCGTTTAAATGACACTTGGAAAAGTGGTGGAGGTTACAGTAGCTTTATAAGACAGTTTACATGCCCCTTGGAAGAGAAGTGCAAGTGGCAGTAGCTTAAAAATACGGTTTAAATGAGCCTTGGAAGAGACTTGCAGGTCGCAGTAGCTTAACAAGACGGTTTAAATGCCCCTTGGAAGAGACGAGCAGGTCGCAGTAGATAAACAAGACTGGTTAAATGCCCCTGGGAAGAGCGTGGAGGTCGCAGTAGCTTAATAAGACAGTTTACTTGCCCCTTGGAAGAGAAGTGCAGGTCGCAGTAGCTTAACAAGACGGTTGAAATGCCCTTTGGAAGTGACGTGCAGGTCGCAGTAGCTTAACAAGACGGTTTAAATGCACTTTGGAAGAGACGTGCTGGTCGCAGTAGCTTAACAAGACGGTTTAAATGCCACTTGGAAAAGTGGTGGAGGTTACAGTAGCTTAACAAGACGGTTTAAATGCGCCTTGGAAGAGACGTGCAGGTCGCAGTAGCTTAACAAGACGGTTTAAATGCCCCTTGCAAGAGACGTGCAGGTCGCAGTAGCTTAACTAAAGGGTTTAAATGCCCCTTAGAAAGGCTTGCAGGTCGCAGTAGCTTACCAAGACGGTTTAAATGCCCTTGGAAGAGATGTGCAGGTCGCAGTAGCTTAACAAGATGGTTTAAATGCCCCTTGGAAGAGACGTGCAGGTCGCAGTAGCTTAACAAGACTGTATAAATGCCCCTTGGAAGAGGCTTGCAGGTCGCAGTAGCTTACTAAGACGGTTTAAATGGCACTTGTAAGAGACGTGCAGGTCGCAGTAGCTTAACAAGACGGTTTAAATGCCCCTTGGAAGAGCGGTGGAGGTCGCAGTAGCTTAACAAGACGGTTTAAATGCCCCTTGGAAGAGACATGCAGGTCGCAGCAGCTTAACAAGATGATTTAAATGCCCCTTGGAAGAGACGTGCAGGTCGCCGTAGCATAACAAGACGGTTTAAATGCCCCTTGGAAGAGCGGTGTAGGTCGCAGTAGCTTAACAAGACAGTTTAAATGCCCTTTGGAAGAGACATGCAGGACGCAGCAGCTTAACAAGACTGTTTAAATGCCCCTTGGAAGGTACGTGCTGGTCGCAGTAGCTTACCAAGATGGTTTAAATGCCCCATGGTTGAGACATGCAGGTCGCAGTAGCTCAACAAGACAGTTTAAATGCCCTTTGGAACAGACGTGCAGGTGGCAGTAGCTTAACAAGTCGGTTTAAATGCCCCTTGGAAGAGAGGTGCAGGTCACAGGAGCTTAATAAGACAGTTTAAATGTCCCTTGGAAGAGACGTGCAGGTCGCAGTAGCTTAACAAGACGATTTAAATGCCCCTTGGAAGAGACGTGTAGTTCGCAGTAGCTTAACAAGACGTTTTAAATGCCCCTTGGAAGAGACGTGCAGGTCACAGGAGCTTAATAAGACTGTTTAAATGTCCCTTGGAAGAGACGTGCAGGTCGCAGAAGCTCAACAAGACAGTTTAAATGCCCCTTGGTAGAGACGTGCAGGTCACAGGAGCTTAATAAGACGGTTTAAATGTCCCTTGGAAGAGACGTGCAGATCACAGTAGCTTAACAAGACGGTTTAAATGCCCCTTTGAAGAGACGTGCAGGTCGCAGTAGCTTAACAAGACAGTTTAAATAACCCCTTGGAAGAGCGGTGGAGGTCGCAGTAGCTTAACAAGAAAGTTTAAATGCCCCTTGGAAGAGAAGTGCAGGTCGCAGTCGCTTAAAAAGACGGTTTAAATGCCCCTTGGAAGAGACGTGCAGGTCGCAGTAGCTTAGCAAGACGGTTTAAATGCCCCTTGGTAGAGACATGCAGGTCGCAGTAGCTTAACAAGACGGCTTCAATGCCCCTTGGAAGAGACATGCAGGTCACAGCAGCTTAACAAGACACTTTAAATGCCCCTTGAAAGAGACATGCAGGTCACAGCAGCTTATCAAGACAGTTTAAATGCCCCTTGGAAGAGACGTGCAAGTCGCAGTAGCTTAACAAGACAGTTTAAATGCCCCTTGGAAGAGATGTGCAGTTCGCAGTAGCTTAACAAGACGGTTTAAATGCCCCTTGAAAGAGACGTGCAGGTCGCAGTAGCTTAACAAGACAGTTTAAATGCCCCTTGGAAGAGACGTGCAGTTCGCAGTAGCTTAACAAGATGGTTTAAATGCCCCTTGGAAGAGACGTGCAGGTCGCAGTAGCTTATCAAGACAGTTTAAATGCCCCTTGGAAGAGACGCGCAAGTCGCAGTAGCTTAACAAGACGGTTTAAATGCCCCTTGAAAGAGACGTGCAGTTCGCAGTAGCTTAACAAGACAGTTTAAATGCCCCTTGGAAGAGACGTGCAGTTCGCAGTAGCTTAACAAGACGGTTTAAATGCCCCTTGAAAGAGACGTGCAGGTCGCAGTAGCTTAACAAGACAGTTTAAATGCCCCTTGGAAGAGACGTGCAGTTCGCAGTAGCTTAACAAGATGGTTTAAATGCCCCTTGGAAGAGACGTGCAGGTCGCAGTAGCTTAACAAGAAGGTTTAAATGCCCCTTGGAAGAGACGTGCAGGTCACAGTAGCTTAAAAAAACGGTTGAAATGCCCCTTGGAAGAGAGGTGGAGGTCGCAGTAGCTTAACAAGACAGTTTAAATGCCCATTGTAAGAGACGTGCAGGTCGCAGTAGCTTAATAAGACGGTTTAAATGCCCCTTGGAAGAGACGTGCAGGTCGCAGTAGCTTAACAAGACGGTTTAAATGCCCCTTGCAAGAGACGAGCAGGTCGCAGTAGCTTAACAAAAGGGTTTAAATGACCCTTAGAAAAGGCTTGCAGGTCGCAGTAGCTTACCAAGACGGTTTAAATGCCCCTTGGAAGAGAAGTGCAGGTCGCAGTAGCTTAACAAGACGGTTTAAATGCTCCTTGGAAAAGACGTGCAGGTCGCAGTAGCTTAACAACATGTTTTAAATGCCCCTTGGAAGAGACGTGCAGGTCACAGTAACTTAACAAGACTGTATAAATGCCCCTTGGAAGAGGCTTGCAGGTCGCAGTAGCTTACCAAGATGGTTTAAATGCCCCTTGGAAGAGCGGTGTAGGTCGCAGTAGCTTAACAAGACAGTTTAAATGCCCTTTGGAAGAGACATGCAGGATGCAGAAGCTTAACAAGACTGTTTAAATGCCCCTTGGAAGATACGTGCTGGTCGCAGTAGCTTACCAAGACGGTTTAAATGCCTAATGGTTGAGACATGCAGGTCGCAGTAGCTCAACAAGACGGTTTAAATGCCCCATTAAAGACACGTGCAGGTCGCAGTAGCTTAACAAGACAGTTTAAATGCCCCTTGGAAAAGTGGTGGAGGTTGCAGTAGCTTAACAAGACGATTTAAATGTCCGTTGGAAGAGACGTGCAGGTGGCAGGAGCTTAACAAGTCAGTTTAAATGCCCCTTGGAAGAGAGGTGCAGGTCGCAGTAGCTTAACAAGACGATTTAAATGCCCCTTGGAAGAGACGTGCAGGTCACAGGAGCTTAATAAGATGGTTTAAATGTCCCTTGGAAGAGACGTGCAGGTCGCAAAAGCTCAACAAGACAGTTTAAATGCCCCTTGGAAGAGACGTGCAGGTCACAGGAGCTTAATAAGACGGTTTAAATGTCCCTTGATAGAGACGTGCAAGTCGCAGTAGCTTAACAAGACGGTTTAAATGCCCATTGGTAGAGACATGCAGGTCGCAGTAGCTTAACAAGATTGTTTAAATGCCCCTTGAAAGAGACGTGCAGGTCGCAGTAGCTTAACAAGACGGTTAAAATGCCCCTTGGAAGAGGTGTGCAGTTCGCAGTAGCTTAACAAGACGGTTTAAATGCCCCTTGGAAGAGACGTGCAGGTCGCAGTAGCTTAACAAAACAGTTTAAATGCCCCTTGGAAGAGACGTGCAAGTCGCAGTAGCTTAACAAGATGGTTTAAATGCCCCTTGGAAGAGACGTGCAGGTCGCAGTAGCTTAACAAGACGGTTTAAATGCCCCTTGGAAGAGACGTGCAGGTCGCAATAGATTAAAAAGACGGTTGAAATGTCCCTTGGAAGAGAGGTGGAGGTCGCAGTAGCTTAACAAGACAGTTTAATTGCCCCTTGGAAGAGACGTGCAGGTCGCAGTAGCTTAATAAGACGGTTTAAATGCTCCTTGGAAGAGACGTGTAGGTCGCAGAAGCTTAACAAGATGGTTTAAATGCCCCTTGGAAGAGACGTGGAGGTCGCAGTAGCTTAACAAGACTGTTTAAATGCCCCTTGCAAGAGACGTGCAGGTCCCAGTAGCTTAACAAAAGGGTTTAAATGCCCCTTAGAAAAGGCTTGCAGGTCACAGAAGCTTACCAAGACGGTTTAAATGCCCCTTGGAAGAGACGTGCAGGTCGCAGTAGCTTAAAAAGATGGTTTAAATGCCCCTTGGAAGAGCGGTGGAGGTCGCAGTAGCTTAACGAGACGGTTTAAATGCCCCTTGGAAAAGACGTGCAGGTCGCAGTAGCTTGACAACATGTTTTAAATGCCCCTTGGAAGAGACGAGCAGGTCGCAGTAGATTAACAAGACTGTATAAATGCCCCTTGGAAGAGGCTTGCAGGTCGCAGTAGCTTACCAAGACGGTTTAAATGGCACTTGTAAGAGACGTGCAGGTCGCAGTAGCTTAACAAGATGGTTTAAATGCCCCTTGGAAAAGCGGTGGAGGTCGCAGTAGCTTAACAAGACGGTTGAAATGCCCCTTGGAAGAGACATGCAGGTCGCAGTAGCTTAACAAGACGGTTTAAATGCCCCTTAGAAGAGACGTGCAGGTCGCAGTAGCTTAAAAAGACGGTTTAAATGCCTCTTGGAAGAGACGTGCAGGTCGCAGTAGCTTAACAAGACGGTTTAAATGCCCCCTTCAAGAAACATGCAGGTTGCAGTAGCTTAAAAAGACGGTTTAAATGCCCCTTGGTAGAGCGGTGGAGGTCGCAGTAGCTTAACAAGATGGTTTAAGTGCCAATTGGAAGAGACGTGCAGGTCACAGTAGCTTAACAAGACGATTTAAATGCCCCTTGAAAGAGACATGCAGGTCGCAGAAGCTCAAGAAGACAGTTTAAATGCCTCTTGGAAGAGACGTGCAGGTCACAGGAGCTTAATAAGACGGTTTAAATGGCCCTTGGAAGAGACGTGCAGGTCACAGTAGCTTAACAAGACGGTTTAAATGTCCCCTTGGAAGAGCGGTGGAGGTCGCAATAGCTTAACAAGACGGTTTAAATGCCCCTTGGGAGAGACATGCAAGTCACATTAGTTTAACAAGACGGTTTAAGTGCCCCTTGGAAGAGACGTGCAGGTCGCAGCAGCTTGACAAGATGGTTTAAATGCCCCTTGGAAGAGATGTGCAGGTCGCAGTAGCTTAACAAGACGGTTTAAATGCCCCTTGGAAGAGACGTGCAGGTCGCAATAGCTTAATAAGACAGTTTAAATGCTCCTTGGTAGAAACGTTCAGGTCACAGGTGCTTAATAAGACGGTTTAAATGTCCCTTGGAAGAGACATGCTGGTCGCAGTATCTTAACAAGACGGTTTAAATGCCCCTTGGAAGAGACGTGCATTTCGCAGTAGCTTAACAAGACAGTTTAAATGCCAATTGGAAGAGCGGTGGAGGTCGCAGTAGATTAGCAAGACAGTTTAAATGCCCCTTGGAAGAGACGTGCAGGTCGCAGTAGCTTGACAAGACAGTTTAAATGCCCCTTGGAAGAGACGTGCAGGTCGCAGTAGCTTAATAAGACGGTTTAAATGCCCCTTGGAAGAGACGTTCAGGTCACAGTAGCTTAACAAGACGGTTTAAATGCCAATTGGAAGAGGCTTGCAGGTCGCAGTAGCTTAACAAGACGGTTTAAATGCCGCTTGGAAGAGAGGTGCAGGTCGCAGTAGCTTAGCAAGACAGTTTAAATGCCACTTGGAAGAGGCTTGCAGGTGGCAGTAGCTTAACAAGACAGTTTAAATGCCCCCTTGGAAGAGCGGTGGAGGTCGCAATAGCTTAACAAGACGGTTTAAATGCCCCTTGGGAGAGACATGCAAGTCACATTAGCTTAACAAGACGGTTTAAGTGCCCCTTGGAAGAGACGTGCAGGTCGCAGTAGCTTGACAAGATGGTTTAAATGCGCCTTGGAAGAGATGTGCAGGTCGCAGTAGCTTAACAAGACGGTTTAAATGCCCCTTGGAAGAGACGTGCAGGTCGCAGTAGCTTAATAAGACGGTTTAAATGCTCCTTGGTAGAAACGTTCAGGTCACAGGAGCTTAATAAGACGGTTTAAATGTCCCTTGGAAGAGACGTGCAGGTCGCAGTAGCTTAACAAGACTGTTTAAATGTCCCCTTGGAAGAGCGGTGGAGGTCACAATAGCTTAACAAGACGGTTTAAATGCCCCTTGGGAGAGACATGCAAGTCACATTAGCTTAACAAGACGGTTTAAGTGCCCCTTGGAAGAGACGTGCAGGTCGCAGTAGCTTGACAAGATGGTTTAAATGCCCCTTGGAAGAGATGTGCAGGTCGCAGTAGCTTAACAAGACGGTTTAAATGCCCCTTGGAAGAGACGTGCAGGTCACAGTAGCTTAATAAGACGGTTTAAATGCTCCTTGGTAGAAACGTTCAGGTCACAGGAGCTTAATAAGACGTTTTAAATGTCCCTTGGAAGAGACGTGCAGGTCGTAGTAGCTTAACAAGACGGTTTAAATGCCCCTTGGAAGAGACGTGCAGGTCGCAGTAGCTTAATAAGACAGTTTAAATGCCAATTGGAAGAGCGGTGGAGGTCGCAGTAGATTAGCAAGACAGTTTAAATGCCCCTTGGAAGAGACGTGCAGGTCGCAGTAGCTTGACAAGACAGTTTAAATGCCCCTTGGAAGAGACGTGCAGGTCGCAGTAGCTTAATAAGACGTTTTAAATGCCCCTTGGAAGAGACGCTCAGGTCACAGTAGCTTAACAAGACGGTTTAAATGCCAATTGGAAGAGGCTTGCAGGTCGCAGTAGCTTAACAAGACGGTTTAAATGCCGCTTGGAAGAGACGTACAGGTCGCAGTAGCTTAACAAGACAGTTTAAATGCCACTTGGAAGAGGCTTGCAGGTGGCAGTAGCTTACCAAGGTGGTTTAAATGGCCCTTGGAAGAGACGTGCAGGTCACAGTAGCTTAACAAGACAGTTTAAATGTCCCCTTGGAAGAGCGGTGGAGGTCGCAGTAGCTTAACAAGACGGTTTAAATGCCCCTTGGGAGAGACATGCAGGTCAAAGTAGCTTTACAAGACGGTTTAAATGCCCCTTGAAAGAGACGTGCAGGTCGCAGTAGCTTAACAAGACGGTTTAAATGCCCCTTGGAAGAGACGTGCAGTTCGCAGTAGCTTAACAAGATGGTTTAAATGCCCCTTGAAAGAGCGGTGGAGGTCGCAGTAGCTTAACAAAACAGTTTAAATGCCCCTTGGAAGAGACGTGCAAGTCGCAGTAGCTTAACAAGATGGTTTAACTGCCCATTGGAAGAGACGTGCAGGTCGCAGTAGCTTAACAAGACGGTTTAAATGCCCCTTGGAAGTGACGTGCAGGTCACAGTAGCTTAAAAAGATGGTTGAAATGCCTCTTGTAAGAGAGGTGGAGGTCGCAGTAGCTTAACAAGACAGTTTAAATGCCCCTTGCAAGAGACGTGCAGGTCGCAGTAGCTTAACAAGACGGTTTAAATGCCCCTTGCAAGAGACGTGCATGTCGCAGTAGCTTAGCAAAAGGGTTTAAATGCCCCTTAGAAAAGGCTTGCAGGTCGCAGTAGCTTACCAAGATGGTTTAAATGCCCCTTCAAAGAGACGTGCAGGTCGCAGTAGCTTAACAAGATGGCTTAAATGCCCCTTTGAAGAGTGGTGGAGGTCGCAGTAGCTTAACAAGACGGTTTAAATGCACCTTGGAAAAGACGTGCATGTCGCAGAAGCTTAACAAGACGGTATAAATGCCCCTTGGAAGAGGCTTGCAGGTCGCAGTAGCTTACCAAGACGCTTTAAATGCCCCTTTGAAGAGACGTGCAGGTCGCAGTAGCTTAACAAGACGGTTTAAATGCCCCTTGGAAGAGCGGTGGAGGTTGCAGTAGCTTAACAAGACGGTTTAAATGCCCCTTGGAAGAGACATGCAGGTCGCAGCAGCTTAACAAGTCTGTTTAAATGCCCCTTGGAAGAGACGTGTAGGTCGCAGTAGCTTAAAAAGACGGTTTAAATGCCCCTTGGTAGAGACGTGCAGGTCGCAGTAGCTTAACAAGACGGTTTAAATGCCTCTTGGAAGAGACGTGCAGGCCGCAGTAGCTTAACAAGACTGTTTAAATGCCCCTTGGAAGAAACGTGCAGGTTGCAGTAGCTTAAAAAGACGGTTTAAATGCCCCTTGGTAGAGCGGTGGAAGTCGCAGTAGCTTAACAAGATGGTTTAAGTGCCCCTTGGAAGAGAAGTTTAGGTCGCAGTAGCTTACCAAGATGATTTAAATGCCCCTTGGAAGAGACGTGCAGGTCGCAGTATCTTAACAAGACGGTTTAAATGCCCCTTGGAAGAGACGTGCAGGTCGCAGTAGCTTAATAAGACGGTTTAAATGCCCCTTGGTAGAAACGTTCAGGTCACAGTAGTTTAACAAGACGGTTTAAATGCCACTTGGAAGAGACGTGCAGGTCGCAGTAGCTTAATAAGATGGTTTAGATGCCCCTTGGTAGAAACGTGCAGGTCACAGTAGCCTAACAAGACGGTTTAAATGCCACTTGGAAGAGACGTGCAGGTCACAGTAGCTTAACAAGACGGTTTAAATGCCCCTTGGAAGAGACATGCAAGTCGCAGTAGCTTAAAAAGACAGTTTAAATGCATCTTGGAAAAGATGTGCAGGTCGCAGTAGCTTAGCAAGACGGTTTAAATTCCCCTTGGAAGAGCGGTGGAGGTCGCAGTAGCTTGACAAGACAGTTTAAATGCCCCTTGGAAGTGATGTGCAAGTCGCAGAAGCTTAACAAGACTGTTTAAATGCCCCTTGGAAGAGACGTGCAGTTCGCAGTAGCTTAACAAGACGGTTTAAATGGCTCTTGGAAGAGCGGTGGAGGTCGCAGTAGCTTGACAAGACAGTTTAAATGCCCCTTGGAAGTGATGTGCAAGTCGCAGTAGCTTAACAAGACGGTTTAAATGACCCTTGGAACAGACATGCAGGTCACAGCAGCTTAACAAGACTTTTTAAATGCCCCTTGGAAGAGACGTGCAGGTCGCAGTAGCTTAACAAGACGGTTTAAATGACCCTTGGAACAGACATGCAGGTCATAGCAGCTTAACAAGACTGTTTAAATGCCCCTTGGTAGAGACATGCAGGTCGCAGTAGCTTAACAAGACGGCTTAAATACCCATTGGAAGAGACGTGCAGGTCGCAGTAGCTTAACAAGATGGTTTAAATGCCCCTTGAAAGAGACGTGCAGGTCGCAGTAGCTTAATAAGACAGTTTAAATGCCAATTGGAAGAGCGGTGGAGGTCGCAGTAGATTAGCAATACAGTTTAAATGCCCCTTGGAAGAGACGTGCAGGTCGCAGTAGCTTGACAAGACAGTTTAAATGCCCCTTGGAAGAGACGTGCAGGTCGCAGTAGCTTAATAAGACGTTTTAAATGCCCCTTGGAAGAGACGTTCAGGTCACAGTAGCTTAACAAGACGGTTTAAATGCCAATTGGAAGAGGCTTGCAGGTCGCAGTAGCTTAACAAGACAGTTTAAATGCCGCTTTCAAGAGACGTACAGGTCGCAGTAGCTTAACAACACAGTTTAAATGCCACTTGGAAGAGGCTTGCAGGTGGTAGTAGCTTACCAAGGTGGTTTAAATGGCCCTTCGAAGAGACGTGCAGGTCACAGTAGCTTAACAGGACAGCTTAAATGTCCCCTTGGAAGAGCGGTGGAGGTCGCAGTAGCTTAACAAGACGGTTTAAATGCCCCTTGGGAGAGACATGCAGGTCAAAGTAGCTTTACAAGACGGTTTAAATGCCCCTTGAAAGAGACGTGCAGGTCGCAGTAGCTTAACAAGACGGTTTAAATGCCCCTTGGAAGAGACGTGCAGTTCGCAGTAGCTTAACAAGATGGTTTAAATGCCCCTTGGAAGAGCGGTGGAGGTCGCAGTAGCTTAACAAAACAGTTTAAATGCCCCTTGGAAGACACGTGCAAGTCGCAGTAGCTTAACAAGATGGTTTAAATGCCCCTTGGAAGAGACGTGCAGGTCGCAGTAGCTTAACAAGACGGTTTAAATGCCCCTTGGAAGAGACGTGCAGGTCACAGTAGCTTAAAAAGATGGTTGAAAGGCCTCTTGTAAGAGATGTGGAGGTCGCAGTAGCTTAACAAGACAGTTTAAATGCCCCTTGGAAGAGACGTGCAGGTCGCAGTAGCTTAACAAGACGGTTTAAATGCCCCTTGCAAGAGACGTGCATGTCGCAGTAGCTTAACAAAAGGGTTTAAATGCCCCTTAGAAAAGGCTTGCAGGTCGCAGGAGCTTACCAAGATGGTTTAAATGCCCCTTGGAAGAGACGTGCAGGTCGCAGGAGCTTACCAAGATGGTTTAAATGCCCCTTGGAAGAGACGTGCAGGTCGCAGTAGCTTAACAAGATGGCTTAAATGCCCCTTTGAAGAGCGGTGGAGGTCGCAGTAGCTTAAAAAGACGGTTTAAATGCACCTTGGAAAAGACGTGCATGTCGCAGAAGCTTAACAAGACGGTATAAATGCCCCTTGGAAGAGGCTTGCAGGTCGCAGTAGCTTACCAAGACGCTTTAAATGCCCCTTTGAAGAGACGTGCAGGTCGCAGTAGCTTAACAAGACGGTTTAAATGCCCCTTGGAAGAGCGGTGGAGGTCGCAGTAGCTTAACAAGACGGTTTAAATGCCCCTTGGAAGAGACATGCAGGTCGCAGCAGCTTAACAAGTCTGTTTAAATGCCCCTTGGAAGAGACGTGCAGGTCGCAGTAGCTTAAAAAGACGGTTTAAATGCCCCTTGGTAGAGACGTGCAGGTCGCAGTAGCTTAACAAGACGGTTTAAATGCCTCTTGGAAGAGACTTGCAGGCCGCAGTAGCTTAACAAGACTGTTTAAATGCCCCTTGGAAGAAACGTGCAGGTTGCAGTAGCTTAAAAAGACGGTTTAAATGCCCCTTGGTAGAGCGGTGGAAGTCGCAGTAGCTTAACAAGATGGTTTAAATGCCCCTTGGAAGAGACATGCAGGTTGCAGCAGCTTAACAAGACTGTTTAAATGCCCCTTGGAAGAGATGTGCAGGTCGCAGTAGCTTAACAAGACGGTTTAAATGCTTCTTGGAAGAGAAGTGCAGGTCGCAGTAGCTTAACAAGACGGTTTAAATGCCCCTTGGAAGAGATGTGCATGTCGCAGTAGCTTAAAAAGACGGTTTAAATGCCCCTTGGTAGAGCGGTGGAGGACGCAGAAGCTTAACAAGATGGTTTAAGTGCCCCTTGGAAGAGAAGTGTAGGTCGCAGTAGCTTACCAAGACGATTTAAATGCCCCTTGGAACAGATGTGCAGGTCACAGTAGCTTAACAAGACAGTTTAAATGCCCTTTGGAAGAGACATGCAGGACGCAGCAGCTTAACAAGACAGTTTAAATGCCCCTTGGAAGATACATGCAGGTCGATGTAGCTTACCAAGACGGTTTAAATGCCCCATGGTAGAGACATGCAGGTCGCAGTAGCTCAACAAGACGGTTTAAATGCCCCATTGAAGAGACGTGCAGGTCGCAGTAGCTTAAAAAGACGGTTTAAATGCCCCTTGGAAAAGTGGTGGAGGTTGCAGTAGCTTAACATGACGATTTAAATGCCCCTTGGAAGAGACGTGCAGGTGGTAGTAGCTTAACAAGTCGGTTTAAATGCCCCTTGGAAGAGACGTGCAGGTCGCAGGAGCTTAATAAGACAGTTTAAATGTCCCTTGGAAGAGACGTGCAGTTCGCAGAAGCTTAACAAGACGTTTTAAATGCCCCTTGGAAGAGACGTGCAGGTCACAGGAGCTTAATAAGACGGTTTAAATGTCCCTTGGAAGAGACGTGCAGGTCGCAGAAGCTTAACAAGACAGTTTAAATGCCCCTTTGTAGAGACGTGCAGGTCACAGGATCTTAATAAGACGCTTTAAATGTCCCTTGGAAGAGACGTGCAGGTCGCAGTAGCTTAACAAGACGGTTTAAATGCCCCTTGGAAGAGACGTGCAGGTCGCAGTAGCTTAATAAGACGGTTTAAATGCCCCTTGGTAGAAACGTTCAGGTCACAGTAGCTTAACAAGACGGTTTAAATGCCACTTGGAAGAGACGTGCAGGTGGCAGTAGCTTAATAAGACGGTTTAAATGCCCCTTGGAAGAGACGTGCAGGTCACAGGAGCTTAATAAGACAGTTTAAATGTCCCTTGGAAGAGACGTGCAGTTCGCAGTAGCTTAACAAGACGTTTTAAATGCCCCTTGGAAGAGACGTGCAGGTCACAGGAGCTCAATAAGACGGTTTAAATGTCCCTTGGAAGAGACGTGCAGGTCGCAGAAGCTTAACAAGACAGTTTAAATGCCCCTTGGTAGAGACGTGCAGGTCACAGGAGCTTAATAAGACGCTTTAAATGTCCCTTGGAAGAGACGTGCAGGTCGCAGTAGCTTACCAAGACGGTTTAAATGCCCCTTGGAAGAGACGTGCAGGTCGCAGTAGCTTAATAAGACGGTTTAAATGCCCCTTGGTAGAAACGTTCAGGTCACAGTAGTTTAACAAGACGGTTTAAATGCCACTTGGAAGAGACGTGCAGGTCGCAGTAGCTTAATAAGATGGTTTAGATGCCCCTTGGTAGAAACCTGCAGGTCACAGTAGCCTAACAAGACGTTTTAAATGCCACGTGGAAGAGACGTGCAGGTCTCAGTAGCTTAACAAGACGGTTTAAATGCCCCTTGGAAGAGACGTGAAGGTCGCAGTAGCTTAACAAGACGGTTTAAATGCCACTTGGAAGAGACGTGCAAGTCGCAGTAGCTTAAAAAGACGGTTTAAATGCGTCTTGGAAAAGACGTGCAGGTCGCAGTAGCTTAGCAAGACGGTTTAAATGCCCCTTGGAAGAGCGGTGGAGGTCACAGTAGCTTGACAAGATAGTTTAAATGCCCCTTGGAAGTAATGTGCAAGTCGCAGTAGCTTAACAAGACGGTTTAAATGCCCCTTGGAACAGACATGCAGGTCACAGCAGCTTAACAAGACTGTTTAAATGCCCCTTGGAAGAGACGTGCAGGTCGCAGTAGCTTAACAAGACTGTTTAAATGCCCCTTGGTAGAGACATGCAGGTCGCAGTAGCTTAACAAGACGGTTTAAATGCCCCTTGGAACAGACATGCAGGTCACAGCAGCTTAACAAGACTGTTTAAATGCCCCTTGGAAGACACGTGCATGTCACAGTAGCTTAATAAGACTGTTTAAATGCCCCTTGAAAGAGACGTGCAGGTCACAGGAGCTTAATAAGACGGTTTAAAAGTCCCTTGGAAGAGACATGCAGGTCACAGTAGCTTAACAAGAAAGTTTAAATGCCCCTTGGAAGAGACGTGCAGGTCGCAGTAGCTTAACAAGACGATTTAAATGCCACTTGGAGGAGCGGTGGAGGTCGCAGTAGCTTAATAAGACAGTTTAAATGCCCCTTGGAAGAGACGTGCAGGTCACAGGAGCTTAACAAGACGGTTTAAATGCCCCTTGGAAGAGACGTGCAGGTCGCAGTAGCTTAACAAGACGGTTTAAATACCCCTTGGAAGAGACGTGCAGGTCGCAGTAGCTTAACAAGACGGTTTAAATGCCACTTGGAGGAGCGGTGGAGGTCGCAGTAGCTTAACAAGACAGTTGAAATGCCCCTTGGAAGAGACGTGCAGGTCGCAGTTGCTTAACAAGACGGTTTAAATGCCCCTTGGAAGAGACGTGCAGGTCGCAGTAGCTTAACAAGACGGTTTAAATGCCACTTGGAGGAGCGGTGGAGGTCGCAGTAGCTTAACAAGATAGTTTAAATGCCCCTTGGAAGAGACGTGCAGGTCGCAGTTGCTTAACAAGACGGTTTAAATGCCCCTTGGAAGAGACGTGCAGGTCGCAGTTGCTTAACAAGACGGTTTAAATGCCCATTGGAAGAGACGTGCATGTCGCAGTAGCTTAATAAGACGGTTTAAATGCCCCTTGGAAGAGACGTGCAGGTCGCAGTAGCTTAACAAGACGGTTTAAATGCCCCTTGGAAGAGACGTGCAGCTCGCAGTAGCTTAACAAGGCGGTTTAAATGCCACTTGGAGGAGCGGTGGAGGTCGCAGTAGCTTAACAAGACAGTTGAAATGCCCCTTGGAAGAGACGTGCAGGTCGCAGTTGCTTAACAAGACGGTTTAAATGCCCCTTGGAAGAGACGTGCAGGTCGCAGTAGCTTAACAAGACGGTTTAAATGCCACTTGGAGGAGCGGTGGAGGTCGCAGTAGCTTAACAAGATAGTTTAAATGCCCCTTGGAAGAGACGTGCAGGTCGCAGTTGCTTAACAAGACGGTTTAAATGCCCCTTGGAAGAGACGTGCAGGTCGCAGTTGCTTAACAAGACGGTTTAAATGCCCATTGGAAGAGACGTGCATGTCGCAGTAGCTTAATAAGACAGTTTAAATGACACTTGGAAGAGACGTGCAGGTCGCAGTTGCTTAACAAGACGGTTTAAATGCCCCTTGGAAGAGAAGTGCAGGTCGCAGTAGCTTAACAATATGGTTTAAGTGCCCCTTGGAAGGGCGGTGGACGTCGCAGTAGCTTAACAAGAAGGTTTAAATGCCCCTTGGAAGAGAGGTGGAGGTCGCTGTAGCTTAACAAGAAGGTTTAAATGCCCCCTGGAGTAGACGTTCAGGTCGCAGTAGCTTATCAAGACGGTTTAAATGCCCCTTGCAATAGACGTTCAGGTCGCAGAAGCTTAACAAAAGGGTTTAAATGCCCCTTAGAAAAGGCTTGCATGTCGTAGTAGCTTACCAAAACGGTTTAAATGCCCCCTGGAAGAGACGTGCAGGTCGCAGTAGCTTAACAAGATGGTTTAAATGCCCCTTGGAAGAGCGGTGTAGGACGCAGTAGCTTAACAAGACGGTTTAAATGCCCCTTAGAAAACACGTGCAGGTTGCAGTAGCTTAACAAGATGTTTTAAATGCCCCTTGGAAGAGACGTGCAGGTCGCAGTAGCTTAACAAGATGGTATAAATGCCCATTGGAAGAGGCATGCAGGTCGCAGTAGCTTACCAAGACGGTTTAAATGGCCCTTGGAAGAGACGTGCAGGTCGCAGTAGCTTAACAAGACGGTTTAAATGCCACTTGGAAGAGCGGTGGAGGTCGCAGTAGCTTAACAAGATGGATAAATGCCCCTTGGAAGAGACATGCAGGTCGCAGTAGCTTAACAATACTGTTTGAATGCCCATTGGAAGAGACGTGCATGTCGCAGTAGCTTAATAAGACAGTTTAAATGACACTTGGAAGAGACGTGCAGGTCGCAGTTGCTTAACAAGACGGTTTAAATGCCCCTTGGAAGAGAAGTGCAGGTCGCAGTAGCTTAACAATATGGTTTAAGTGCCCCTTGGAAGGGCGGTGGACGTCGCAGTAGCTTAACAAGACGGTTTAAATGCGCCTTGGAAGAGACGTGCAAGTCGCAGTAGCTTAATAAGACGGTTTAAATGTTCCTTGGAAGAGACGTGCAGGTCGCAGTAGCTTAACAAGACGGTTTAAATGCCCTTTGTTAGAGACATGCAGGTCACAGTAGCTTAACAAGATGGTTTAAATGCCCCTTGGAAGAGACGTGCAGGTCGCAGTAGCTTAACAAGACAGTTTAAATGCCCCTTGGAAAAGTGGTGGAGATTACAGTAGCTTAACAAGACAGTTTAAATGCCCCTTGGAAGAGACGTGCAGGACGCAGTAGCTTAATAAGATGGTTTAAATGCCCCTTGGAAGAGACGTGCAGGTCGCAGTAGCTTAATAAGACAGTTTAAATGCCCCTTGGAAGAGACTTGCCGGTCGCAGTAGCTTAACAAGATGGTTTAAATGAACCTTGGAAGAGACGTGCAGGTCGCAGGAGCTTAACAAGACGGTTGAAATGCCCCTTGGAAGAGAGGTGGAAGTCGCAGTAGCTTAACAAGACAGTTTAAATGGCCCTTGGAAGAGACGTGCAGGTCGCAGTAGCTTAACAAGACTGTTTAAATGCCCCATGGAAGAGACGTGCAGGTCGCAGTAGCTTAACAAGACGGTTTAAATACCACTTGCAGGAGACATGCAGGTCGCAGTAGCTTAACAAGAGGGTTTAAATGCGCCTTAGAAAAGGCTTGCAGGTCGCAGTAGCTTACCAAGATGGTTTAAATGCACCTTGGAAGAAATGTGCAGGTCGCAGTAGCTTAACAAGACGCTATAAATGCCCCTTGGAAGAGTCTTGCAGGTCGCAGTAGCTTACCAAGATGTTTTAAATGGCCTTGGAAGAGACGTGCAGTTCGCAGTAGCTTAACAAGACGGTTTAAATGCCCCTTGGAAGAGCTGTGGAGGTCGCACTAGCTTAACAAGACGGTTTAAATGCCCCTTGGAAGAGACATGCAGGTCGCAGAAGCTTAACAAGACTGTTTAAATGCCCCTTGGAAGAGACGTGCAGGTCGCAGTAGCTTAATAAGACGGTTTAAATGCCCCTTGGAAGAGAGGTGGAGGTCGCTGTAGCTTAACAAGAAGGTTTAAATGCCCCCTGGAGTAGACGTTCAGGTCGCAGTAGCTTATCAAGACGGTTTAAATGCCCCTTGCAATAGACGTTCAGGTCGCAGAAGCTTAACAAAAGGGTTTAAATGCCCCTTAGAAAAGGCTTGCATGTCGTAGTAGCTTACCAAAACGGTTTAAATGCCCCCTGGAAGAGACGTGCAGGTCGCAGTAGCTTAACAAGATGGTTTAAATGCCCCTTGGAAGAGCGGTGTAGGACGCAGTAGCTTAACAAGACGGTTTAAATGCCCCTTAGAAAACACGTGCAGGTTGCAGTAGCTTAACAAGATGTTTTAAATGCTACTTGGAAGAGACGTGCAGGTCGCAGTAGCTTAACAAGATGGTATAAATGCCCATTGGAAGAGGCATGCAGGTCGCAGTAGCTTACCAAGACGGTTTAAATGGCCCTTGGAAGAGACGTGCAGGTCGCAGTAGCTTAACAAGACGGTTTAAATGCCACTTGGAAGAGCGGTGGAGGTCGCAGTAGCTTAACAAGATGGATAAATGCCCCTTGGAAGAGACATGCAGGTCGCAGTAGCTTAACAATACTGTTTGAATGCCCCTTGGAAGAGACGTGCAGGTCGCAGTAGCTTAACAAGACTGTTTAAATGCCCCTTGGAAAAGACGAGCAGTTTGCGGTAGCTTAACAAGACTGTTTAAATGCCCCTTGGAAGAGACGTGCAGGTCGCAGTAGCTTAACAAGACGGTTTAAATGCCCCTTGGAAGAAACGTGCAGGTCGCAGTAGCTTAACAAGACTTTTTAAATGCCCCTTGGAAGAGTGGAGGAGGGGGCAGTAGCTTAACAAGACGGTTTAACTGCCCCTTGGAAGAGCAGTGGAGGTCGCAGTAGCTTAACAAAACGGTTTAAATGCCCCTTGGAAGAGACGTGCAGGTTGCAGTAGCTTAACAAGACTGTTTAAATGCCGCTTGGGAGAGACGTTCAGGTCGCAGTAGCTTAACAAGATGGTTTAAATGCTCCTTGGTAGAGACATGCAGGTCGCAGTAGCTTAACAAGACAGTTTAAATGCCCCATTGAAGAGACGTGCAGGTCGCAGTAGCTTAACAAGATAGTTTAAATGCCCCTTGGAAAAGTGGTGGAGGTTACAGTAGCTTAACAAGATGGTTTAAATGCCCCTTGGAAGAGACGTGCAAGTCGCAGTAGCTTAACAAGACGATTTAAATGCCCTTTGGAAAAGACGTGCAGGTCGCAGTAGCTTAACAAGACAGTTTAAATGCCCCTTGGAAGAGCGGTGGAGGTCGCAGAAGCTTAACAAGACAGTTTAAATGCCCATTGGAAGAGACGTGCATGTCACAGTAGCTAAATAAGACTGTTTACATGCCCCTTGGAAGAGACGTGCAGGTCACAGGAGCTTAATAAGACGGTTTAAAAGTCCCTTGGAAGAGACGTGCTGGTCGCAGTAGCTTGACAAGATGGTTTAAATGCCCCTTGGAAGAGACGTGCAGGTCGCAGTAGCTTAACAAGACGGTTTAAATGCCACTTGGAGGAGCGGTGGAGGTCACAGTAGCTTAACAAGACAGTTTAAATGCCCCTTGGAAGAGACGTGCAGGTCGCAGTTGCTTAATAAGATGGTTTAAATGCCCCTTGGAAGAGACGTGCAGGTCACAGGAGCTTAACAAGACGGTTTAAATGCCCCTTGGAAGAGACGTGCAGGTCGCAGTAGCTTAACAAGACGGTTTAAATGACCCTTGGAAGAGACGTGTAGGTCGCAGTAGCTTAACAAGACGGTTTAAATGCCACTTGGAGGAGCGGTGGAGGTCGCAGTAGCTTAACAAGACAGTTGAAATGCCCCTTGGAAGAGACGTGCAGGTCGCACTAGCTTAACAAGACGGTTTAAATGCCACTTGGAGGAGCTGTGGAGGTCGCAGTAGCTTAACAAGACAGTTTAAATGCCCCTTGGAAGAGACGTGCAGGTCGCAGTTGGTTAACAATACGGTTTAAATGCCCCTTGGAAGAGACATGCAGGTCGCAGTTGCTTAACAAGACTGTTTAAATGCCCATTGGAAGAGACGTGCATGTCACAGTAGCTTAATAAGACAGTTTAAATGCCCCTTGGAAGAGACGTGCAGGTCGCACTAGCTTAACAAGATGGTTTAATTGCCCCTTGGAAGAGACGTGCTGGTCGCAGTAGCTTAACAAGATGGTTTAAATGCCCCTTGGAAAAGTGGTGGAAATTACAGTAGCTTAACAAGCTGGTTTAAATGCCCCTTGAAAGAGATGTGCAAGTCGCAGTAGCTTAATAAGACAATTTAAATGTTCCTTGGAAGAGACGTGCAGGTCGCAGTAGCTTAACAAGACGGTTTAAATGCCCCTTGGTAGAGACATGCAGGTCGCAGTAGCTTAACGAGATGGTTTAAATGCCCCTTAGAAGAGACGTGCAGGTCCCAGTAGCTTAACAAGACAGTTTAAATACCCCTTGGAAAAGTGGTGGAGATTACAGTAGCTTAACAAGACGGTTTAAATGCCCCTTGGAAGAGACGTGCAGGACGCAGTAGCTTAATGAGACGGTTTAAATGCCCCTTGGAAGAGACGTGCAGGTCCCAGTAGCTTAATAAGACGGTTTAAATGCCCCTTGGAAGAGACATGCAGGTCGCAGTAGCTTAACAAGATGGTTTAAATGCCCCTTGGAAGAGACGTGCAGGTCGCAGGAGCTTAACAAGACAGTTTAAATGGCCCTTGGAAGAGACGTGAAGGTCGCAGAAGCTTAACAAGACTGTTTAAATGCCCCATGGAAGAGACGTGCAGGTCGCAGTAGCTTAACAAGACGGTTTAAATGCCACTTGCAGGAGAAGTGCAGGTCACAGTAGCTTAACAAGAGGGTTTAAATGCCCCTTAGAAAAGGCTTGCAGGTCTTAGTAGCTTACCAAGACGGTTTAAATGCACCTTGGAAGACACGTGCAGGTCGCAGTAGCTTAACAAGACGCTATAAATGCCCCTTGGAAGAGTCTTGCAGGTCGCAGTAGCTTACCAAGATGGTTTAAATGGCCCTTGGAAGAGACGTGCAGTTCGCAGTAGCTTAACAAGATGGTTTAAATGCCCCTTGGAAGAGCTGTGGAGGTCGCACTAGCTTAACAAGACGGTTTAAATGCCCCTTGGAAGAGACATGCAGGTAGCAGAAGCTTAACAAGACTGTTTAAATGCCCCTTGGAAGAGACGTGCAGGTCGCAGTAGCTTAATAAGACGGTTTAAATGCCCCTTGGAAGAGAGGTGGAGGTCGCAGTAGCTTAACAAGACGGTTTAAATGCCCCTTGGAGTAGACGTTCAGGTCGCAGTAGCTTATCAAGACGGTTTACATGCCCCTTGCAAGAGGCGTGCATTTCGCAGAAGCTTAACAAAAGGGTTTAAATGCCCCTTAGAAAAGGCTTGCAGGTCGTAGTAGCTTAACAAGATGGTTTAAATGCCACTTGGAAGAGACGTGCAGGTCGCAGTAGCTTAACAAGACTTTTTAAATGCCACTTGGAGGAGCGGTGGAGGTCACAGTAGATTAACAAGACAGTTTAAATGCCCCTTGGAAGAGACTTGCAGGTCGCAGTTGCTTAACAAGACGGTTTAAATGCCCCTTGGAAGAGACGTGCAGGTCACAGGAGCTTAACAAGACGGTTTAAATGCCCCTTGGAAGAGACGTGCAGTTCGCAGTAGCTTAACAAGACAGTTTAAATGCCCCTTAGAGGAGCGGTGGAGGTCGCAGTAGCTTAATAAGACGGTTTAAATGCCCCTTGGAAGAGACGTGCAGGTCGCAGTTGCTTAACAATACGGTTTAAATGCCCCTTGGAGGAGCGGTGGAGGTCGCAGTAGCTTAACAAGACAGTTGAAATGCCCCTTGGAAGAGACGTGCAGGTCGCAGTAGCTTAACAAGACGGTTTAAATGCCACTTGGAGGAGTGGTGGAGGTCGCAGTAGCTTAATAAGACGGTTTAAATGCCCCTTGGAAGAGACGTGCAGGTCGCAGTTGCTCAACAAGACGGTTTAAATGCCCATTGGAAGAGACGTGCATGTCACAGTAGCTTAATAAGACCGTTTAAATGCCCCTTGGAAGAGACGTGCAGGTCGCAGTAGCTTAACAAGACGGTTTAAATGCCCCTTGGAAGAGACGTGCAGGTCTCAATAGCTTAACAATGCGGTTTAAATGCCACTTGGAGGAGCGGTGGAGGTCGCAGTAGCTTAACAAGACAGTTTAAATGCCCCTTGGAAGAGACGTGCAGGTCGCACTAGCTTAACAAGACGGTTTAATTGCCCCTTGGAAGAGACGTGCTGCTCGCAGTAGCTTAACAAGACGGTTTAAATGCCCCTTGGAAAAGTGGTGGAGATTACAGTAGCTTAACAAGACGGTTTAAATGCCCCTTGAAAGAGACGTGCAAGTCGCAGTAGCTTAATAAGACGGTTTAAGTGTTCCTTGGAAGAGACGTTCTGGTCGCAGTAGCTTAATAAGACGGTTTAAATTCCCCTTGGAAGAGACATGCAGGTCGCAGTAGCTTAACAAGATGGTTTAAATGCACCTTGGAAGAAACGTGCAGGTCGCAGGAGCTTAACAAGACGGTTGAAATGCCCCTTGGAAGAGAGGTGGAGGTCGCAGTAGCTTAACAAGACAGTTTAAATGGCCCTTGGAAGAGACGTGCAGGTCGCAGTAGCTTAACAAGACGGTTTAAATGCCCCTTGGAAGAGCTGTGGAGGTCGCACTAGCTTAACAAGACGGTTTAAATGCCCCTTGGAAGAGACATGCAGGTAGCAGAAGCTTAACAAGACTGTTTAAATGCCCCTTGGAAGAGACGTGCAGGTCGCAGTAGCTTAATAAGACGGTTTAAATGCACCTTGGAAGAGAGGTGGAGGTCGCAGTAGCTTAATAAGACGGTTTAAATGCCACTTGGAGTAGACGTTCAGGTCGCAGTAGCTTATCAAGACGGTTTACATGCCCCTTGCAAGAGACGTGCATTTCGCAGAAGCTTAACAAAAGGGTTTAAATGCCCCTTAGAAAAGGCTTGCAGGTCGTAGTAGCTTAACAAGATGGTTTAAATGCCACTTGGAAGAGACGTGCAGGTCGCAGTAGCTTAACAAGACGGTTTAAATGCCACTTGGAGGAGCGGTGGAGGTCACAGTAGATTAACAAGACAGTTTAAATGCCCCTTGGTAGAGACTTGCAGGTCGCAGTTGCTTAACAAGACGGTTTAAATGCCCCTTGGAAGAGACGTGCAGGTCACAGGAGCTTAACAAGACGGTTTAAATGCCCCTTGGAAGAGACGTGCAGTTCGCAGTAGCTTAACAAGACGGTTTAAATGCCCCTTGGAGGAGCGGTGGAGGTCGCAGTAGCTTAATAAGACGGTTTAAATGCCCCTTGGAAGAGACGTGCAGGTCGCAGTTGCTTAACAATACGGTTTAAATGCCCCTTGGAGGAGCGGTGGAGGTCGCAGTAGCTTAACAAGACAGTTGAAATGCCCCTTGGAAGAGACGTGCAGGTCGCAGTAGCTTAACAAGACGGTTTAAATGCCACTTGGAGGAGTGGTGGAGGTCGCAGTAGCTTAATATGACGGTTTAAATGCCCCTTGGAAGAGACGTGCAGGTCGCAGTTGCTCAACAAGACGGTTTAAATGCCCATTGGAAGAGACGTGCATGTCACAGTAGCTTAATAAGACGGTTTAAATGCCCCTTGGAAGAGACGTGCAGGTCGCAGTAGCTTAACAAGACGGATAAATGCCCCTTGGAAGAGACGTGCAGGTCTCAGTAGCTTAACAATGCGGTTTAAATGCCACTTGGAGGAGCGGTGGAGGTCGCAGTAGCTTAACAAGACAGTTTAAATGCCAATTGGAAGAGACGTGCAGGTCGCAGTTGCTTAACAAGACGGTTTAAATGCCCCTTGGAAGAGACGTGCAGGTCGCACTAGCTTAACAAGACGGTTTAATTGCCCCTTGGAAGAGACGTGCTGGTCGCAGTAGCTTAACAAGACGGTTTAAATGCCCCTTGGAAAATTGGTGGAGATTACAGTAGCTTAACAAGACGGTTTAAATGCCCCTTGAAAGAGACGTGCAAGTCGCAGTAGCTTAATAAGACGGTTTAAGTGTTCCTTGGTAGAGACGTGCTGGTCGCAGTAGCTTAATAAGACGGTTTAAATTCCCCTTGGAAGAGACATGCAGGTCGCAGTAGCTTAACAAGATGGTTTAAATGCACCTTGGAAGAAACGTGCAGGTCGCAGGAGCTTAACAAGACGGTTGAAATGCCCCTTGGAAGAGAGGTGGAGGTCGCAGTAGCTTAACAAGACAGTTTAAATGGCCCTTGGAAGAGACGTGCAGGTCGCAGTAGCTTAACAAGACGGTTTAAATGCCACTTGCAGTAGACGTGCAGGTCGCAGTAGCTTAACAAGAGGGTTTAAATGCCCCTTAGAAAAGGCTTGCAGGTCGCAGTAGCTTACCAAGACGGTTTAAATGCCCCTTGGAAGAGTATTGAAGGTCGCAGTAGCTTAAAAAGACGCTATAAATTCCCCTTGGAAGAGTCTTGCAGGTCGCAGTAGCTTACCAAGATGGTTTAAATGGCCCTTGGAAGAGACGTGCAGTATGCAGTAGCTTAACAAGACGGTTTAAATGCCCCTTGGAAGAGACGTGCAGGTCGCAGTAGCTTAACAAGAGGGTTTAAATACCCCTTAGAAAAGGCTTGCAGGTCGCAGTAGCTTTCCAAGACGGTTTAAATGCCCCTTGGAAGAGTCTTGAAGGTCGCAGTAGCTTAAAAAGACGCTATAAATTCCCCTTGGAAGAGTCTTGCAGGTCGCAGTAGCTTACCAAGATGGTTTAAATGGCCCTTGGAAGAGACGTGCAGTTCGCAGTAGCTTAACAAGACGGTTTAAATGCCCCTTGGAAGAGACATGCAGGTCGCAGAAGCTTAACAAGACTGTTTAAGTGCCCCTTGGAAGAGACGTGCAGGTCGCAGTAGCTTAATAAGACGGTTTAAATGCTCCTTGGAAGAGAGGTGGAGGTCGCAGTAGCTTAACAAGACGGTTTAAATGCCCCTTGGAATAGACGTTCAGGTCGCAGTAGCTTATCAAGACGGTTTACATGCCCCTTGCAAGAGACGTGCAGGTCGCAGAAGCTTAACAAAAGGGTTTAAATGCCCCTTAGAAAAGGCTTGCAGGTCGCAGTAGCTTACCAAGACGGTTTAAATGCCCCCTGGAAGAGACGTGCAGGTCGCAGTAGCTTAACAAGATGGTTTAAATGCCCCTTGGAAGAGCGGTGGAGGACGCAGTAGCTTAACAAGACGGTTTAAATGCCCCTTGGAAAAGACGTGCAGGTTGCAGTAGCTTAACAAGATGTTTTAAATGCCCCTTGGAAGAGACGTACAGGTCGCAGTAGCTTAACAAGACGGTATAAATGCCGCTTGGAAGAGGCTTGAAGGACGCAGTAGCGTAGCTTACCAAGACGGTTTAAATGGCCCTTGGAAGAGACGTGCAGGTCGCAGTAGCTTAACAGGACGGTTTAAATGCCCCTTGGAAGAGCGGTGGAGGTCGCAGTAGCTTAACAAGATAGATAAATGCCCCTTGGAAGAGACATGCAGGTCGCAGTAGCTTAACAAGACTGTTTAAATGCCCCCTGGAAGAGACGTGCAGGTCGCAGTAGCTTAACAAGACTGTTTAAATGCCCATTGGAAAAGACGTGCAGGTTGCAGTAGCTTAACATGATGTTTTGAATGCCCCTTGGAAGAGACGTGCAGGTCACAGTAGCTTAACAAGACGCTTTAAATGCCACTTGGAAGAGACGTGCAAGTCGCAGTAGCTTAACAAGATGGTTTAAATGCCCCTTGGAAGAGATGTGCAGGTCACAGTAGCTTAACAAGATGGTTTAAATGCTCCTTGGAAGAGCGGAGGAGGTCGCAGTAGCTTAACAAGACGGTTTAAATGCCTTTTGGAAGAAACGTGCAGGTCGCAGTAGCTTAACAAGACTTTTTAAATGCCCCTTGGAAGAGCGGAGGAGGTCGCAGTAGCTTAACAAGACGGATTAAATGCCCCTTGGAAGAGCGGTGGTGGTCGCAGTAGCTTAACAAAACGGTTTAAATGCCCCTTGGAAGAGACGTGCAAGTCGCAGTAGCTTAACAAGACTGTTTAAATGCCTCTTGGTAGAGACATGCAGGTCGCAGTAGCTTAACAAGACGGTTTAAATGCCCATTGGAACAGACATGCAGGTCACAGCAGCTTAACAAGACTGTTTAAATGCCCCTTGGAAGACACGTGCATGTCACAGTAGCTTAATAAGACTGTTTAAATGCCCCTTGAAAGAGACGTGCAGGTCACAGGAGCTTAATAAGACGGTTTAAAAGTCCCTTGGAAGAGACATGCAGGTCACAGTAGCTTAAGAAGAAAGTTTAAATGCCCCTTGGAAGAGACGTGCGGGTCGCAGTATCTTAACAAGACGATTTAAATGCCACTTGGAGGAGCGGTGGAGGTCGCAGTAGCTTAATAAGACAGTTTAAATGCCCCTTGGAAGAGACGTGCAGGTCGCAGTTGCTTAACAAGACGGTTTAAATGCCCCTTGGAAGAGACGTGCAGGTCACAGGAGCTTAACAAGACGGTTTAAATGCCCCTTGGAAGAGACGTGCAGGTCGCAGTAGCTTAACAAGACGGTTTAAATACCCCTTGGAAGAGACGTGCAGGTCGCAGTAGCTTAACAAGACGGTTTAAATGCCACTTGGAGGAGCGGTGGAGGTCGCAGTAGCTTAAGAAGACAGTTGAAATGCCCCTTGGAAGAGACGTGCAGGTCGCAGTTGCTTAACAAGACGGTTTAAATGCCCCTTGGAAGAGACGTGCAGGTCGCAGTAGCTTAACAAGACGGTTTAAATGCCACTTGGAGGAGCGGTGGAGGTCGCAGTAGCTTAACAAGATAGTTTAAATGCCCCTTGGAAGAGACGTGCAGGTCGCAGTTGCTTAACAAGACGGTTTAAATGCCCCTTGGAAGAGACGTGCAGGTCGCAGTTGCTTAACAAGACGGTTTAAATGCCCATTGGAAGAGACGTGCATGTCGCAGTAGCTTAATAAGACGGTTTAAATGCCCCTTGGAAGAGACGTGCAGGTCGCAGTAGCTTAACAAGACGGTTTAAATGCCCCTTGGAAGAGACGTGCAGCTCGCAGTAGCTTAAGAAGGCGGTTTAAATGCCACTTGGAGGAGCGGTGGAGGTCGCAGTAGCTTAACAAGACAGTTGAAATGCCCCTTGGAAGAGACGTGCAGGTCGCAGTTGCTTAACAAGACGGTTTAAATGCCCCTTGGAAGAGACGTGCAGGTCGCAGTAGCTTAACAAGACGGTTTAAATGCCACTTGGAGGAGCGGTGGAGGTCGCAGTAGCTTAACAAGATAGTTTAAATGCCCCTTGGAAGAGACGTGCAGGTCGCAGTTGCTTAACAAGACGGTTTAAATGCCCCTTGGAAGAGACGTGCAGGTCGCAGTTGCTTAACAAGACGGTTTAAATGCCCATTGGAAGAGACGTGCATGTCGCAGTAGCTTAATAAGACAGTTTAAATGACACTTGGAAGAGACGTGCAGGTCGCAGTTGCTTAACAAGACGGTTTAAATGCCCCTTGGAAGAGAAGTGCAGGTCGCAGTAGCTTAACAATATGGTTTAAATGCCCCTTGGAAGGGCGGTGGACGTCGCAGTAGCTTAACAAGACGGTTTAAATGCGCCTTGGAAGAGACGTGCAAGTCGCAGTAGCTTAATAAGACGGTTTAAATGTTCCTTGGAAGAGACGTGCAGGTCGAAGTAGCTTAACAAGACGGTTTAAATGCCCCTTGTTAGAGACATGCAGGTCACAGTAGCTTAACAAGATGGTTTAAATGCCCCTTGGAAGAGACGTGCAGGTCGCAGTAGCTTAACAAGACAGTTTAAATGCCCCTTGGAAAAGTGGTGGAGATTACAGTAGCTTAACAAGACAGTTTAAATGCCCCTTGGAAGAGACGTGCAGGACGCAGTAGCTTAATAAGATGGTTTAAATGCCCCTTGGAAGAGACGTGCAGGTCGCAGTAGCTTAATAAGACAGTTTAAATGCCCCTTGGAAGAGACTTGCAGGTCGCAGTAGCTTAACAAGATGGTTTAAATGAACCTTGGAAGAGACGTGCAGGTCGCAGGAGCTTAACAAGACGGTTGAAATGCCCCTTGGAAGAGAGGTGGAAGTCGCAGTAGCTTAACAAGACAGTTTAAATGGCCCTTGGAAGAGACGTGCAGGTCGCAGTAGCTTAACAAGACTGTTTAAATGCCCCATGGAAGAGACGTGCAGGTCGCAGTAGCTTAACAAGACGGTTTAAATACCACTTGCAGGAGACGTGCAGGTCGCAGTAGCTTAACAAGAGGGTTTAAATGCGCCTTAGAAAAGGCTTGCAGGTCGCAGTAGCTTACCAAGATGGTTTAATTGCACCTTGGAAGAAACATGCAGGTCGCAGTAGCATAACAAGACGCTATAAATGCCCCTTGGAAGAGTCTTGCAGGTCGCAGTAGCTTACCAAGATGGTTTAAATGGCCTTGGAAGAGACGTGCAGTTCGCAGTAGCTTAACAAGACGGTTTAAATGCCCCTTGGAAGAGCTGTGGAGGTCGCACTAGCTTAACAAGACGGTTTAAATGCCCCTTGGAAGAGACATGCAGGTCGCAGAAGCTTAACAAGACTGTTTAAATGCCCCTTGGAAGAGACGTGCAGGTCGCAGTAGCTTAATAATACGGTTTAAATGCCCCTTGGAAGAGAGGTGGAGGTCGCTGTAGCTTAACAAGAAGGTTTAAATGCCCCCTGGAGTAGACGTTCAGGTCGCAGTAGCTTATCAAGACGGTTTAAATGCCCCTTGCAATAGACGTTCAGGTCGCAGAAGCTTAACAAAAGGGTTTAAATGCCCCTTAGAAAAGGCTTGCATGTCGTAGTAGCTTACCAAAACGGTTTAAATGCCCCCTGGAAGAGACGTGCAGGTCGCAGTAGCTTAACAAGATGGTTTAAATGCCCCTTGGAAGAGCGGTGTAGGACGCAGTAGCTTAACAAGACGGTTTAAATGCCCCTTAGAAAACACGTGCAGGTTGCAGTAGCTTAACAAGATGTTTTAAATGCCCCTTGGAAGAGACGTGCAGGTCGCAGTAGCTTAACAAGATGGTATAAATGCCCATTGGAAGAGGCATGCAGGTCGCAGTAGCTTACCAAGACGGTTTAAATGGCCCTTGGAAGAGACGTGCAGGTCGCAGTAGCTTAACAAGACGGTTTAAATGCCACTTGGAAGAGCGGTGGAGGTCGCAGTAGCTTAACAAGACGGATAAATGCCCCTTGGAAGAGACATGCCGGTCGCAGTAGCTTAACAATACTGTTTAAATGCCCCTTGGAAGAGACGTGCAGGTCGCAGTAGCTTAACAAGACTGTTTAAATGCCCCTTGGAAAAGACGAGCAGTTTGCGGTAGCTTAACAAGACTGTTTAAATGCCCCTTGGAAGAGACGTGCAGGTCGCAGTAGCTTAACAAGACGGTTTAAATGCCCCTTGGAAGAAACGTGCAGGTCGCAGTAGCTTAACAAGACTTTTTAAATGCCCCTTGGAAGAGTGGAGGAGGGGGCAGTAGCTTAACAAGACGGTTTAAATGCCCCTTGGAAGAGCAGTGGAGGTCGCAGTAGCTTAACAAAACGGTTTAAATGCCCCTTGGAAGAGACGTGCAGGTTGCAGTAGCTTAACAAGACTGTTTAAATGCCGCTTGGGAGAGACGTTCAGGTCGCAGTAGCTTAACAAGATGGTTTAAATGCTCCTTGGTAGAGACATGCAGGTCGCAGTAGCTTAACAAGACAGTTTAAATGCCCCATTGAAGAGACGTGCAGGTCGCAGTAGCTTAACAAGATAGTTTAAATGCCCCTTGGAAAAGTGGTGGAGGTTACAGTAGCTTAACAAGATGGTTTAAATGCCCCTTGGAAGAGACGTGCAAGTCGCAGTAGCTTAACAAGACGATTTAAATGCCCTTTGGAAGAGACGTGCAGGTCGCAGTAGCTTAACAAGACAGTTTAAATGCCCCTTGGAAGAGCGGTGGAGGTCGCAGAAGCTTAACAAGACAGTTTAAATGCCCATTGGAAGAGACGTGCATGTCACAGTAGCTAAATAAGACTGTTTACATGCCCCTTGGAAGAGACGTGCAGGTCACAGGAGCTTAATAAGACGGTTTAAAAGTCCCTTGGAAGAGACGTGCTGGTCGCAGTAGCTTGACAAGATGGTTTAAATGCCCCTTGGAAGAGACGTGCAGGTCGCAGTAGCTTAACAAGACGGTTTAAATGCCACTTGGAGGAGCGGTGGAGGTCACAGTAGCTTAACAAGACAGTTTAAATGCCCCATGGAAGAGACGTGCAGGTCGCAGTTGCTTAATAAGATGGTTTAAATGCCCCTTGGAAGAGACGTGCAGGTCACAGGAGCTTAACAAGACGGTTTAAATGCCCCTTGGAAGAGACGTGCAGGTCGCAGTAGCTTAACAAGACGGTTTAAATGACCCTTGGAAGAGACGTGTAGTTCGCAGTAGCTTAACAAGACGGTTTAAATGCCACTTGGAGGAGCGGTGGAGGTCGCAGTAGCTTAACAAGACAGTTGAAATGCCCCTTGGAAGAGACGTGCAGGTCGCACTAGCTTAACAAGACGGTTTAAATGCCACTTGGAGGAGCTGTGGAGGTCGCAGTAGCTTAACAAGACAGTTTAAATGCCCCATGGAAGAGACGTGCAGGTCGCAGTTGGTTAACAATACGGTTTAAATGCCCCTTGGAAGAGACGTGCAGGTCGCAGTTGCTTAACAAGACTGTTTAAATGCCCATTGGAAGAGACGTGCATGTCACAGTAGCTTAATAAGACAGTTTAAATGCCCCTTGGAAGAGACGTGCAGGTCGCACTAGCTTAACAAGATGGTTTAATTGCCCCTTGGAAGAGACGTGCTGGTCGCAGTAGCTTAACAAGATGGTTTAAATGCCCCTTGGAAAAGTGGTGGATATTACAGTAGCTTAACAAGCTGGTTTAAATGCCCCTTGAAAGAGATGTGCAAGTCGCAGTAGCTTAATAAGACGATTTAAATGTTCCTTGGAAGAGACGTGCAGGTCGCAGTAGCTTAACAAGACGGTTTAAATGCCCCTTGGTAGAGACATGCAGGTCGCAGTAGCTTAACGAGATGGTTTAAATGCCCCTTAGAAGAGACGTGCAGGTCCCAGTAGCTTAAAAAGACAGTTTAAATACCCCTTGGAAAAGTGGTGGAGATTACAGTAGCTTAACAAGACGGTTTAAATACCCCTTGGAAGAGACGTGCAGGACGCAGTAGCTTAATGAGACGGTTTAAATGCCCCTTGGAAGAGACGTGCAGGTCCCAGTAGCTTAATAAGACGGTTTAAATGCCCCTTGGAAGAGACATGCAGGTCGCAGTAGCTTAACAAGATGGTTTAAATGCCCCTTGGAAGAGACGTGCAGGTCGCAGGAGCTTAACAAGACAGTTTAAATGGCCCTTGGAAGAGACGTGAAGGTCGCAGAAGCTTAACAAGACTGTTTAAATGCCCCATGGAAGAGACGTGCAGGTCGCAGTAGCTTAACAAGACGGTTTAAATGCCACTTGCAGGAGAAGTGCAGGTCACAGTAGCTTAACAAGAGGGTTTAAATGCCCCTTAGAAAAGGCTTGCAGGTCTTAGTAGCTTACCAAGACGGTTTAAATGCACCTTGGAAGACACGTGCAGGTCGCAGTAGCTTAACAAGACGCTATAAATGCCCCTTGGAAGAGTCTTGCAGGTCGCAGTAGCTTACCAAGATGGATTAAATGGCCCTTGGAAGAGACGTGCAGTTCGCAGTAGCTTAACAAGACGGTTTAAATGCCCCTTGGAAGAGCTGTGGAGGTCGCACTAGCTTAACAAGACGGTTTAAATGCCCCTTGGAAGAGACATGCAGGTAGCAGAAGCTTAACAAGACTGTTTAAATGCCCCTTGGAAGAGACGTGCAGGTCGCAGTAGCTTAATAAGACGGTTTAAATGCCCCTTGGAAGAGAGGTGGAGGTCGCAGTAGCTTAACAAGACGGTTTAAATGCCCCTTGGAGTAGACGTTCAGGTCGCAGTAGCTTATCAAGACGGTTTACATGCCCCTTGCAAGAGGCGTGCATTTCGCAGAAGCTTAACAAAAGGGTTTAAATGCCCCTTAGAAAAGGCTTGCAGGTCGTAGTAGCTTAACAAGATGGTTTAAATGCCACTTGGAAGAGACGTGCAGGTCGCAGTAGCTTAACAAGACGGTTTAAATGCCACTTGGAGGAGCGGTGGAGGTCACAGTAGATTAACAAGACAGTTTAAATGCCCCTTGGAAGAGACTTGCAGGTCGCAGTTGCTTAACAAGACGGTTTAAATGCCCCTTGGAAGAGACGTGCAGGTCACAGGAGCTTAACAAGACGGTTTAAATGCCCCTTGGAAGAGACGTGCAGTTCGCAGTAGCTTAACAAGACGGTTTAAATGCCCCTTGGAGGAGCGGTGGAGGTCGCAGTAGCTTAATAAGACGGTTTAAATGCCCCTTGGAAGAGACGTGCAGGTCGCAGTTGCTTAACAATACGGTTTAAATGCCCCTTGGAGGAGCGGTGGAGGTCGCAGTAGCTTAACAAGACAGTTGAAATGCCCCTTGGAAGAGACGTGCAGGTCGCAGTAGCTTAACAAGACGGTTTAAATGCCACTTGGAGGAGTGGTGGAGGTCGCAGTAGCTTAATAAGACGGTTTAAATGCCCCTTGGAAGAGACGTGCAGGTCGCAGTTGCTCAACAAGACGGTTTAAATGCCCATTGGAAGAGACGTGCATGTCACAGTAGCTTAATAAGACGGTTTAAATGCCCCTTGGAAGAGACGTGCAGGTCGCAGTAGCTTAACAAGACGGTTTAAATGCCCCTTGGAAGAGACGTGCAGGTCTCAATAGCTTAACAATGCGGTTTAAATGCCACTTGGAGGAGCGGTGGAGGTCGCAGTAGCTTAACAAGACAGTTTAAATGCCCCTTGGAAGAGACGTGCAGGTCGCAGTTGCTTAACAAGACGGTTTAAATGCCCCTTGGAAGAGACGTGCAGGTCGCACTAGCTTAACAAGACGGTTTAATTGCCCCTTGGAAGAGACGTGCTGGTCGCAGTAGCTTAACAAGACGGTTTAAATGCCCCTTGGAAAAGTGGTGGAGATTACAGTAGCTTAACAAGACGGTTTAAATGCCCCTTGAAAGAGACGTGCAAGTCGCAGTAGCTTAATAAGACGGTTTAAGTGTTCCTTGGAAGAGACGTTCTGGTCGCAGTAGCTTAATAAGAAAGCTTAAATTCCCCTTGGAAGAGACATGCAGGTCGCAGTAGCTTAACAAGATGGTTTAAATGCACCTTGGAAGAAACGTGCAGGTCGCAGGAGCTTAACAAGACGGTTGAAATGCCCCTTGGAAGAGAGGTGGAGGTCGCAGTAGCTTAACAAGACAGTTTAAATGGCCCTTGGAAGAGACGTGCAGGTCGCAGTAGCTTAACAAGACGGTTTAAATGCCCCTTGGAAGAGCTGTGGAGGTCGCACTAGCTTAACAAGACGGTCTAAATGCCCCTTGGAAGAGACATGCAGGTAGCAGAAGCTTAACAAGACTGTTTAAATGCCCCTTGGAAGAGACGTGCAGGTCGCAGTAGCTTAAGAAGACGGTTTAAATGCCCCTTGGAAGAGAGGTGGAGGTCGCAGTAGCTTAATAAGACGGTTTAAATGCCACTTGGAGTAGACGTTCAGGTCGCAGTAGCTTATAAAGACGGTTTACATGCCCCTTGCAAGAGACGTGCATTTCGCAGAAGCTTAACAAAAGGGTTTAAATGCCCCTTAGAAAAGGCTTGCAGGTCGTAGTAGCTTAACAAGATGGTTTAAATGCCACTTGGAAGAGACGTGCAGGTCGCAGTAGCTTAACAAGACGGTTTAAATGCCACTTGGAGGAGCGGTGGAGGTCACAGTAGATTAACAAGACAGTTTAAATGCCCCTTGGTAGAGACTTGCAGGTCGCAGTTGCTTAACAAGACGGTTTAAATGCCCCTTGGAAGAGACGTGCAGGTCACAGGAGCTTAACAAGACGGTTTAAATGCCCCTTGGAAGAGACGTGCAGTTCGCAGTAGCTTAACAAGACGGTTTAAATGTCCCTTGGAAGAGCGGTGGAGGTCGCAGTAGCTTAATAAGACGGTTTAAATGCCTCTTGGAAGAGACGTGCAGGTCGCAGTTGCTTAACAATACGGTTTAAATGCCCCTTGGAGGAGCGGTGGAGGTCGCAGTAGCTTAACAAGACAGTTGAAAAGCCCCTTGGAAGAGAAGTGCAGGTCGCAGTAGCTTAACAAGACGGTTTAAATGCCACTTGGAGGAGTGGTGGAGGTCGCAGAAGCTTAATATGACGTGTAAATGCCCCTTGGAAGAGATGTGCAGGTCGCAGTTGCTCAACAAGACGGTTTAAATGCCCATTGGAAGAGACGTGCATGTCACAGTAGCTTACTAAGACGGTTTAAATGCCCCTTGGAAGAGACGTGCAGGTCGCAGTAGCTTAACAAGACGGTTTAAATGCCCCTTGGAAGAGACGTGCAGGTCTCAGTAGCTTAACAATGCGGTTTAAATGCCACTTGGAGGAGCGGTGGAGGTCGCAGTAGCTTAACAAGACAGTTTAAATGCCCCTTGGAAGAGACGTGCAGGTCGCAGTTGCTTAACAAGACGGTTTAAATGCCCCTTGGAAGAGACGTGCAGGTCGCACTAGCTTAACAAGACGGTTTAATTGCCCCTTGGAAGAGACGTGCTGGTCGCAGTAGCTTAACAAGACGGTTTAAATGCCCCTTGGAAAAGTGGTGGAGATTACAGTAGCTTAACAAGACGGTTTAAATGCCCCTTGAAAGAGACGTGCAAGTCGCAGTAGCTTAATAAGACGGTTTAAGTGTTCCTTGGTAGAGACGTGCTGGTCGCAGTAGCTTAATAAGACGGTTTAAATTCCCCTTGGAAGAGACATGCAGGTCGCAGTAGCTTAACAAGATGGTTTAAATGCACCTTGGAAGAAACGTGCAGGTCGCAGGAGCTTAACAAGACGGTTGAAATGCCCCTTGGAAGAGAGGTGGAGGTCGCAGTAGCTTAACAAGACAGTTTAAATGGCCCTTGGAAGAGACGTGCAGGTCGCAGTAGCTTAACAAGACGGTTTAAATGCCACTTGCAGTAGACGTGCAGGTCGCAGTAGCTTAACAAGAGGGTTTAAATGCCCCTTAGAAAAGGCTTGCAGGTCGCAGTAGCTTACCAAGACGGTTTAAATGCCCCTTGGAAGAGTATTGAAGGTCGCAGTAGCTTAAAAAGACGCTATAAATTCCCCTTGGAAGAGTCTTGCAGGTCGCAGTAGCTTACCAAGATGGTTTAAATGGCCCTTGGAAGAGACGTGCAGTATGCAGTAGCTTAACAAGACGGTTTAAATGCCCCTTGGAAGAGACGTGCAGGTCGCAGTAGCTTAACAAGAGGGTTTAAATACCCCTTAGAAAAGGCTTGCAGGTCGCAGTAGCTTTCCAAGACGGTTTAAATGCCCCTTGGAAGAGTCTTGAAGGTCGCAGTAGCTTAAAAAGACGCTATAAATTCCCCTTGGAAGAGTCTTGCAGGTCGCAGTAGCTTACCAAGATGGTTTAAATGGCCCTTGGAAGAGACGTGCAGGTCGCAGCAGCTTAACAAAACGGTTTAAATGCCCCTTGGAAGAGACATGCAGGTCGCAGAAGCTTAACAAGACTGTTTAAGTGCCCCTTGGAAGAGACGTGCAGGTCGCAGTAGCTTAATAAGACGGTTTAAATGCTCCTTGGAAGAGAAGTGGAGGTCGCAGTAGCTTAACAAGACGGTTTAAATGCCCCTTGGAATAGACGTTCAGGTCGCAGTAGCTTATCAAGACGGTTTACATGCCCCTTGCAAGAGACGTGCAGGTCGCAGAAGCTTAACAAAAGGGTTTAAATGCCCCTTAGAAAAGGCTTGCAGGTCGCAGTAGCTTACCAAGACGGTTTAAATGCCCCCTGGAAGAGACGTGCAGGTCGCAGTAGCTTAACAAGATGGTTTAAATGCCCCTTGGAAGAGCGGTGGAGGACGCAGTAGCTTAACAAGATGGTTTAAATGCCCCTTGGAAAAGACGTGCAGGTTGCAGTAGCTTAACAAGATGTTTTAAATGCCCCTTGGAAGAGACGTACAGGTCGCAGTAGCTTAACAAGACGGTATAAATGCCGCTTGGAAGAGGCTTGCAGGTCGCAGTAGCTTACCAAGACTTTTTAAATGGCCCTTGGAAGAGACGTGCAGGTCGCAGTAGCTTAACAGGACGGTTTAAATGCCCCTTGGAAGAGCGATGGAGGTCGCAGTAGCTTAACAAGACAGATAAATGCCCCTTGGAAGAGACATGCAGGTCGCAGTAGCTTAACAAGACTGTTTAAATGCCCCCTGGAAGAGACGTGCAGGTCGCAGTAGCTTAACAAGACTGTTTAAATGCCCCCTGGAAGAGACGTGCAGGTCGCAGTAGCTTAACAAGACGGTTTAAATGCCCCTTGGAAGAGCAGTGGAGGTCGCAGTAGCTTAACAAAACGGTTTAAATGCCCCTTGGAAGAGACGTGCAGGTTGCAGTAGCTTAACAAGACTGTTTAAATGCCGCTTGGGAGAGACGTTCAGGTCGCAGTAGCTTAACAAGATGGTTTAAATGCTCCTTGGTAGAGACATGCAGGTCGCATTAGCTTAACAAGACAGTTTAAATGCCCCATTGAAGAGACGTGCAGGTCGCAGTAGCTTAACAAGATAGTTTAAATGCCCCTTGGAAAAGTGGTGGAGGTTACAGTAGCTTAACAAGATGGTTTAAATGCCCCTTGGAAGAGACGTGCAAGTCGCAGTAGCTTAACAAGACGATTTAAATGCCCTTTGGAAGAGACGTGCAGGTCGCAGTAGCTTAACAAGACAGTTTAAATGCCCCTTGGAAGAGCGGTGGAGGTCGCAGAAGCTTAACAAGACAGTTTAAATGCCCATTGGAAGAGACGTGCATGTCACAGTAGCTAAATAAGACTGTTTACATGCCCCTTGGAAGAGACGTGCAGGTCACAGGAGCTTAATAAGACGGTTTAAAAGTCCCTTGGAAGAGACGTGCTGGTCGCAGTAGCTTGACAAGATGGTTTAAATGCCCCTTGGAAGAGACGTGCAGGTCGCAGTAGCTTAACAAGACGGTTTAAATGCCACTTGGAGGAGCGGTGGAGGTCACAGTAGCTTAACAAGACAGTTTAAATGCCCCATGGAAGAGACGTGCAGGTCGCAGTTGCTTAATAAGATGGTTTAAATGCCCCTTGGAAGAGACGTGCAGGTCACAGGAGCTTAACAAGACGGTTTAAATGCCCCTTGGAAGAGACGTGCAGGTCGCAGTAGCTTAACAAGACGGTTTAAATGACCCTTGGAAGAGACGTGTAGTTCGCAGTAGCTTAACAAGACGGTTTTAATGCCACTTGGAGGAGCGGTGGAGGTCGCAGTAGCTTAACAAGACAGTTGAAATGCCCCTTGGAAGAGACGTGCAGGTCGCACTAGCTTAACAAGACGGTTTAAATGCCACTTGGAGGAGCTGTGGAGGTCGCAGTAGCTTAACAAGACAGTTTAAATGCCCCATGGAAGAGACGTGCAGGTCGCAGTTGGTTAACAATACGGTTTAAATGCCCCTTGGAAGAGACGTGCAGGTCGCAGTTGCTTAACAAGACTGTTTAAATGCCCATTGGAAGAGACGTGCATGTCACAGTAGCTTAATAAGACAGTTTAAATGCCCCTTGGAAGAGACGTGCAGGTCGCACTAGCTTAACAAGATGGTTTAATTGCCCCTTGGAAGAGACGTGCTGGTCGCAGTAGCTTAACAAGATGGTTTAAATGCCCCTTGGAAAAGTGGTGGATATTACAGTAGCTTAACAAGCTGGTTTAAATGCCCCTTGAAAGAGATGTGCAAGTCGCAGTAGCTTAATAAGACGATTTAAATGTTCCTTGGAAGAGACGTGCAGGTCGCAGTAGCTTAACAAGACGGTTTAAATGCCCCTTGGTAGAGACATGCAGGTCGCAGTAGCTTAACGAGATGGTTTAAATGCCCCTTAGAAGAGACGTGCAGGTCCCAGTAGCTTAACAAGACAGTTTAAATACCCCTTGGAAAAGTGGTGGAGATTACAGTAGCTTAACAAGACGGTTTAAATGCCCCTTGGAAGAGACGTGCAGGACGCAGTAGCTTAATGAGACGGTTTAAATGCCCCTTGGAAGAGACGTGCAGGTCCCAGTAGCTTAATAAGACGGTTTAAATGCCCCTTGGAAGAGACATGCAGGTCGCAGTAGTTTAACAAGATGGTTTAAATGCCCCTTGGAAGAGACGTGCAGGTCGCAGGAGCTTAACAAGACAGTTTAAATGGCCCTTGGAAGAGACGTGAAGGTCGCAGAAGCTTAACAAGACTGTTTAAATGCCCCATGGAAGAGACGTGCAGGTCGCAGTAGCTTAACAAGACGGTTTAAATGCCACTTGCAGGAGAAGTGCAGGTCACAGTAGCTTAACAAGAGGGTTTAAATGCCCCTTAGAAAAGGCTTGCAGGTCTTAGTAGCTTACCAAGACGGTTTAAATGCACCTTGGAAGACACGTGCAGGTCGCAGTAGCTTAACAAGACGCTATAAATGCCCCTTGGAAGAGTCTTGCAGGTCGCAGTAGCTTACCAAGATGGATTAAATGGCCCTTGGAAGAGACGTGCAGTTCGCAGTAGCTTAACAAGACGGTTTAAATGCCCCTTGGAAGAGCTGTGGAGGTCGCACTAGCTTAACAAGACGGTTTAAATGCCCCTTGGAAGAGACATGCAGGTAGCAGAAGCTTAACAAGACTGTTTAAATGCCCCTTGGAAGAGACGTGCAGGTCGCAGTAGCTTAATAAGACGGTTTAAATGCCCCTTGGAAGAGAGGTGGAGGTCGCAGTAGCTTAACAAGACGGTTTAAATGCCCCTTGGAGTAGACGTTCAGGTCGCAGTAGCTTATCAAGACGGTTTACATGCCCCTTGCAAGAGGCGTGCATTTCGCAGAAGCTTAACAAAAGGGTTTAAATGCCCCTTAGAAAAGGCTTGCAGGTCGTAGTAGCTTAACAAGATGGTTTAAATGCCACTTGGAAGAGACGTGCAGGTCGCAGTAGCTTAACAAGACGGTTTAAATGCCACTTGGAGGAGCGGTGGAGGTCACAGTAGATTAACAAGACAGTTTAAATGCCCCTTGGAAGAGACTTGCAGGTCGCAGTTGCTTAACAAGACGGTTTAAATGCCCCTTGGAAGAGACGTGCAGGTCACAGGAGCTTAACAAGACGGTTTAAATGCCCCTTGGAAGAGACGTGCAGTTCGCAGTAGCTTAACAAGACGGTTTAAATGCCCCTTGGAGGAGCGGTGGAGGTCGCAGTAGCTTAATAAGACGGTTTAAATGCCCCTTGGAAGAGACGTGCAGGTCGCAGTTGCTTAACAATACAGTTTAAATGCCCCTTGGAGGAGCGGTGGAGGTCGCAGTAGCTTAACAAGACAGTTGAAATGCCCCTTGGAAGAGACGTGCAGGTCGCAGTAGCTTAACAAGACGGTTTAAATGCCACTTGGAGGAGTGGTGGAGGTCGCAGTAGCTTAATAAGACGGTTTAAATGCCCCTTGGAAGAGACGTGCAGGTCGCAGTTGCTCAACAAGACGGTTTAAATGCCCATTGGAAGAGACGTGCATGTCACAGTAGCTTAATAAGACGGTTTAAATGCCCCTTGGAAGAGAGGTGCAGGTCGCAGTAGCTTAACAAGACGGTTTAAATGCCCCTTGGAAGAGACGTGCAGGTCTCAATAGCTTAACAATGCGGTTTAAATGCCACTTGGAGGAGCGGTGGAGGTCGCAGTAGCTTAACAAGACAGTTTAAATGCCCCTTGGAAGAGACGTGCAGGTCGCAGTTGCTTAACAAGACGGTTTAAATGCCCCTTGGAAGAGACGTGCAGGTCGCACTAGCTTAACAAGACGGTTTAATTGCCCCTTGGAAGAGACGTGCTGGTCGCAGTAGCTTAACAAGACGGTTTAAATGCCCCTTGGAAAAGTGGTGGAGATTACAGTAGCTTAACAAGACGGTTTAAATGCCCCTTGAAAGAGACGTGCAAGTCGCAGTAGCTTAATAAGACGGTTTAAGTGTTCCTTGGAAGAGACGTTCTGGTCGCAGTAGCTTAATAAGAAAGCTTAAATTCCCCTTGGAAGAGACATGCAGGTCGCAGTAGCTTAACAAGATGGTTTAAATGCACCTTGGAAGAAACGTGCAGGTCGCAGGAGCTTAACAAGACGGTTGAAATGCCCCTTGGAAGAGAGGTGGAGGTCGCAGTAGCTTAACAAGACAGTTTAAATGGCCCTTGGAAGAGACGTGCAGGTCGCAGTAGCTTAACAAGACGGTTTAAATGCCCCTTGGAAGAGCTGTGGAGGTCGCACTAGCTTAACAAGACGGTCTAAATGCCCCTTGGAAGAGACATGCAGGTAGCAGAAGCTTAACAAGACTGTTTAAATGCCCCTTGGAAGAGACGTGCAGGTCGCAGTAGCTTAAGAAGACGGTTTAAATGCCCCTTGGAAGAGAGGTGGAGGTCGCAGTAGCTTAATAAGACGGTTTAAATGCCACTTGGAGTAGACGTTCAGGTCGCAGTAGCTTATCAAGACGGTTTACATGCCCCTTGCAAGAGACGTGCATTTCGCAGAAGCTTAACAAAAGGGTTTAAATGCCCCTTAGAAAAGGCTTGCAGGTCGTAGTAGCTTAACAAGATGGTTTAAATGCCACTTGGAAGAGACGTGCAGGTCGCAGTAGCTTAACAAGACGGTTTAAATGCCACTTGGAGGAGCGGTGGAGGTCACAGTAGATTAACAAGACAGTTTAAATGCCCCTTGGTAGAGACTTGCAGGTCGCAGTTGCTTAACAAGACGGTTTAAATGCCCCTTGGAAGAGACGTGCAGGTCACAGGAGCTTAACAAGACGGTTTAAATGCCCCTTGGAAGAGACGTGCAGTTCGCAGTAGCTTAACAAGACGGTTTAAATGTCCCTTGGAAGAGCGGTGGAGGTCGCAGTAGCTTAATAAGACGGTTTAAATGCCCCTTGGAAGAGACGTGCAGGTCGCAGTTGCTTAACAATACGGTTTAAATGCCCCTTGGAGGAGCGGTGGAGGTCGCAGTAGCTTAACAAGACAGTTGAAAAGCCCCTTGGAAGAGAAGTGCAGGTCGCAGTAGCTTAACAAGACGGTTTAAATGCCACTTGGAGGAGTGGTGGAGGTCGCAGAAGCTTAATATGACGTGTAAATGCCCCTTGGAAGAGATGTGCAGGTCGCAGTTGCTCAACAAGACGGTTTAAATGCCCATTGGAAGAGACGTGCATGTCACAGTAGCTTACTAAGACGGTTTAAATGCCCCTTGGAAGAGACGTGCAGGTCGCAGTAGCTTAACAAGACGGTTTAAATGCCCCTTGGAAGAGACGTGCAGGTCTCAGTAGCTTAACAATGCGGTTTAAATGCCACTTGGAGGAGCGGTGGAGGTCGCAGTAGCTTAACAAGACAGTTTAAATGCCCCTTGGAAGAGACGTGCAGGTCGCAGTTGCTTAACAAGACGGTTTAAATGCCCCTTGGAAGAGACGTGCAGGTCGCACTAGCTTAACAAGACGGTTTAATTGCCCCTTGGAAGAGACGTGCTGGTCGCAGTAGCTTAACAAGACGGTTTAAATGCCCCTTGGAAAAGTGGTGGAGATTACAGTAGCTTAACAAGACGGTTTAAATGCCCCTTGAAAGAGACGTGCAAGTCGCAGTAGCTTAATAAGACGGTTTAAGTGTTCCTTGGTAGAGACGTGCTGGTCGCAGTAGCTTAATAAGACGGTTTAAATTCCCCTTGGAAGAGACATGCAGGTCGCAGTAGCTTAACAAGATGGTTTAAATGCACCTTGGAAGAAACGTGCAGGTCGCAGGAGCTTAACAAGACGGTTGAAATGCCCCTTGTAAGAGAGGTGGAGGTCGCAGTAGCTTAACAAGACAGTTTAAATGGCCCTTGGAAGAGACGTGCAGGTCGCAGTAGCTTAACAAGACGGTTTAAATGCCACTTGCAGTAGACGTGCAGGTCGCAGTAGCTTAACAAGAGGGTTTAAATGCCCCTTAGAAAAGGCTTGCAGGTCGCAGTAGCTTACCAAGACGGTTTAAATGCCCCTTGGAAGAGTATTGAAGGTCGCAGTAGCTTAAAAAGACGCTATAAATTCCCCTTGGAAGAGTCTTGCAGGTCGCAGTAGCTTACCAAGATGGTTTAAATGGCCCTTGGAAGAGACGTGCAGTATGCAGTAGCTTAACAAGACGGTTTAAATGCCCCTTGGAAGAGACGTGCAGGTCGCAGTAGCTTAACAAGAGGGTTTAAATACCCCTTAGAAAAGGCTTGCAGGTCGCAGTAGCTTTCCAAGACGGTTTAAATGCCCCTTGGAAGAGTCTTGAAGGTCGCAGTAGCTTAAAAAGACGCTATAAATTCCCCTTGGAAGAGTCTTGCAGGTCGCAGTAGCTTACCAAGATGGTTTAAATGGCCCTTGGAAGAGACGTGCAGTTCGCAGCAGCTTAACAAAACGGTTTAAATGCCCCTTGGAAGAGACATGCAGGTCGCAGAAGCTTAACAAGACTGTTTAAGTGCCCCTTGGAAGAGACGTGCAGGTCGCAGTAGCTTAATAAGACGGTTTAAATGCTCCTTGGAAGAGAGGTGGAGGTCGCAGTAGCTTAACAAGACGGTTTAAATGCCCCTTGGAATAGACGTTCAGGTCGCAGTAGCTTATCAAGACGGTTTACATGCCCCTTGCAAGAGACGTGCAGGTCGCAGAAGCTTAACAAAAGGGTTTAAATGCCCCTTAGAAAAGGCTTGCAGGTCGCAGTAGCTTACCAAGACGGTTTAAATGCCCCCTGGAAGAGACGTGCAGGTCGCAGTAGCTTAACAAGATGGTTTAAATGCCCCTTGGAAGAGCGGTGGAGGACGCAGTAGCTTAACAAGATGGTTTAAATGCCCCTTGGAAAAGACGTGCAGGTTGCAGTAGCTTAACAAGATGTTTTAAATGCCCCTTGGAAGAGACGTACAGGTCGCAGTAGCTTAACAAGAGGGTATAAATGCCGCTTGGAAGAGGCTTGCAGGTCGCAGTAGCTTACCAAGACTTTTTAAATGGCCCTTGGAAGAGACGTGCAGGTCGCAGTAGCTTAACAGGACGGTTTAAATGCCCCTTGGAAGAGCGATGGAGGTCGCAGTAGCTTAACAAGACAGATAAATGCCCCTTGGAAGAGACATGCAGGTCGCAGTAGCTTAACAAGACTGTTTAAATGCCCCCTGGAAGAGACGTGCAGGTCGCAGTAGCTTAACAAGACTGTTTAAATGCCCATTGGAAAAGACGTGCAGGTTGCAGTAGCTTAACAAGATGTTTTGAATGCCCCTTGGAAGAGACGTGCAAGTCACAGTAGCTTAACAAGACGCTTTAAATGCCACTTGGAAGAGACGTGCAAGTCGCAGTAGCTTAACAAGATGGTTTAAATGCCCCTTGGAAGAGATGTGCAGGTCACAGTAGCTTAACAAGATGGTTTAAATGCTCCTTGGAAGAGCGGAGGAGGTCGCAGTAGCTTAACAAGACGGTTTAAATGCCTTTTGGAAGAAACGTGCAGGTCGCAGTAGCTAAACAAGACTTTTTAAATGCCCCTTGGAAGAGCGGAGGAGGTCGCAGTATCTTAACAAGACGGATTAAATGCCCCTTGGAAGAGCGGTGGTGGTCGCAGTAGCTTAACAAAACGGTTTAAATGCCCCTTGGAAGAGACGTGCAAGTCGCAGTAGGCTTAACAAGACGATTTAAATGCCCTTTGGAAGAGACGTGCAGGTCGCAGTAGCTTAACAAGACGGTTTAAATGCCCCTTGGAAGAGCGGTGGAGGTTGCAGAAGCTTAACAAGACAGTTTAAATGCCCTTTGGAAGAGAAGTGCAGGCCACAGGAGCTTAATAAGACAGTTTAAATGTCCCTTGGAAGAGACGTGCAGGTCGCAGTAGCTTAACAAGACGGTTTAAATGCCCCTTGGAAGAGACGTGCAGGTCGCAGTAGCTTAACAAGACGGTTTAAATGCCACTTGGAGGAGCGGTGGAGGTCGCAGTAGCTTAACAAGACAGTTGAAATGCCCCTTGGAAGAGACGTGCAGGTCGCAGTTGCTTAACAAGACGGTATAAATGCCCCTTGGTAAAGACGTGCAGGTCGCAGTAGCTTAACAAGACAGTTGAAATGCCCCTTGGAAGAGACGTGCAGGTCGCAGTTGCTTAACAAGACGGATTAATGCCCCTTGGAAGAGACGTGCAGGTCACAGGAGCTTAACAAGACGGTTTAAATGCCCCTTGGAAGAGACGTGCAGGTCGCAGTAGCTTAACAAGACGGTTTAAATGCCACTTGGAGGAGCGGTCGAGGTCGCAGTAGCTTAACAAAACAGTTGAAATGTCCTTTGGAAGAGACGTGCAGGTCGCAGTTGCTTATCAAGACGGTTTAAATGCCCCTTGGAAGAGACGTGCAGGTCGCAGTAGCTTAACAAGACGGTTTAAATGCCACTTGGATGAGCGGTGGAGGTTGCAGTAGCTTAACAAGACAGTTTAAATGCCCCTTGGAAGAGCAGGTCGCAGTTGCTTAACAAAACGGTTTAAATGCCCCTTGGAAGAGACGTGCAGGTCGCAGTTGCTTAACAAGACGGTTTAAATGCCATTGGAAGAGACGTGCATGTCACAGTAGCTTAATAAGACGATTTAAATGCCCCTTGTAAGAGACGTGCAGGTCACAGGAGCTTAATGAGACGGATTAAATGTCCCTTGGAAGAGACTTGCAGGTCGCAATAGCTTAACAAGACGGTTTAAATGCCCCTTGGAAGAGACGTGCAGGTCGCAGTAGCTTAACAAGACCATTTAAATGCCACTTGGAGGAGCGGTGGAGGTCGCAGTAGCTTAACAAGACAGTTTAAATGCCCCATGGAAGAGACGTGCAGGTCGCAGTTGCTTAACAAGATGGTTTAATGCCCCTTGGAAGAGACGTGCAAGTCACAGGAGCTTAACAAGACGGTTGAAATGCCCCTTGGAAGAGATGTGCAGGTCGCAGTTGCTTAATAAGACGGTTTAAATGTCCCCTTGGAAGAGACGTGCAGGTCGCAGTAGCTTAACAAGACGGTTTAAATGCCACTTGGAGGAGCGGTCGAGGTTGCAGTAGTTTAACAAGATGGTTTAAATGCCCCTTGGAAGAGACGTGCAGGTCGCAGTTGCTTAAGAAGACGGTTTACATGCCCCTTGGAAGAGACGTGCAGGTCGCAGTAGCTTAACAAGACGGTTTAATTGCCCCTTGGAAGAGACGTGCAGGTCGCAGTAGCTTAACAAGACGGTTTAATTGCCACTTGGAGGAGCGGTGCAGGTCGCAGTTGCTTAACAAGACGGTTTAAATGCCCCTTGGAAGAGACGTGCAGGTCGCAGTAGCTTAACAAGACGGTTTAAATGCCCCTTGGAAGGGCGGTGGATGTCGCAGTAGCTTAACAAGAAGGTTTAAATGCCCCTTGGAAGAGACGTGAAGGTCGCATTAGCTTAACAAGATGGTTTAAATTCCCCTTGGAAGAGACGTGCAGGTCGCAGAAGCTTACCAAGAAGGTTTAAATGACCCTTGGAAGAGACGTGCAGGTTGCAGTAGCTTAACAAGACTGTTTAAATGCCCCTTGGAAAAGTGGTGGAGATTAGAGTAGCTTAACAAGACGGTTTAATTGCCCCTTGGAAGAGACGTGCAAGTCGCAGTATCTTAACAAGATGGTTTAAATGCCAATAGGAAGAGACGTGCAGGTCGCAGGAGCTTAACAAGACGGTTTAAATGCCCCTTGGAAGAAACGTGCAGGTCGCAGTAGCTTAACAAGACGGTTTAAATGCCCCTTGGAAGAGCGGAGGAGGTCGCAGTAGCTTTGCAAGACGGTTTAAATGCCCCTTGGAAGAGCGGTGAAGTTCGCAGTAGCTTAACAAAACGTTTTAAATGCCCCTTGGAAGAGGCTTGCAGGTCGCAGTAGATTACCAAGACAGTTTAAATGGCCCTTGGAAGAGACGTGCAGGTCGCAGTAGCTTAACAGGATGGTTTAAATGCCCCTTGGTAGAGTGGTGGAGGTCGCAGTAGCTTAACACAATGGTTTAAATGCCCCTTGGAAGAGAAGTGCAGGTCGCAGTAGATTACCAAGACGATTTAAATGCCCCTTGGAAGAGACGTGCAGGTCGCAGTAGCTTAACAAGACGGTTTAAATGCCCTTTGGAAGAGCGGTGTAGGTCGCAGTAGCTTAACAAGACAGTTTAAATGCCCTTTGGAAGAGACATGCAGGTTACAGCAGCTTAACAAGACTGTTTAAATGCCGCTTGGAAGAGAAATGCAGGTCGTAGTAGCTTAATAAGACGGTTTAAATGCCCCTTGGAAGAGACATGCAGGTTGCAGTAGCTTAACAAGACGGTTTAAATGCCCGATTGAAGAGACGTGCAGGTCGCAGTAGTTTAACAAGACGGTTTAAATGCCCTTTGGAAGAGACGTGCAGGTCGCAGTAGCTTAACAAGATGGTTTAAATGCCCCTTGGAAGAGCGGTGGAGGTCGCAGAAGCTTAACAAGACAGGTTAAATGCCCCTTGGAAGAGACGTGCAGGTCGCAGTAGGTTAACAAGACGGTTTAAATGCCCCTTGGAAGAGACGTGCAGGTCGCAGTTGCTTAACAAGACGCTTTAAATGCCCCTTGGAAAAGACGTGCAGGTCGCAGTAGCTTAACAGGATGGTTTAAATGCCCATTGGAAAAGAGGTGAAGTTCGCATTAGCCTAACAAGATGGTTTAAATGCCCCTTGGAAGAGACGTGCAGGTCGCAGAAGCTTAACAAGACATTTTAAATGCCCCTTGCAAGAGGCTTGCAGGTCGCAGTAGCTTACCAAGAAGGTTAAAATGGCCCTTGGAAGAGACGTGCAGGTCGCAGTAGCTTAACAAGACGGTTTAAATGCCCCTTGGAAGAGACATGTAGGTCACACTAGCTTAACAAGACTGTTTAAATGCCCCTTGGAAGAGGCGTGCAGGTCGCAGTAGCTTAACAAGACCGTTGAAATGCCACTTGGAAGAGAGGTGGAGGTCACAGTAGCTTAACAAGACAGTTTAAATGCCCCTTGGAAGAGACGTGTAGGTCACAGTAGTTTAACAAGACGGTTTAAATGCCCTTTGGAAGAGACGTGCAGGTCGCAGTAGCTTAACAAGATGGTTTAAATGCTCCTTGGAAGAGCGGTGGAGGTCGCAGAAGCTTAACAAGACAGGTTAAATGCCCCTTGGAAGAGACGTGCAGGTCACAGGAGCTTAATAAGACGGTTTAAATCTCCCTTGGAAGAGACGTGCAGGTCGCAGTAGCTTAACAAGACAGTTTAAATGCCCCTTGGAAGAGACGTGTAGGTCGCAGTAGCTTAACAAGATGGTTTAAATGCCCCTTGGAAGAGCGGTGGAGGTCGCAGTAGCTTAACAAGACCGTTGAAATGCCCCTTGGAAGAGCGGTAGAGGTCGCAGTAGCTTAACAAGACGTTTTAAATGCTCCTTGCAGGAGACGAGCAGGTCGCAGAAGCTTAACAAAAGGGTTTAAATGCCCCTTAGAAAAGGCTTGCAGGTCGCAGTAGCTTAACAAGATGGTTTAAATGCCCCTTGGAAGACCGGTGGAGGTCGCAGTAGCTTAACAAGACGGTTTAAATGCCCCTTGGAAAAGAAGTGCAGGTCGCAGTAGCTTAACAAGATGGTTTAAATGCCCCTTGGTAGAGACATGCAGATCGCTGTAGCTTAACAAGACGGTTTAAATGCCCCTTGTAAGAGACGTGCAGGTCGCAGTAGGTTAACAAGACTGTTTAAATGCCCCTTGGAAAAGTGGTGGAGATTACAGTAGCTTAACAAGACGGTTTAAATGCCCCTTGGAAGAGACGTGCAAGTCGCAGTAGCTTAACAAGATAGTTTAAATGCTCCTTGGTAGAGATGTGCAGGTCGCAGTAGCTTAACAAGACGGTTTAGATTCCCCTTGGAAGAGCGGTGGAGGTCGCAGTAGCTTAACAAGACAGTTTAAATGCCCCTTGGAAGAGACGTGCAGGTCGCAGTGGCTTAACAAGACTTTTTAAATGCCCCTTGGAAGAGATGTACAAGTCGCAGTAGCTTAATAAGACGGTTTAAATGCCCCTTGGTAAAGAGGTGGAGGTCGCAGTAGCTTAACAAGATGGTTAAAATGCCCCTTGGAATAGACGTGCAGGTCGCAGTAGCTTATCAAGACGGTTTAAATGCCCCTTGGAAGAGACGTGCAGGTCGCAGTAGCTTAAAAAGATGGTTTAAATGCCCCTTGGAAGAGCGGTGGAGGTCGCAGTAGCTTAACAAGACGGTTTAAATGCCCCTTGGAAAAGACGTGCAGGTTGCAGTAGCTTAATAAGACGGTATAAATGCCCCTTGGAAGAGGCTTGCAGGTCGCAGTAGCTTACCAAGACAGTTTAAATGGCCCTTGGAAGAGACGTGCAGGTCGCAGTAGCTAAACAAGATGGTTTAAATGCCCCTTGGAAGAGACATGCAGGTCGTAGCAGCTTAACAAGACTGTTTAAATGCCCCTTGGAAGAGACGTGCAGGTCGCAGTAGCTTAACAAGATGGTTTAAATGCCCCTTGGAAGAGAAGTGCAGGTCGCAGTAGCTTAACAAGACGGTTTAAATGCCCCTTGTAAGAGCGGAGGAGGTCTCCGTAGCTTAACAAGACAGTTTAAATGCCCCTTGGAAGAGCGGTGGAGGACGCAGTAGCTTGACAAAATGGTTTAATTGCCCCTTGGAAGAGACGTGCAGGTTGCAGTAGCTTAAAAAGACGGTTTTAACGCCCCTTGGTTAAGCGGTGGAGGTCGCAGTAGCTTAACAAGACGGTTTAAATGCCCCTTGGAAGAGACGTGCAGGTCGTAGTAGCTTAACAAGACGGTTTAAATGCCCCTTGGAAGAGCGGTGTAGGTCGCAGTAGCTTAACAAGACGGTTTAAATGCCCCATTGAAGAGACGTGCAGGTCGCAGTAGCTTAACAAGACGGTTTAAATGCCCCTTGGAAAAGTGGTGGAGGTTACAGTAGCTTTACAAGATGGTTTAAATGCCCCTTGGAAGAGACGTGCAGGTCGCAGTAGCTTAACAAGACAGTTTAAATACCGCTTGGAAGAGCGGTGGAGGTCGCAGAAGCTTAACAAGACAGTTAGAATGCCCCTTGGAAGAGACGTGCAGGTCGCAGTAGCTCAACAAGACGGTTTAAATGCCCCTTGGAAGAGACGTGCAGGTCGCAGTAGCTTAACAGGATGGTTTAAATGCCACTTGGAGGAGCGGTGGAGGTCGCAGTAGCTTAACAACACAGTTTAAATGCCCCTTGGAAGAGACATGCAAGTCGCAGTTACTTAACAAGATGGTTTAAATGCCCCTTGGAAAAGATGTGCAGGTCGCAGTAGCTTAACAAGATAGTATAAATGCCCCCTGGAAGAGACGTGCAGGTCGCAGTATCTTACCAAGACGGCTTAAATGCCCCTTGGAAGAGACATGCTGGTCGCAGTAGCTTAACAAGATGGTTTAAATGCTCCTTGGAAGAGCGGTGGAGGTCGCAGTAGCTTAATAAGACAGTTTAAATGCCCCTTGGAAAAGACGTGCAGGTTGCAGTAGCTGAACAAGATGTTTTAAATGCCCCTTGGAAGAGACATGCAGGTCGCAGTAGCTTAACAAGACGGTTTAAATGCCCCTTGGAAAAGATGTGCAGGTTGCAGTAGCTTAACAAGATGGTTAAATGCCCCTTGGAAGAGACATGCAAGTCACAGTAGCTTAACAAGACGGTTTAAATGCCCCTTGGAAGAGCGGTGGAGGTCGCAGTGGCTTAACAAGACAGTTTAAATGCCCCTTGGAAGAGATGTGCAGGTCGCAGTAGCTTATCAAGACGGTTTAAATGCCCCTTGCAAGAGACGTGCAGGTCGCAGTAGCTTATCAAGACGGTTTAAATGCCCCTTGCAAGAGACGTGCAGGTCGCAGTAGCTTAACAAGATGGTTTAAATGCCCCTTGGAGGAGCGGTGGAGGTCGCAGTAGCTTAACAAGATGGATTAAATGCCCCTTGGAAAAGACGTGCAGGTTGCAGTAGCTTAACAAGATGTTTTAAATGCCCCTTGGAAGAGGCTTGCAGGTCGCAGTAGCATACCAAGAAGGTTTAAATGGCCATTGGAAGAGACGTGCAGGTCGCTGTAGCTTAACAAGACGGTTTAAATGCCCCATGGAAGAGCGGTGGAGGTCCAGTAGCTTAACAAGACAGTTTAAATGCCCCTTGGAAGAGACATGCAGGTCGTAGCAGCTTAACAAGACTGTTTAAATGCCCCTTGGAAGAGACGTGCAGGTCGCAGCAGCTTAACAAGACTGTTTAAATGCCCTTTGGAAGAGAAGTGCAGGTCGCAGTAGCTTAACAAGACGGTTTAAATGCCCCTTGGAAGAGAAGTGCAGGTCGCAGTAGCTTAACAAGACAGTTTAAATAACGCTTGGAAGAGCGGTGGAGGTCGCAGAAGCTTAACAAGACAGTTTAAATGCCCCTTGGAAGAGACGTGCAGGTCGCAGTAGCTTAACAAGACGGTTTAAATGCCCCTTGGAAGAGACGTGCAGGTCGCAGTAGCTTAACAAGATGGTTTAAATGCCACTTGGAGGAGCGGTGGAGGTCGCAGTAGCTTAACAAGACAGTATAAATGCCCCTTGGAAGAGACGTGCAGGTCGCAGTTGCTTAACAAGACGTTTTAAATGCCCCTTGCAAGAGACGTGCAGGTCGCAGAAGCTTAACAAAAGGGTTTAAATGCCCCTTAGAAAAGGCTTGCAGGTCGCAGTATCTTACCAAGACGGTTTAAATGCCCCTTGGAAGAGACGTGCAGGTCACAGGAGCTTAATAAGACGGTTTAAATGTCCCTTGGAAGAGACGTGCAGGTCGCAGTAGCTTAACAAGACGGTTTAAATGCCCCTTGGAAGAGACGTGCAGGTAGCAGTAGCTTAGCAAGACGGTTTAAATGCCACTTGGAGGAGCGGTGGAGGTCGCAGTAGCTTAACAAGACGGTTTAAATGCCCCTTGGAAAAGACGTGCAGGTTGCAGTAGCTTAATAAGACGGTATAAATGCCCCTTGGAAGAGGCTTGCAGGTCGCAGTAGCTTACCAAGACAGTTTAAATGGCCCTTGGAAGAGACGTGCAGGTCGCAGTAGCTAAACAAGATGGTTTAAATGCCCCTTGGAAGAGACATGCAGGTCGTAGCAGCTTAACAAGACTGTTTAAATGCCCCTTGGAAGAGACGTGCAGGTCGCAGTAGCTTAACAAGATGGTTTAAATGCCCCTTGGAAGAGAAGTGCAGGTCGCAGTAGCTTAACAAGACGGTTTAAATGCCCCTTGGAAGAAACGTGCAGGTCGCAGTAGCTTAACAAGACGGTTTAAATGCCCCTTGTAAGAGCAGAGGAGGTCTCCGTAGCTTAACAAGACGGTTTAAATGCCCCTTGGAAGAGCGGTGGAGGACGCAGTAGCTTGACAAAATGGTTTAATTGCCCCTTGGAAGAGACGTGCAGGTCGCAGTATCTTACCAAGACGGTTTAAATGCCCCTTGGAAGAGACGTGCAGGTCACAGGAGCTTAATAAGACGGTTTAAATGTCCCTTGGAAGAGACGTGCAGGTCGCAGTAGCTTAACAAGACGGTTTAAATGCCCCTTGGAAGAGACGTGCAGGTAGCAGTAGCTTAGCAAGACGGTTTAAATGCCACTTGGAGGAGCGGTGGAGGTCGCTGTAGCTTAACAAGACAGTTTAAATGCCCCTTGGAAGAGACGTGCAGGTCGCAGTTGCTTAACAAGACGGTTTAAATGCCCCTTGGAAGACACGTGCAGGTCACAGGAGCTTAAAAAGACGGTTTAAATGCCCATTGGAAGAGACATGCAGGTCGCAGTAGCTTAACAAGATGGTTTAAGTGCCACTTGGAAGAGACGTGCAGGTCGCAGTAGCTTAAAAAGACAGTTTAAATGCCACTCTGAGGAGCGGTGGAGGTCGCAGTAGCTTAACAAAACAGTTTAAATGCACCTTGGAAGAGACGTGCAGGTCGCAGTTGCTTAACAAGACGGTTTAAATGCCCCTTGGAAGAGACGTGCAGGTCGCAGTAGCTTAACAAGATGGTTTAAATGCCCCTTGGAAGGGCGGTGGAGGTCGCAGTAGCTTAACATGACGGTTTAAATGCCCCTTGGAAGAGACGTGAAGGTCGCATTAGCTTAACAAGATGGTTTAAATTCCCCTTGGAAGAAACGTGCAGGTCGCAGAAGCTAACCAAGAAGGTTTAAATGGCCCTTGGAAGGGACGTGCACGTCGCAGTAGCTTAACAAGACGGTTTAAATGCCCCTTGGAAGAGACGTGCAAGTCGCAGTAGCTTAACAAGATGGTTTAAATGTCCCTTGGAAGAGACGTGCAGGTCGCAGTAGCTTAACAAGACGGTTTAAATGCCCCTTGGAAGAAACGTGCAGGTCGCAGTAGCTTAACAAGACGGTTTAAATGACCCTTGGAAGAGCGGAGGAGGTCGCAGTAGCTTAACAAGACGGTTTAAATGCCCCTTGGAAGAGCGGTGAAGGTCGCAGTAGCTTAACAAAACTTTTTAAATGCCCCTTGGAAGAGACGTGCAGGTTGCAGTAGCTTAAAAAGATGGTTTAAATGCCCCTTGGTAGAGCGGTGGAGGTCGCAGTAGCTTAACAAGATGGTTTAAATGCCCCTTGGAAAAGACGTGCAGGTTGCAGTAGCTTAACAAGATGTTTTAAATGCCCCTTGGAAGAGGCTTGCAGGTCGCAGTAGCATACCAAGAAGGTTTAAATGGCCATTGGAAGAGACGTGCAGGTCGCTGTAGCTTAACAAGACGGTTTAAATGCCCCATGGAAGAGCGGTGGAGGTCCAGTAGCTTAACAAGACAGTTTAAATGCCCCTTGGAAGAGACATGCAGGTCGTAGCAGCTTAACAAGACTGTTTAAATGCCCCTTGGAAGAGACGTGCAGGTCGCAGCAGCTTAACAAGACAGTTTAAATGCCCTTTGGAAGAGACGTGCAGGTCGCAGTAGCTTAACAAGACGGTTTAAATGCCCCTTGGAAGAGAAGTGCAGGTCGCAGTAGCTTAACAAGACAGTTTAAATACCGCTTGGAAGAGCGGTGGAGGTCGCAGAAGCTTAACAAGACAGTTTAAATGCCCCTTGGAAGAGACGTGCAGGTCGCAGTAGCTTAACAAGACGGTTTAAATGCCCCTTGGAAGAGACGTGCAGGTCGCAGTAGCTTAACAAGATGGTTTAAATGCCACTTGGAGGAGCGGTGGAGGTCGCAGTAGCTTAACAAGACAGTATAAATGCCCCTTGGAAGAGACGTGCAGGTCGCAGTTGCTTAACAAGACGTTTTAAATGCCCCTTGCAAGAGACGTGCAGGTCGCAGAAGCTTAACAAAAGGGTTTAAATGCCCCTTAGAAAAGGCTTGCAGGTCGCAGTATCTTACCAAGACGGTTTAAATGCCCCTTGGAAGAGACGTGCAGGTCACAGGAGCTTAATAAGACGGTTTAAATGTCCCTTGGAAGAGACGTGCAGGTCGCAGTAGCTTAACAAGACGGTTTAAATGCCCCTTGGAAGAGACGTGCAGGTAGCAGTAGCTTAGCAAGACGGTTTAAATGCCACTTGGAGGAGCGGTGGAGGTCGCAGTAGCTTAACAAGACGGTTTAAATGCCCCTTGGAAAAGACGTGCAGGTTGCAGTAGCTTAATAAGACGGTATAAATGCCCCTTGGAAGAGGCTTGCAGGTCGCAGTAGCTTACCAAGACAGTTTAAATGGCCCTTGGAAGAGACGTGCAGGTCGCAGTAGCTAAACAAGATGGTTTAAATGCCCCTTGGAAGAGACATGCAGGTCGTAGCAGCTTAACAAGACTGTTTAAATGCCCCTTGGAAGAGACGTGCAGGTCGCAGTAGCTTAACAAGATGGTTTAAATGCCCCTTGGAAGAGAAGTGCAGGTCGCAGTAGCTTAACAAGACGGTTTAAATGCCCCTTGGAAGAAACGTGCAGGTCGCAGTAGCTTAACAAGACGGTTTAAATGCCCCTTGTAAGAGCGGAGGAGGTCTCCGTAGCTTAACAAGACGGTTTAAATGCCCCTTGGAAGAGCGGTGGAGGACGCAGTAGCTTGACAAAATGGTTTAATTGCCCCTTGGAAGAGACGTGCAGGTTGCAGTAGCTTAAAAAGACGGTTTTAACGCCCCTTGGTTAAGCGGTGGAGGTCGCTGTAGCTTAACAAGACGGTTTAAATGCCCCTTGGAAGAGACGTGCAGGTCGTAGTAGCTTAACAAGACGGTTTAAATGCCCCTTGGAAGAGCGGTGTAGGTCGCAGTAGCTTAACAAGACGGTTTAAATGCCCCATTGAAGAGACGTGCAGGTCGCAGTAGCTTAACAAGACGGTTGAAATGCCCCTTGGAAAAGTGGTGGAGGTTACAGTAGCTTTACAAGATGGTTTAAATGCCCCTTGGAAGAGAAGTGCAGGTAGCAGAAGCTTAACAAGACGGTTTAAATGCCCCTTGGAAGAGACGTGCAGGTCGCAGTAGCTTAACAAGACAGTTTAAATACCGCTTGGAAGAGCGGTGGAGGTCGCAGAAGCTTAACAAGACAGTTAGAATGCCCCTTGGAAGAGACGTGCAGGTCGCAGTAGCTCAACAAGACGGTTTAAATGCCCCTTGGAAGAGACGTGCAGGTCGCAGTAGCTTAACAAGATGGTTTAAATGCCACTTGGAGGAGCGGTGGAGGTCGCAGTAGCTTAACAACACAGTTTAAATGCCCCTTGGAAGAGACATGCAAGTCGCAGTTACTTAACAAGATGGTTTAAATGCCCCTTGGAAAAGATGTGCAGGTCGCAGTAGCTTAACAAGATAGTATAAATGCCCCCTGGAAGAGACGTGCAGGTCGCAGTATCTTACCAAGACGGCTTAAATGCCCCTTGGAAGAGACATGCTGGTCGCAGTAGCTTAACAAGATGGTTTAAATGCCCCTTGGAAGAGCGGTGGAGGTCGCAGTAGCTTAATAAGACAGTTTAAATGCCCCTTGGAAAAGACGTGCAGGTTGCAGTAGCTGAACAAGATGTTTTAAATGCCCCTTGGAAGAGACATGCAGGTCGCAGTAGCTTAACAAGACGGTTTAAATGCCCCTTGGAAAAGATGTGCAGGTTGCAGTAGCTTAACAAGATGGTTAAATGCCCCTTGGAAGAGACATGCAAGTCACAGTAGCTTAACAAGACGGTTTAAATGCCCCTTGGAAGAGCGGTGGAGGTCGCAGTGGCTTAACAAGACAGTTTAAATGCCCCTTGGAAGAGATGTGCAGGTCGCAGTAGCTTATCAAGATGGTTTAAATGCCCCTTGCAAGAGACGTGCAGGTCGCAGTAGCTTATCAAGACGGTTTAAATGCCCCTTGCAAGAGACGTGCAGGTCGCAGTAGCTTAACAAGATGGTTTAAATGCCCCTTGGAGGAGCGGTGGAGGTCGCAGTAGCTTAACAAGATGGTTTAAATGCACCTTGGAAAAGACGTGCAGGTTGCAGTCGCTTAACAAGATGTTTTAAATGCCCCTTGGAAGAGGCTTGCAGGTCGCAGTAGCTTACCAAGAAGGTTTAAATGGCCATTGGAAGAGACGTGCAGGTCGCTGTAGCTTAACAAGACGGTTTAAATGCCCCATGGAAGAGCGGTGGAGGTCCAGTAGCTTAACAAGACAGTTTAAATGCCCCTTGGAAGAGACATGCAGGTCGTAGCAGCTTAACAAGACTGTTTAAATGCCCCTTGGAAGAGACGTGCAGGTCGCAGCAGCTTAACAAGACTGTTTAAATGCCCTTTGGAAGAGACGTGCAGGTCGCAGTAGCTTAACAAGACGGTTTAAATGCCCCTTGGAAGAGAAGTGCAGGTCGCAGTAGCTTAACAAGACAGTTTAAATACCGCTTGGAAGAGCGGTGGAGGTCGCAGAAGCTTAACAAGACAGTTTAAATGCCCCTTGGAAGAGACGTGCAGGTCGCAGTAGCTTAACAAGACGGTTTAAATGCCCCTTGGAAGAGACGTGCAGGTCGCAGTAGCTTAACAAGATGGTTTAAATGCCACTTGGAGGAGCGGTGGAGGTCGCAGTAGCTTAACAAGACAGTATAAATGCCCCTTGGAAGAGACGTGCAGGTCGCAGTTGCTTAACAAGACGTTTTAAATGCCCCTTGCAAGAGACATGCAGGTCGCAGAAGCTTAACAAAAGGGTTTAAATGCCCCTTAGAAAAGGCTTGCAGGTCGCAGTATCTTACCAAGACGGTTTAAATGCCCCTTGGAAGAGACGTGCAGGTCACAGGAGCTTAATAAGACGGTTTAAATGTCCCTTGGAAGAGACGTGCAGGTCGCAGTAGCTTAACAAGACGGTTTAAATGCCCCTTGGAAGAGACGTGCAGGTAGCAGTAGCTTAGCAAGACGGTTTAAATGCCACTTGGAGGAGCGGTGGAGGTCGCTGTAGCTTAACAATACAGTTTAAATGCACCTTGGAAGAGACGTGCAGGTCGCAGTTGCTTAACAAGACGGTTTAAATGCCCCTTGGAAGACACGTGCAGGTCACAGGAGCTTAAAAAGACTGTTTAAATGCCCATTGGAAGAGACATGCAGGTCGCAGTAGCTTAACAAGATGGTTTAAATGCCACTTGGAAGAGACGTGCAGGTCGCAGTAGCTTAAAAAGACAGTTTAAATGCCACTCTGAGGAGCGGTGGAGGTCGCAGTAGCTTAACAAAACAGTTTAAATGCACCTTGGAAGAGACGTGCAGGTCGCAGTTGCTTAACAAGACGGTTTAAATGCCCCTTGGAAGAGACGTGCAGGTCGCAGTAGCTTAACAAGATGGTTTAAATGCCCCTTGGAAGGGCGGTGGAGGTCGCAGTAGCTTAACATGACGGTTTAAATGCCCCTTGGAAGAGACGTGAAGGTCGCATTAGCTTAACAAGATGGTTTAAATTCCCCTTGGAAGAGACGTGCAGGTCGCAGAAGCTAACCAAGAAGGTTTAAATGGCCCTTGGAAGGGACGTGCACGTCGCAGTAGCTTAACAAGACGGTTTAAATGCCCCTTGGAAGAGACGTGCAAGTCGCAGTAGCTTAACAAGATGGTTTAAATGTCCCTTGGAAGAGACGTGCAGGTCGCAGTAGCTTAACAAGACGGTTTAAATGCCCCTTGGAAGAAACGTGCAGGTCGCAGTAGCTTAACAAGACGGTTTAAATGACCCTTGGAAGAGCGGAGGAGGTCGCAGTAGCTTAACAAGACGGTTTAAATGCCCCTTGGAAGAGCGGTGAAGGTCGCAGTAGCTTAACAAAACTTTTTAAATGCCCCTTGGAAGAGACGTGCAGGTTGCAGTAGCTTAAAAAGATGGTTTAAATGCCCCTTGGTAGAGCGGTGGAGGTCGCAGTAGCTTAACAAGATGGTTTAAATGCCCCTTGGAAGAGAAGTGCAGGTCGCAGTAGCTTAACAAGACGATTTAAATGCCCCTTGGAAGAGACGTGCAGGTCACAGTAGCTTAACAAGTCGGTTTAAATGCCCTTTGGAAGAGCGGTGTAGGTCGCAGTAGCTTAACAAGACAGTTTAAATGCCCCTTGGAAGAGACATGCAGGTTGCAGTAGCTTAACAAGACGGTTTAAATGCCCCATTGAAGAGACGTGCAGGTCGCAGTAGCTTAACAAGATGGTTTAAATGCCCTTTGGAAGAGACGTGCAGGTCGCAGTAGATTAACAAGATGGTTTAAATGCCCCTTGGAAGAGCGGTGGAGTTCGCTGAAGCTTAACAAGACAGGTTAAATGCCCCTTGGAAGAGACGTGCATGTCACAGGAGCTTAATAAGACGGTTTAAATCTCCCTTGGAAGAGACGTGCAGGTCGCAGTAGGTTAACAAGACGGTTTAAATGCCCCTTGGAAGAGACGTGCAGGTCGCAGTAGCTTAACAAGACGGTTTAAATGACACTTGGAGGAGCGGTGGAAGTCGCAGTAGCTTAACTAGACAGTTTAAATGCCGCTTGGAAGAGACGTGTATGTCGCAGTTGCTTAACAAGACGCTTTAAATGCCCCTTGGAAAAGACGTGCAGGTCGCAGTAGCTTAACAAGATGGTTTAAATGCCCATTGGAAAAGACGTGAAGTTTGCATTAGCCTAACAAGATGGTTTAAATGCCCCTTGGAAGAGATGTGCAGGTCGCAGAAGCTTAACAAGACATTTTAAATGCCCCTTGGAAGAGGCTTGCAGGTCGCAGTAGCTTACCAAGAAGTTTAAAATGGCCCTTGGAAGAGACGTGCAGGTCGCAGTAGCTTAACAAGACGGTTTAAATGCCCCTTGGAAGAGACATGTAGGTCACAGTAGCTTAACAAGACGGTTTAAATGCCTCTTGGAAGAGACGTGCAGGTCGCAGTAGCTTAACAAGACTGTTTAAACGCCCCTTGGAAGAGACGTGCAGGTCGCAGTAGCTTAACAAGACCGTTGAAATTCCCCTTGGAAGAGAGGTGGAGGTCGCAGTAGCTTAACAATACAGTTTAAATGCCCCTTGGAAGAGACGTGTAGGTCGCAGTAGCTTAATAAGACTGTTTAAATGCCCCTTGGAAGAGACGTGCAGGTCACAGTAGCTTAATAAGACGGTTTAAATGCCCCTTGGAAGAGACGTGCAGGTCGCTGTAGCTTAACAAGACGTTTTAAATGCCCCTTGCAAGAGACGTGCAGGTCGCAGAAGCTTAACAAAAGGGTTTAAATGCCCCTTAGAAAAGGCTTGTAGGTCGCAGTAGCTTAGCAAGATGGTTTAAATGCCCCTTGGAAGAGCAGTGGAGGTCGCAGTAGCTTAACAAGACGGTTTAAATGCCCCTTGGAAAAGACGTGCAGGTCGCAGTAGCTTAACAAGATGGTTTAAATGCCCCTTGGAAGAGACGTGCAGGTCGCAGTATCTTACCAAGACGGTTTAAATGCCCCTTGGAAGAGACGTGCTGGTCGCAGTAGCTTAAGAAGATGGTTTAAATGCCCCTTGGAAGAGCGGTGGAAGTCGCAGTAGCTTAATAAGACGGTTTAAATGCCCCTTGGAAAAGACGTGCAGGTTGCAGTAGCTTAACAAGATGTTTTAAATGCCCCTTGGAAGAGACATGCAGGTCGCAGTAGCTTAACAAGACGGTTTAAATGCCCCTTGGAAAAGACGTGCAGTTTGCAGTAGCTTAACAAGATGTTTTAAATGCCCCTTGGAAGAGACATGCAGGTTGTAGCAGCTTAACAAGATGGTTTAAATGCCCCTTGGAAGAGACATGCAGGTCACAGTAGCTTAACAAGACGGTTTAAATGCCCCTTGGAAGAGACGTGCAACTCGCAGTAGCTTAACAAGATGGTTTAAATGCCCCTTGGAAGAGACATGCAGGTCACAGTAGCTTAACAAGACGGTTTAAATGCCCCTTGGAAGAGCGGTGGAGGTCGCAGTGGCTTAAAAAGACAGTTTAAATGCCCCTTGGAAAAGATGTGCAGGTCGCAGTAGCTTAACAAGATGGTTTAAATGCCCCTTGGAAGAGACGTGCAGGTCGCAGTAGCTTAATAAGACGGTTTAAATGCCCCTTGGAAGAGAGGTGGAGGTCGCAGTGTGTCACCCTGACCTGGATGCCACAAGTGTAATTAAAGCTGTGTCTGAGAGCAAGGGGGAGGTTCTCTTGTCAGGGGAACTTTAGCATGCAATGCCTCCTGTCTCAGGCCAGTAGGGGGAGCTGGCTGCCCCTATAAAAGCTGGTACTGAGGGCAGGGTTAGAGAGAACTGTACGACCTGCCTCAGCACTGAGAGGTGTCCCAGAGCAGGGACAGAAAGTTGCACTGCACCTAAGAGGAAGTGTGGCAGGAGGAGAGCCACAAGCCAGAGACAAGAAGCAAAGAGAGCCTGTCTTGGCAGAAAGAGGACTTAATCTACCAGACTTTGGTGTCTGAGGCTGGAAGGATTCCACATCCCCCAGCAGAGAACCAGTCCGCAAGGGACTGTACATTCCTTGGCCTAAGAAGCCTGGAGGCCCTGCCACAACCGAAGGGACCAGTAAAGCCGTACAAGGCTGAGAGCAGAAAGGAACCCACGTCGCAGGCCATACAGGCGAGAATACACGGAAAGCTTGGAAACGTGGGCTGTTACCTTATAACGAGGAGATAGCCAGAAGGAGCGCAGAAAGCACGGTAGGCCTACACCCTCACCCTGACCAGGGCCAATTTCCCCGTTGCTCTCAGACATCCAGGTCCCCTCCTAGCTGGGACTGTTTGTGGGTCAGTTTGCCTGTTTAGTAAAGACCCTGGACTGCAACCTGTTGTCTGTGTGCTCCTTGCTCCTCTAGCACTATCAGCACTGGGACTCTCACTACCATCACTCCCACCATCCACTATACTGCCCTGGGGCCGCACTCTTCCCGTGGGGAGTCACACTACCATAGCTGCACACCTCATCAGCCCCAGCGGTCTGCATGCAGCGGCGGTTCCTAATAACCGCAAATCCACGGGTGGCGTAGTCGGACATAATCAACAACACATAACGGACTACCACTGGCCTGACCACCCTGAGCCACGGAACCGGGTTGCCACTACTACTCCCATCGTTTCCCTAATTGCCTGGATCCGAGTGCCCCACGGCCCAGGGGGCGAGTCAGCTTTGGCATAGTCGGCAAGATTTCGTGCCCGCAACCACCGGGTACTGCGTGCCTGAAAAAGACTTTTGTAACTTACCTGTGGCGAAGTTTCCCGCCGTCCGGAGTCTCTTCCCGCCATCCGGAGCCGATTCCCGCCATCAGACGCCATCTTGGACCGTTTCCCGCCGTCTTCTGCCGTCTTCCCGCCATCCGCAGCTGTTTCCCGCCATCGGACGCCATCTTCAGGACGCCGCGCGGGAAGAAGAGGGGCGTGGACGTCAAAACCGCACGAGATCCGAAGCTCCGCCCCACGCACCGACGCTGCGCAAGGTCCTGGAAGGAAGAGAGAGCGACGCTGACGTCATCAGGACGCGACGCCAGGTCCTCGTCCATAGCAGCAGCAGCGGAGCCGCGACCTACAGAAGAGGATCGTCGGAAGGTAGGCCACGCTTAACTAGGGGGGAGGAAGATGTCGGACTCAGAGGAGCCCACTACCACCAACGCAGCTGCAGCAGCGGTAATGCCCTTTTACTTGCCCTACATCCCTGGAGCGGCCTGGCTGCCCAAATATTCAGGGGAGCCCCATGCCCTAACTGACTTCAAGGAAAGGCTATACAGTTTGTTCCAGGTTTACCCCCTGACAGAGGAACAGAAGGTCAGCATATTGACAGGGCAGTTAACTGGCACAGCCGAAAGGGAGGTAAAATCATGGCCCACTGAGGAGAAAAGGACTGTGAAGGGTATTCTGGCCCGGCTGCAGGGTACCTTTGACACACGTACCTCCGCTGAGATTAAAATGAGGTTCTATGGATGTAGGCAGCGGGCACAGGACAGCATCAGAGACTATGCCCTAAATCTGCAGGAAGCCTTGAGGGCTATTCAACAAACTGACCCTGGCAGTGTGCAGGAAACGGATAAACTGCTAACAGAACAATTCATACAGGGTCTGCTGTCTAGCGCCCACAGGGCCCAACTGCGCCTCATGTTCTTTCAGAACCCCGCCCTGACCTTTGCCTAATTTAAGGACCGGGCCATAAGGGTGCTCCGTGAATCTGCAACCAGTGGCGCTATAAACCCCCGGCGCCCTGCTATCACTTACCACCAGGAGGCGGCGCCCTCCTCTATGGACTCCGTGGAGGCTGATGCACAGGCCCTGAATCAAGCCCCGTCGAAAGATCTGCACCACCAAGTCCAGGAGCTGACCAGGAGCGTTGCGGCGTTGACCAGGACAGTCCAGGCGTTGCAAGTAGACCCGTCAAGACCCATCGAGCTGGCTTCAAGTCCGGAGGATGTCCCGTGGCATCGACAGAGGAGGAAACCGTCGTTCCGAGGGAGACCCACAGACCGCTACGCAGAGGATGGACAGCCCATTTGCCGTCGATGCAACCAGCCCGGACACATTTCCAGGTACTGTAATTTAAACGGGTCCAACCTGGGGCAGAGGGCCGACCCCCAGGCATAAGATCACCAGGCCCTTATAATTGGCGTGATAAGTACGTTGGGGGGCGCCCGGTTTTACCCGTGGTGCTGGACGGTATCCCCATGAGCGCCTTGCTGGATACTGGGTCACAAGTAACCACTATCCCTTATGTACTTTTTAAGCAGTATTGGACTGATGCTGATATCACACGGTATCCAGACAGTAACTTGAGCATCATCGCCAGTAATGGCTTACCAGTGTCGCAGATGGGGTTCAAGGAGATGACCATTAAAATTGGTAAAGTTGAACTGCCGGCACAGGGAGTGATTATTGTGGACATTGACCGTCATGAAAGTCACCCTAAAATAACTGTGGGTACTAACATAATTGAAAATTGTCTTTCAGAGGTAATTGTAATTCTACAACAGGTGGCGGTGAATGCTAGTTCCAGCCAACAGAGAGTCCTCAACAAGGAGATAAAAGCCCTGATGAGACGGCAGCAGGTAGAACTGTCTGGTGGTGAGATCGGTAGCGTAAGACTCAGTGATCCATTCCCCATTTCCATGCCTCCCAAAAGTGAAATGATGATCTGGTGTCGGACTGCAATCGGGTTGAGAGGTAGAGACTACCAAGCCATGGTAGAACCCGTGTACTCAGACAGCAGGCCCACCATTTTGACAGCCCGGGGGGTGGTTGATGTCCGTCATGGGAGGGTGCCCGTCCGCATCCTCAACATTGGGGAGAGGGAAGTACACTTACCCAGGTATGCTACACTCGCCAAACTGTTTGTTGTCGAACACCAAGCTATCAGGGCTGTGGAACCCTTGCCTCCATCTCCTCAGGCGGAGGGTAATGGCTCCCGGAAACAAAAGGAGGACTGGTGACAGAAACTCCATGTGGGTGCTGACTCCACTCCCCTGCACCAAAAACAAGGAGTCTACCGGGTGGTACAGGAGTACGAGAGAGTCTTTAGTAAGCACCCGCTAGACTTCGGCAGAGTAAAAGGGATAGAACACCACATCCCCACAGGGAGCCACCCACCGATAAAAGAAAGACACCGACCTGTACCCCCTGCACATTATCAGAACGCAAAGGGCATGCTAAGAGAGATGAAGGAAGCTGGGGTCATTAGAGACAGCTGTAGCCCCTGGGCAGCCCCCTTGGTTCTGGTCAAAAAGAAAGACGGCACCATGAGAATGTGCGTGGACTATAGACAAATCAACCGTATCACTCACAAAGACGCATATCCGCTGCCTAGAATAGAGGAGTCTTTAGCCGCACTAAAATCAGCTAACTTCTTTTCTACTTTGGACCTTACTAGCGGGTACTGGCAGGTTCCTGTGGCAGAGGCTGACAAGGAGAAGACCGCCTTCACCACCCCGATGGGACTGAGTGAGTTCAACTGTATGCCCTTCGGGTGATCGTCTATCCGAAGACCTACGAGGACCACCTAAAGCATGTAACGGGTCTGGGAGGCGGAACCTCTGAGCTACTATACAAGGGGGCGGTCCTTGTAAGGGAGCGGGTGGCGACCAGGGAAGACGGGCTGGAAGTCTCAGCAGGTGACCGGGACAGTCTCTGAGTGAGCGGGCTGGAGGTCACGGCAAGTGACCGAGGCAGTCTCTGGAAGAACGGGCTGGTGGTCACGGCAAGTGACCGGGACAGTCTCTGAGTGAACGGGCTGGAGGTCACGGCAAGTGACCGAGGCAGTCTCTGGATGAACGGGCTGGTGGTCACGGCAAGTGATCGGGGCAGTCTCTGAATGACCGGGCAGGTGGTCACGGCAAGTGACCGGGGCAGTCTCTAGGTAAAGGGTTGGTACGACCTGTGGCGGCTGATGATAGACGTGAGCTCCCAGGTGAGCAGGCGAGAGTCTCTGGATGAACGGGTGGTCACAGCATGTGACGGCGGAGCCTCCAGGAAGACCAACAGACAGGCGGCAGATGAGCGCTCCCAGGTGAGCGGGCAGAAGTCTCTGGACAGGCGGATGGTCACAGCACGTGACGGCAGAGCCTCCGGGTAGGCTAGCGGACAGGTAGCAGATGAGCGCTCCCAGGTGAGCGGGCAGAAGTCACTGGACAGGCAGATGGTCACAGCACGTGACGGCGGAGCCTCCAGGTAGGCTAGCAGGCAGGTAGCAGATGTGCGCTCCCAGGTGAGCGGGCAAGCTGGTCCATAGACAGACTGACAGGAGTTGGAAGGCAGACCGTCGGACCTCAGGCAAGCAGGCAGGTAGCTGATGTGCGCTCCCAGGTGAGCGGGCAGGCTGGTCCTTAGACAGACTGACAGGAGTAGTAAGGCAGACCGTCGGACCTCAGACTAGCAGGCAGGTAGCAAGTAATCAGGCAGGAATCTGGCAGGTAACTGGCAGGTAACTGGCAACGGGACCTGAGGGCTGAAGCAGAGTAGTGAACAGTGCAACAATATTGCTCGGGCACCTCCATTTTGGAGGAGGTGCCTTATATATGGTGAAGTCCTCCGGCCATTGGCCGGGGACTCCTTAGGACGGCGCGCGCGGCCCCTTTAAGATGGAGGGAGAGCGCGCGCGCGCTCCCTAAGCACAGTGGCCGGGAAGGAGCGCGCGCTGCCAGCAGAGTGGGAGGAGGACGCCGGGCACGGAGCAGAGAGGTGAGGGGAACAGCGTCCCTGCCTAGCAGAGGGCAGGGACGCCGGCGCTACATTACCCCCCCCCTTTAGGCCCCCCCTTTTTTAGGCCAGACAGAAATTTAGCTAGGATGAGAGGGGCATGGATGTTCTTCCGGGGCTCCCACGTTCTCTCCTCAGGACCAAACCCCTTCCAATCTACTAGAAAAAAGGTCTTTCCTCTTACCCTTTTGGTGGCAAGAATGTTCTCTACCTCAAACTCGTCCTCAGCAGAAACCGGAGCAGGAGGCGTACCTGTAGACTTGGAAAAAGAGTTAAGTACCACAGGTTTGAGGAGAGATACATGGAAGGAGTTAGGGATCAGTAAGTTGGCCGGGAGTTTCAATTTATAGGCCACCGGGTTGATCTGACTGATGACCTCCAGAGGACCGATGAAGCGAGGCCCTAACTTGTAAGAAGGTATCTTGAGTCGGACATATTTAGATGAGAGCCAGACTTTATCTCCAGGACGAAATTGTGGAGGATCCAGGCGTTTTTTGTCAGTGTGTCTTTTCATCCGTTCGGACGACTGAAGGAGTGCGGATCGGGTACTCTCCCAAATGGAGGAAAATTTGCTAACGAGAGATTCCGCAGCCGGGTTGTCCACAGAGGTGGAGACAGGAAAAGGAATCCGAGGATGCTGACCGAAGACAACAAAAAACGGGGATTTGGAGGAGGATTCGCTCTGGTGATTATTATAAGAGAACTCGGCCCATGGTAGGAGATCCACCCAGTCTGAATGATGGGCATTAACGAAGTGCCGGAGGTAACTGGTCAGGTTCTGATTGATCCGCTCCACTTGACCATTGGACTGTGGGTGGTAAGCGGAAGAGAAGTCCAGGGTGACGTCTAGCAGTTTACAAGTGGCTCTCCAGAAACGTGAGGTGAACTGTACCCCACGATCCGACACGATGTGGAGGGGCAGGCCATGAAGACGGAAGATGTGGCGGATAAAGTCTTTAGCCAGCTCGGGTGCAGACGGGAGGCCTGGCAAGGGAATAAAGTGAGCCATCTTGGATAAGCGGTCAGCGACCACCCAAATGACCGTACAACCGGCAGAGACGGGGAGATCAGTTATGAAGTCCATAGCAATATGCTGCCAGGGGGCAGCAGGCACAGGAAGCGGAAGGAGGCGACCGGCTGGCAGGTGTCTCGGGACTTTGTTGCGGGCGCAGGACATACAGGTAGAAACAAAGTCTATTACGTCCTTGTGCAGGGTAAGCCACCAGTAGTGACGGGCAATAAGCTGGAGGGTCTTTTTCTGACCGGCGTGGCCAGCAAGTTTAGACGAATGGCCCCAGAGTAGGATCTTCTCCCGATCAGGTACTGAAACAAACGTCTTACCGGGAGGGAGACGATTTAGACTCACGGGAGCCACCTGCATTACTCTGGCGGGATTGATGATATGTTTAGGTTCTTCCTCGAGATCGGACACCAGAAAGGATCGGGACAAGGCGTCTGCTTTGACGTTTTTGTCAGCCGGGCGAAAATGAAGAACAAAATCAAAGCGAGCAAAAAACAAGGACCACCGGGCTTGGCGCGGGTTAAGTCTCTGGGCATGCTGGAGGTAAGCCAAGTTCTTGTGGTCAGTGTAAATTATTACCGGGTGAAGAGCCCCCTCGAGCAGGTAACGCCACTCCTCCAATGCCAGTTTGATGGCCAATAACTCTCGGTCTCCAATGGAATAATTGCGCTCTGAGGAGGAGAAGAGTTTAGAGAAGAAACCACAAGTTACCATTCTCCCGGAAGATGATTTTTGAGTAAGTACCGCTCCGGCTCCAGAGGAGGAGGCGTCAACTTCCAGGAAGAACTGCTTGTTGCCATCTGGGCGATGCAGCACCGGGGCGGAAGAGAAGGCCTGTTTTAGGGAAAGAAAGGCCTCCTCTGCTTCGGGTGGCCACTCTTTGGGATTAGTACCTTTACGGGTGAGCGCGGAAATTGGGGCGGTCCGGGAAGAGAAGTGAGGTATGAAGAGACGGTAGTAGTTGGCGAAGCCCAGGAATCGCTGAATGGCCTTTAACCCCTCCGGTCAAGGCCATTTCTCGATGGCAGACAGTTTCTCTGGATCCATTCGTAGGCCGGTCTGAGAAATAATGTAGCCTAAAAACGGAAGCGAGGTCTGCTCAAAGAGGCACGTCTCGTATTTAGCGAAGAGGTGATTCTGCCTGAGCCTGAGCAGGACCTGGCGAACGTCCCTCCGGTGAGTCTGGAGATCCGGAGAGAAGACCAAGATGTCGTCCAGGTACACCACTACGCAGGAGTAGAGAAGGTCCCGGAAGATGTCATTGACCAACTCTTGAAAGACGGCAGGAGCGTTACAGAGGCCAAAGGGCATTACCAGATATTCATAGTGGCCGTCCCGGGTGTTGAATGCCGTCTTCCATTCATCCCCCTGATGGATACGAACCAGGTTGTACGCCCCACGGAGGTCCAGTTTGGTGAAGATTCTAGCCACCCTCAGACGATCAAATAACTCCGGAATGAGTGGAAGGGGGTACTTATTCTTCACCGTGATCTGGTTAAGGCCTCTATAGTCTATACAGGGACGGAGAGAGCCGTCCTTCTTTTTGACGAAAAAGAAGCCTGCTCCCGCCGGGGAGGTAGATTTCCGGATGAATCCTCTGGCCAGATTCTCCTCAATATATTCGGACATCGACCGGGTTTCAGCAGCGGATAATGGATAAATACGCCCACGGGGAGGAGTAGTACCAGGTAACAGGTCGATAGGGCAGTCGTATGGTCTATGAGGGGGTAGTGTCTCTGCCTCCTTTTTATTAAAGACATCAGCATAAGACCAATAAGGAATCGGAAGTCCAGGTAGATTAGCTGGGGTAGGAGAAGGACGGACGGGATGGACGGGAACCAGACAGGTCTTATGGCAGTCCTGTCCCCAGCGAAGGACTTCTCCGGTCTGCCAGTCAAGCACGGGTGCATGTCTCTGGAGCCAAGGTAGGCCTAGCAGGAGGGCGTGAGAAAGTCCAGGCAGAACATGAAAGGAGATACTCTCAGAATGCAGCATTCCCACCTGCAGAGTAATGGATTCGGTGATGAGTTGGATGGGGCGTGGTAAGAGGCCCCCATCCACGGCAGCAACAGACAAGGGTACAGCCAGAGGTTTGGTGGGGATGCGGTATTTCTCTACCAGGGACTGTGAGATAAGATTCCCGGCTGCTCCAGAGTCAAGTTGGGCTAGTTCGAAATAACGGTTCTCCCCGCAGACGATTGAGACTGACAACAGCAGAGATGGAGAGGATTTATTCTTGTCTAGGTCGACCTCTCTGAGCGAACCTAGACACAGGCGTTTCCCGACCTCTCCGGGCAGGCACGGATCCGGTGCTCCTTACTGCCACAGTAGAAGCAGCTCCCCTCGGCACGGCGTAAGTCCTGACGGGTTTTGACCATCTTGGTCTGGTCGACCTGCATAGGCTCAGGAGAGTGTACCTGGGTAGAGACGGAGGGAGTGACGGGTTTCTGAAAAGTAGGAGCTAGACGTGGTAAACTCCTCTCACGGGTGACCTCTTTGGCACGCTCCTGGAACCGTAGATCAATCCGGGTGGCAAGAGTTATTAGGTCATAGAGAGTGGTAGGGATGTCCCGACCGGCAAGTTCATCTTTAATACGGCCGGACAGACCCTCCCAGAAGACGGATACCAGAGCGTCGTTATCCCAGGCCAGCTCCGAGGCAAGGGTACGGAACCGTATGGCATATTGGCCCACGGTGAGACTTCCCTGACGGAGGCGTAGCAGTGATGATGTGGATGAGGTCTTCCGCCCGGGTTCGTCAAAGACTTTCCGGAAGGCCGTGAGAAAAGCAGGCAAGTTGGACACCAGGGGGTCTCCTCTCTCCCATAGAGGATTTAGCCAGGCCAGGGCCTCCCCGGTGAGATGGGACATGATAAATGCAATTTTGGCCCGGTCGGAGTTAAACTGGTGGGACAATAGTTCAAAGTGCAGGGTGCACTGATTTATGAAGCCCCGAGCCTGGGCGGAGTCGCCTCCGAAGCGAGGAGGTGCAGAAAGCCGGGGTCCGGGATAGGATACCATGGTATTATTGGGCAGCGGAGCTGCCGGATTGCGAGACATGGCACTGGCGGAGGTTGCTGGTGGAGCAGTCAGAGTGTCCAGGCGAGTATTGACATTCCGCAGGTGACCCAGGATGGACTCCTGTTGGGACCTTTGACGGGACAGTTCATGACACAGGTTCGAGAGCGAGGGAGCTTGGGTGCCACCGGGTTCCATGGCCCGAGCAAACTGTAACGGGTCTGGGAGGCGGAACCTCTGAGCTACTATACAAGGGGGCGGTCCTTGTAAGGGAGCGGGTGGCGACCAGGGAAGACGGGCTGGAAGTCTCAGCAGGTGACCGGGACAGTCTCTGAGTGAGCGGGCTGGAGGTCACGGCAAGTGACCGAGGCAGTCTCTGGAAGAACGGGCTGGTGGTCACGGCAAGTGACCGGGACAGTCTCTGAGTGAACGGGCTGGAGGTCACGGCAAGTGACCGAGGCAGTCTCTGGATGAACGGGCTGGTGGTCACGGCAAGTGATCGGGGCAGTCTCTGAATGACCGGGCAGGTGGTCACGGCAAGTGACCGGGGCAGTCTCTAGGTAAAGGGTTGGTACGACCTGTGGCGGCTGATGATAGACGTGAGCTCCCAGGTGAGCAGGCGAGAGTCTCTGGATGAACGGGTGGTCACAGCATGTGACGGCGGAGCCTCCAGAAACACCAACAGACAGGCGGCAGATGAGCGCTCCCAGGTGAGCGGGCAGAAGTCTCTGGACAGGCGGATGGTCACAGCACGTGACGGCAGAGCCTCCGGGTAGGCTAGCGGACAGGTAGCAGATGAGCGCTCCCAGGTGAGCGGGCAGAAGTCACTGGACAGGCAGATGGTCACAGCACGTGACGGCGGAGCCTCCAGGTAGGCTAGCAGGCAAGTAGCAGATGTGCGCTCCCAGGTGAGCGGGCCAGCTGGTCCATAGACAGACTGACAGGAGTTGGAAGGCAGACCGTCGGACCTCAGGCAAGCAGGCAGGTAGCTGATGTGCGCTCCCAGGTGAGCGGGCAGGCTGGTCCTTAGACAGACTGACAGGAGTAGTAAGGCAGACCGTCGGACCTCAGACTAGCAGGCAGGTAGCAAGTAATCAGGCAGGAATCTGGCAGGTAACTGGCAGGTAACTGGCAACGAGACCTGAGGGCTGAAGCAGAGTAGTGAACAGTGCAACAACATTGCTCGGGCACCTCCATTTTGGAGGAGGTGCCTTATATATGGTGAAGTCCTCCGGCCAATGGCCGGGGACTCCTTAGGACGGCGCGCGCGGCCCCTTTAAGAGGGAGGGAGAGCGCGCGCGCGCGCCCTAAGCACAGTGGCCGGGAAGGAGCGCGCGCTGCCAGCAGAGCGGGAGGAGGACGCCGGGCACGGAGCAGAGAGGTGAGGGGAACAGCGTCCCTGCCTAGCAGAGGGCAGGGACGCCGGCGCTACAAAGCACCTGGCCAAGGTGTTCGAAGCCCTGGCAGGCTATGGCCTGAAGGTAAAACCATCGAAGTGCCACCTGCTGAAACCAAAGGTCCAGTAACTAGGGCACGTGGTAAGCGCGGAGGGAGTGGCCCCCGACCCTGACAAGGTCACGGCAATCAAGAGCTGGCCAAGCCCCTCGAACATCAAAGAGGTGAGACAGTTTCTCGGGTTGGTAGGCTACTACCGAAGGTTCATCCCCGGGTTCACTAAGATGGCAGCTCCTATGCAGGACCTCCTGATCCGACAGTCTAAGTCCAGGAGTCAAAAGCCACCCTTCAAGTGGGATAAACCGGAAGAGGAGTCCTTCCGCCAGTTGAAGATGGCCCTCACGGGGGATGAGATCCTGGCCTACCCTGATTATGGCCAGCCTTTTATTCTCCACACGGACGCCAGTAATGTGGGACTGGGAGCCGTACTGTCCCAAAACCAACAGGGCAGAGAACGGGTGATCGCATACGCTAGCCGGAAGCTGAGGCCCACCGAGAGGAACCCGGAGAATTACAGCTCCTTCAAGCTAGAATTCTTGGCGGTGGTGTGGGCCGTGACGGAACGCTTCAAGCATTACCTGGCCTCCGCAAAGTTCACCGTGTACACGGACAACAACCCGTTGACACACCTGGACAATGCAAGACTGGGTGCCCTAGAACAGCGGTGGATGGCCCGTCTCTCCAACTATGACTTTGTGATCAAGTACCGGGCCGGCAAAACCAATGCCAATGCAGACGCCCTGTCGAGGATGCCTCACTTACCTGAAGGTGACGAAGACCCAGAAGAGCTGGAGGATGTAGAACTCCCCGCGTTTCACCGGTATGGAGCCGCTCAATACTCCCACCGCGCGAAAGAGGAGGATCTAACAACCGTGATGATCAATCCCCTACCTCACCACAGCTGGGCCGAGACCCAAGATAGTGACCCTGCCATCCGTCTGGTGAAAGAACTGCTGACCCAGGAAGAAGCCCGCATGGATCCGGCTGCTCCAGAGGAAGCCAAGCAGCTGTGGAAGGAGAAGAGCAAGCTGTTCCTCTACAAAGGCAAGTTGTGCAGAAGGATTGTCAACCACCGGACGCACGAGCTGACCTGGCAAGTCGTGGTTCCAAGGCGGGATGCAGCTATGGTCCTGGGAGCTTACCATGACAGAGCGGGACACTTCGGTTGGAAGAAACTGGAGTTCCTACTAAGAGGAAGGTTCTTTTGGGTCGGCATGAGAGGAGCTGTGGAAAAATGGTGCAGAAACTGTGGCCCTTGTCACCTAAGGAGGAAGGACCGTACCAGCCAGAAGACACCCTTGAGGCCCATCGTCACCACGCAGCCTCTTGAGCTGGTAGCTCTGGACCACGTCAAATTAGCTCCCAGCCGGTCAGGATACATCTATGCCCTGACAATCGTGGACCACTATTCCCGTTTTCTAGTGGTTGTCCCGGTAAAGGACTTGACAGCCCAAACGGCGGCCAGAGCCTTCCAGCAATATTTCTGCCGTCCACACGGGTATCCGGAACAGGTCTTGACAGACCAGGGTCCAGCGTTCGAAGCTGAAATCTTCCAGGAGTTCTGCAACCTCTATGGCTGTAAGAAGATTCGGACAACGCTTTACCACCCCCAAACCAACGGGATGTGTGAGAAGATGAACAATATAGTCATTGATCTCCTGAAGACGTTGCCCCTGGAGGAACGCAGCCTGTGGCCAGAAAAATTGCCGGACCTGGTAGACATGTACAACAATATCCCGGTGAATGCTACAAACTGCACCCCGGCTTACCTGATGCGAGCTAGACCAGGTAAGCTGCCCGTGGACCTGGAGATGGGAGTCCTAATACCTGAGGACACCTCCCCGGATGCGGACTGGGATACGGAAAGGCAACTGCAGTACAAGAAGGTACAGGAGAGTGTGGAGAAGAGCCTGGCCCAGGTGAGAGAGAAGCAAGAAAGACTCTTCAATCAACACGCCCCTGCTGGTCCCCTAGAACCTGGTGAGCAAGTCCTAAAGCGAAAAAGAAGGCTACATAAGTTGGACGACCAGTGGGAAAGGGAACCCTACACCGTACTGCAGTCTGACCACGACAACCCAAAGGTGTGCGTAATCACCAAGGACGGAGGAGAAACCACTAGTGTCGTCTCCAGAGACCACCTCAAAAGGTGCCCCGAGCAACTCCGTAGTGCAGAAGAGGATCAGAGTGACCTTGAACCCGCAGAGGACAAGGAAGAAATGATCAGCACCGTTCTCGGAGAGTTCCCTCAGTCCTGGACTCGCATAAATGATGCCATAGTGGTACCTGTCCTGCATTTCCTGCAACCGGCACAGCAACAACCAACACCAGAGCCGGAAGGTGAAGAGGAGCAAGCGGTTCCAGAGGCAGAAGAGCCTGTACCAGCAGCCCAGGAGAGTCAACCCTCTGCTGACAGTGAGCCTGCCATGCCTGCGGTAAGCCAAAGAACCCGCAGACAGTTGCCTGCCCTACCTGTACACCCAGCTGGTAGCTGTACCCCTAACGCTAGTGGGGAAAGCCAGGTTGGTCCACCACCAGACAGTGGGTTAAGGAGGTCAACCAGGAGCACAAAGGGACAGATACCCGCTCACTGGAGAATATAGAGTGTACTAAAATTGTAAATAACCCTGTTGCCAAATATTGAAATGTTTGCCAAGTTACATGCATGTTTGGTAATTCTATGTTTCAGTTTCTTGCAGCTACCGTAAGGACTCACAGGTTATGGACTTTTTTATAACCGGGACCTTGTATGGACTGCATTCTGAGCCTAACCCAGGAATGAACTAAGACTGTGAAGGACTTGGGGTAGGACAGACCCCCACCTGGTTAAGGCTCCCCGTTGTATTGGTGATATGGACACCCGGTCACAGACCACACTGTGACCTTAAGAACTCAATTTGTGCGTCGTCTGTCTATTAATGTTTTATTGTTATGCATATTGTCTTTGTTTACTGTTTAGTCCCGGAGTACTAAATTTCACTAGGGGGGAATGTGTCACCCTGACCTGGATGCCACAAGTGTAATTAAAGCTGTGTCTGAGAGCAAGGGGGAGGTTCTCTTGTCAGGGGAACTTTAGCATGCAATGACTCCTGTCTCAGACCAGTAGGGGGAGCTGGCTGCCCCTATAAAAGCTGGTACTGAGGGCAGGGTTAGAGAGAACTGGACGACCTGCCTCAGCACTGAGAGGTGTCCCAGAGCAGGGACAGAAAGTTGCACTGCACCTAAGAGGAAGTGTGGCAGGAGGAGAGCCACAAGCCAGAGACAAGAGGTGAAGAGAGCCTGTCTTGGCAGAAAGAGGACTTAATCTACCAGACTTTGGTGTCTGAGGCTGGAAGGATTCCACATCCCCCAGCAGAGAACCAGTCCGCAAGGGACTGTACATTCCTTGGCCTAAGAAGCCTGGAGGCCCTGCCACAACCGAAGGGACCAGTAAAGCCGTACAAGGCTGGGAGCAGAAAGGAACCCACGTCGCAGGCCATACAGGCGAGAATACACGGAAAGCTTGGAAACGTGGGCTGTTACCTTATAACGAGGAGATAGCCAGAAGGAGCGCAGAAAGCACGGTAGGCCTACACCCTCACCCTGACCAGGGCCAATTTCCCCGTTGCTCTCAGACATCCAGGTCCCCTCCTAGCTGGGACTGTTTGTGGGTCAGTTTGCCTGTTTAGTAAAGACCCTGGACTGCAACCTGTTGTCTGTGTGCTCCTTGCTCCTCTAGCACTATCAGCACTGGGACTCTCACTACCATCACTCCCACCATCCACTATACTGCCCTGGGGCCGCACTCTTCCCGTGGGGAGTCACACTACCATAGCTGCACACATCATCAGCCCCAGCGGTCTGCATGCAGCGGCGGTTCCTAATAACCGCAAATCCACGGGTGGCGTAGTCGGACATAATCAACAACACATAAAGGACTACCACTGGCCTGACCACCCTGAGCCACGGAACCGGGTTGCCACTACTACTCCCATCGTTTCCCTAATTGCCCGGATCCGAGTGCCCCACGGCCCAGGGGGCGCGTCAGCAGTAGCTTAACAAGACGGTTTAAATGCCCCTTGGAATAGACGTGCAGGTCGCAATAGCATATCAATAGAGTTTAAATGCCCCTTAGAAAAGGCTTGCAGGTCGTAGTAGCTTACCAAGACGGTTTAAATGCCCCTTGGAAGAGACGTGCAGGTCGCAGTAGCTTAACAAGATGGTTTAAATGCCCCTTGGAAAAGCGGTGGAGGTCGCAGTAGCTTAACAAGACGGTTTAAATGCCCCTTGGAAAAGACGTGCAGGTTGCAGTAGCTTAACAAGATGTTTTAAATGCCCCTTGGAAGAGACGTGCAGGTCGCAGTAGCTTAACAAGACGGTATAAATGCCCCTTGGAAGAGGCTTGCAGGTCGCAGTAGCTTACCAAGAAGGTTTAAATGGCCCTTGGAAGAGACGTGCAGGTCGCTGTAGCTTAACAAGACGGTTTAAATGCCCCTTGGAAGAGCGGTGGAGGTCCAGTAGCTTAACAAGACAGTTTAAATGCCCCTTGGAAGAGACATGCAGGTCGTAGCAGCTTAACAAGACTGTTTAAATGCCCCTTGGAAAAGACGTGCAGGTCGCAGGAGCTTAGCAAGATGGTTTAAATGCCCCTTGGAAGAGACGTGCAGGTCGCAGTAGCTTAACAAGACAGTTTAAATACCGCTTGGAAGAGCGGTGGAGGTCGCAGAAGCTTAACAAGACAGTTTAAATGCCCCTTGGAAGAGACGTGCAGGTCGCAGTAGCTTAACAAGACGGTTTAAATGCCCCTTGGAAGAGACATGCAGGTCGCAGTAGCTCAACAAGATGGTTTAAATGCCACTTGGAGGAGCGGTGGAGGTCGCAGTAGCTTAACAAGACAGTTTAAATGCCCCTTGGAAGAGACGTGCAGGTCGCAGTTGCTTAACAAGACGGTTTAAATGCCCCTTGGAAAAGACGTGCAGGTCGCAGTAGCTTAACAAGATGGTTTAAATGCCCCTTGGAAGAGACGTGCAGGTCGCAGTAGCTTACCAAGACGTTTTAAATGCCCCTTGCAAGAGACGTGCAGGTCGCAGAAGCTTAACAAAAGGGTTTAAATGCCCCTTAGAAAAGGCTTGCAGGTCGCAGTATCTTACCAAGACGGTTTAAATGCCCCTTGGAACAGACGTGCAGGTCGCAGTAGCTTAACAAGATGGTTTAAATGCCCCTTGGAAGAGAGGTGGAGGTCGCAGTAGCTTAATAAGACGGTTTAAATGCCCCTTGGAAAAGACGTGCAGGTTGCAGTAGCTTAACAAGATGTTTTAAATGCCCCTTGGAAGAGACATGCAGGTCGCAGTAGCTTAACAAGACGGTTTAAATGCCCCTTGGAAGAGACGTGCAAGTCGCAGTAGCTTAACAAGATGGTTTAAATGCCCCTTGGAAGAGACATGCAGGTCACAGTAGCTTAACAAGACGGATTAAATGCCCCTTGGAAGAGACGTGCAGGTCGCAGTAGCTTAACAAGACAGTTTAAATGCCCCTTGGAAGAGATGTGCAGGTCGCAGTAGCTTAACAAGACGGTTTAAATGCCCCTTGGAAGAGACGTGCAGGTCGCAGTAGCTTAATAAGATGGTTTAAATTTCCCCTTGGAAGAGAGGTGGAGGTCGCAGTAGCTTAACAAGACGGTTTAAATGCCCCTTGGAATAGACGTGCAGGTCGCAGTAGCTTATCCAGACGGTTTAAATGCCCCTTGCAAGAGACATGCAGGTCGCAGAAGCTTAACAAAAGAGTTTAAATGCACCTTAGAAAAGGCTTGCAGGTTGTAGTAGCTTACCAAGACGGTTTAAATGCCCCTTGGAAGAGACGTGCAGGTCGCAGTAGCTTAAAAAGATGGTTTAAATGCCCCTTGGAAGAGCGGTGGAGGTCGCAGTAGCTTAACAAGATGGTTTAATTGCCCCTTGGAAAAGACGTGCAAGTCGCAGTAGCTTAAAAAGATGGTTTAAATGCCCCTTGGAAGAGACGTGCAGGTCGCAGTAGCTTAACAAGACGGTATAAATGCCCCTTGGAAGAGGCTTGCAGGTCGCAGTAGCTTACCAAGAAGGCTTAAATGGCCCTTGGAAGAGACGTGCAGGTCGCTGTAGCTTAAAAAGACGGTTTAAATGCCCCTTGGAAGAGCGGTGTAGGTCCAGTAGCTTAACAAGACTGTTTAAATGCCCCTTGTAAGAGACGTGCAGGTCGCAGTAGCTTAAAAAGACGGTTTAAATGCCCCTTGGAAGAAACGTGTAGGTCGCAGTAGCTTAAAAAAACGGTTTAAATGCCCCTTGGAAGAGCGGAGGAGGTCGCAGTAGCTTAACAAGACGGTTTAACTGCCCCTTGGAAGAGCGGTGGAGGTTGCAGTAGCTTAACAAAATGGTTTAAATGCCCCTTGGAATAGACGTGCAGGTTGCAGTAGCTTAAAAAGACGATTTAAATGCCCCTTGGTAGAGCGATGGAGGTCGCAGTATCTTACCAAGCCGATTTAAATGCCCCTTGGAAGAGACGTGCAGGTCGCAGTAGCTTAGCAAGACGATTTAAATGCCCTTTGGAAGAGATGTGCAGGTCGCAGTAGCTTAACAAGACGGTTGAAATGCCCCTTGGAAGAGACGTGCAGGTCGCAGTAGCTTAACAAGACAGTTTAAATGCCCCTTGGAAGAGCGGTGTAGGTCGCAGTAGCTTAACAAGACGGTTTAAATGCCCCTTGGTAGAGACATGCAGGTTGCAGTAGCTTAACAAGACGGTTTAAATGCCCCATTGAAGAGACGTGCAGGTCGCAGTAGCTTAACAAGACGGTTTAAATGCCAGTTGGAAAAGTGGTGGGGGTTACAGAAGCTTAACAAGATGGTTTAAATGCCCCTTGGAAGAAACGTGCAAGTCGCAGTAGCTTAACAAGATGGTTTAAATGCCCCTTGGAAGAGACGTGAAGGTCGCAGTAGCTTAAAAAGACGGTTTACATGCCCCTTTGAAGAGCGGTGGTGCAATGCGGAGAAATTACTGTTTGTGCATTTACAATATTCATTAATTTTTGCCATTGAAAAACATCATGTTATTCATATACCAGAAATGTTTGAAGCTACTGACTGAATGAAAAGAGCTGGCATCTCACTCTCTTTGAATCTTCTTTATCATGCTTAGAGGAGCAGGAAAAAGCAAAAAATTTCAGAATTGCACCTTGCAATGTGGAGAAATTAGTGTTTGTGCATTTACAATATTCATTGATTTTTGCCATTGAAAAACGTCCAGAAATGTTTGAAGCTACTGACTGAATGAAAGGAGCTGGCATCTCACTCTCTTTGAATCTTCTTTATCATGCTAAGAGGAGCAGGAAAAAGCAAAAAAATTCAGAATTGCACCTTGCAATGCGGAGAAATTACTGTTTGTGCATTTACAATATTCATTGATTTTTGCCATTGAAAAACATCATGTTATTCATATACCAGAAATGTTTGAAGCTACTGACTGAATGAAAAGAGCTGGCATCTCACTCTCTTTGAATCTTCTTTATCATGCTAAGAGGAGCAGGAAAAAGCAAAAAATTTCAGAATTGCACCTTGCAATGTGGAGAAATTACTGTTTGTGCATTTACAATATTCATTGATTTTTGCCATTGAAAAACGTCCAGAAATGTTTGAAGCTACTGACTGAATGAAAGGAGCTGGCATCTCACTCTCTTTGAATCTTCTTTATCATGCTAAGAGGAGCAGGAAAAAGCAAAAAATTTCAGAATTGCACCTTGCAATGCGGAGAAATTACTGTTTGTGCATTTACAATATTCATTGATTTTTGCCATTGAAAAACATCATGTTATTCATAAACCAGAAATGTTTGAAGCTACTGACTGAATGAAAGGAGCTGGCATCTCACTCTCTTTGAATCTTCTTTATCATGCTAAGAGGAGCAGGAAAAAGCAAAAAAATTCAGAATTGCACCTTGCAATGCGGAGAAATTACTGTTTGTGCATTTACAATATTCATTGATTTTTGCCATTGAAAAACATCATGTTATTCATATAACAGAAATGTTTGAAGCTACTGACTGAATGAAAAGAGCTGGCATCTCACTCTCTTTGAATCTTCTTTATCATGCTAAGAGGAGCAGGAAAAAGCAAAAAATTTCAGAATTGCACCTTGCAATGTGGAGAAATTACTGTTTGTGCATTTACAATATTCTTTGATTTTTGCCATTGAAAAACGTCCAGAAATGTTTGAAGCTACTGACTGAATGAAAGGAGCTGGCATCTCACTCTCTTTGAATCTTCTTTATCATGCTAAGAGGAGCAGGAAAAAGCAAAAAATTTCAGAATTGCACCTTGCAATGCGGAGAAATTACTGTTTGTGCATTTACAATATTCATTGATTTTTGCCATTGAAAAACATCATGTTATTCATAAACCAGAAATGTTTGAAGCTACTGACTGAATGAAAGGAGCTGGCATCTCACTCTCTTTGAATCTTCTTTATCATGCTAAGAGGAGCAGGAAAAAGCAAGAAATTTCAGAATTGCAACTTGCAATGCGGAGAAATTACTGTTTGTGCATTTACAATATTCATTGATTTTTGCCATTGAAAAACATCATGTTATTCATATAACAGAAATGTTTGAAGCTACTGACTGAATGAAAAGAGCTGGCATCTCACTCTCTTTGAATCTTCTTTATCATGCTTAGAGGAGCAGGAAAAAGCAAAAAATTTCAGAATTGCACCTTGCAATGTGGAGAAATTAGTGTTTGTGCATTTACAATATTCATTGATTTTTGCCATTGAAAAACGTCCAGAAATGTTTGAAGCTACTGACTGAATGAAAGGAGCTGGCATCTCACTCTCTTTGAATCTTCTTTATCATGCTAAGAGGAGCAGGAAAAAGCAAAAAATTTCAGAATTGCACCTTGCAATGCGGAGAAATTACTGTTTGTGCATTTACAATATTCATTGATTTTTGTCATTGAAAAACATCATGTTATTCATATACCAGAAATGTTTGAAGCTACTGACTGAATGAAAAGAGCTGGCATCTCACTCTCTTTGAATCTTCTTTATCATGCTAAGAGGAGCAGGAAAAAGCAAAAAATTTCAGAATTGCACCTTGCAATGTGGAGAAATTACTGTTTGTGCATTTACAATATTCTTTGATTTTTGCCATTGAAAAACGTCCAGAAATGTTTGAAGCTACTGACTGAATGAAAGGAGCTGGCATCTCACTCTCTTTGAATCTTCTTTATCATGCTAAGAGGAGCAGGAAAAAGCAAAAAATTTCAGAATTGCACCTTGCAATGCGGAGAAATTACTGTTTGTGCATTTACAATATTCATTGATTTTTGACATTGAAAAACATCATGTTATTCATATACCAGAAATGTTTGAAGCTACTGACTGAATGAAAAGAGCTGGCATCTCACTCTCTTTGAATCTTCTTTATCATGCTAAGAGGAGCAGGAAAAAGCAAAAAATTTCAGAATTGCACCTTGCAATGTGGAGAAATTAGTGTTTGTGCATTTACAATATTCATTGATTTTTGCCATTGAAAAACGTCCAGAAATGTTTGAAGCTACTGACTGAATGAAAGGAGCTGGCATCTCACTCTCTTTGAATCTTCTTTATCATGCTAAGAGGAGCAGGAAAAAGCAAAAAAATTCAGAATTGCACCTTGCAATGCGGAGAAATTACTGTTTGTGCATTTACAATATTCATTGATTTTTGCCATTGAAAAACGTCCAGAAATGTTTGAAGCTACTGACTGAATGAAAGGAGCTGGCATCTCACTCTCTTTGAATCTTCTTTATCATGCTAAGAGGAGCAGGAAAAAGCAAAAAATTTCAGAATTGCACCTTGCAATGCGGAGAAATTACTGTTTGTGCATTTACAATATTCATTGATTTTTGCCATTGAAAAACATCATGTTATTCATAAACCAGAAATGTTTGAAGCTACTGACTGAATGAAAGGAGCTGGCATCTCACTCTCTTTGAATCTTCTTTATCATGCTAAGAGGAGCAGGAAAAAGCAAAAAAATTCAGAATTGCACCTTGCAATGCGGAGAAATTACTGTTTGTGCATTTACAATATTCATTGATTTTTGCCATTGAAAAACATCATGTTATTCATATAACAGAAATGTTTGAAGCTACTGACTGAATGAAAAGAGCTGGCATCTCACTCTCTTTGAATCTTCTTTATCATGCTAAGAGGAGCAGGAAAAAGCAAAAAATTTCAGAATTGCACCTTGCAATGTGGAGAAATTACTGTTTGTGCATTTACAATATTCTTTGATTTTTGCCATTGAAAAACGTCCAGAAATGTTTGAAGCTACTGACTGAATGAAAGGAGCTGGCATCTCACTCTCTTTGAATCTTCTTTATCATGCTAAGAGGAGCAGGAAAAAGCAAAAAATTTCAGAATTGCACCTTGCAATGCGGAGAAATTACTGTTTGTGCATTTACAATATTCATTGATTTTTGCCATTGAAAAACATCATGTTATTCATAAACCAGAAATGTTTGAAGCTACTGACTGAATGAAAGGAGCTGGCATCTCACTCTCTTTGAATCTTCTTTATCATGCTAAGAGGAGCAGGAAAAAGCAAGAAATTTCAGAATTGCAACTTGCAATGCGGAGAAATTACTGTTTGTGCATTTACAATATTCATTGATTTTTGCCATTGAAAAACATCATGTTATTCATATAACAGAAATGTTTGAAGCTACTGACTGAATGAAAAGAGCTGGCATCTCACTCTCTTTGAATCTTCTTTATCATGCTTAGAGGAGCAGGAAAAAGCAAAAAATTTCAGAATTGCACCTTGCAATGTGGAGAAATTAGTGTTTGTGCATTTACAATATTCATTGATTTTTGCCATTGAAAAACGTCCAGAAATGTTTGAAGCTACTGACTGAATGAAAGGAGCTGGCATCTCACTCTCTTTGAATCTTCTTTATCATGCTAAGAGGAGCAGGAAAAAGCAAAAAATTTCAGAATTGCACCTTGCAATGCGGAGAAATTACTGTTTGTGCATTTACAATATTCATTGATTTTTGTCATTGAAAAACATCATGTTATTCATATACCAGAAATGTTTGAAGCTACTGACTGAATGAAAAGAGCTGGCATCTCACTCTCTTTGAATCTTCTTTATCATGCTAAGAGGAGCAGGAAAAAGCAAAAAATTTCAGAATTGCACCTTGCAATGTGGAGAAATTACTGTTTGTGCATTTACAATATTCTTTGATTTTTGCCATTGAAAAACGTCCAGAAATGTTTGAAGCTACTGACTGAATGAAAGGAGCTGGCATCTCACTCTCTTTGAATCTTCTTTATCATGCTAAGAGGAGCAGGAAAAAGCAAAAAATTTCAGAATTGCACCTTGCAATGCGGAGAAATTACTGTTTGTGCATTTACAATATTCATTGATTTTTGACATTGAAAAACATCATGTTATTCATATACCAGAAATGTTTGAAGCTACTGACTGAATGAAAAGAGCTGGCATCTCACTCTCTTTGAATCTTCTTTATCATGCTAAGAGGAGCAGGAAAAAGCAAAAAATTTCAGAATTGCACCTTGCAATGTGGAGAAATTACTGTTTGTGCATTTACAATATTCATTGATTTTTGCCATTGAAAAACGTCCAGAAATGTTTGAAGCTACTGACTGAATGAAAGGAGCTGGCATCTCACTCTCTTTGAATCTTCTTTATCATGCTAAGAGGAGCAGGAAAAAGCAAAAAAATTCAGAATTGCACCTTGCAATGCGGAGAAATTACTGTTTGTGCATTTACAATATTCATTAATTTTTGCCATTGAAAAACATCATGTTATTCATATACCAGAAATGTTTGAAGCTACTGACTGAATGAAAAGAGCTGGCATCTCACTCTCTTTGAATCTTCTTTATCATGCTTAGAGGAGCAGGAAAAAGCAAAAAATTTCCGAATTGCACCTTGCAATGTGGAGAAATTAGTGTTTGTGCATTTACAATATTCATTGATTTTTGCCATTGAAAAACGTCCAGAAATGTTTGAAGCTACTGACTGAATGAAAGGAGCTGGCATCTCACTCTCTTTGAATCTTCTTTATCATGCTAAGAGGAGCAGGAAAAAGCAAAAAAATTCAGAATTGCACCTTGCAATGCGGAGAAATTACTGTTTGTGCATTTACAATATTCATTGATTTTTGCCATTGAAAAACATCATGTTATTCATATACCAGAAATGTTTGAAGCTACTGACTGAATGAAAAGAGCTGGCATCTCACTCTCTTTGAATCTTCTTTATCATGCTAAGAGGAGCAGGAAAAAGCAAAAAATTTCAGAATTGCACCTTGCAATGTGGAGAAATTACTGTTTGTGCATTTACAATATTCATTGATTTTTGCCATTGAAAAAAGTCCAGAAATGTTTGAAGCTACTGACTGAATGAAAGGAGCTGGCATCTCACTCTCTTTGAATCTTCTTTATCATGCTAAGAGGAGCAGGAAAAAGCAAAAAATTTCAGAATTGCACGTTGCAATGCGGAGAAATTACTGTTTGTGCATTTACAATATTCATTGATTTTTGCCATTGAAAAACATCATGTTATTCATAAACCAGAAATGTTTGAAGCTACTGACTGAATGAAAGGAGCTGGCATCTCACTCTCTTTGAATCTTCTTTATCATGCTAAGAGCAGCAGGAAAAAGCAAAAAATTTCAGAATTGCACCTTGCAATGCGGAGAAATTACTGTTTGTGCATTTACAATATTCATTGATTTTTGCCATTGAAAAACATCATGTTATTCATATAACAGAAATGTTTGAAGCTACTGACTGAATGAAAAGAGCTGGCATCTCACTCTCTTTGAATATTCTTTATCATGCTAAGAGGAACAGGAAAAAGCAAAAAATTTCAGAATTGCACCTTGCAATGTGGAGAAATTACTGTTTGTGCATTTACAATATTCATTGATTTTTGCCATTGAAAAACGTCCAGAAATGTTTGAAGCTACTGACTGAATGAAAGGAGCTGCATCTCACTCTCTTTGAATCTTCTTTATCATGATAAAGAGGAGCAGGAAAAAGCAAAAAATTTCAGAATTGCACCTTGCAATGCTGAGAAATTACTGTTTGTGCATTTACAATATTCATTGATTTTTGCCATTGAAAAACGTCCAGAAATGTTTGAAGCTACTGACTGAATGAAAGGAGCTGGCATCTCACTCTCTTTGAATCTTCTTTATCATGCTAAGAGGAGCAGGAAAAAGCAAAAAATTTCAGAATTGCACCTTGCAATGCGGAGAAAATACTGTTTGTGCATTTACAATATTCATTGATTTTTGCCATTGAAAAACATCATGTTATTCATATACCAGAAATGTTTGAAGCTACTGACTGAATGAAAAGAGCTGGCATCTCACTCTCTTTGAATCTTCTTTATCATGCTAAGAGGAGCAGGAAAAAGCAAAAAATTTCAGAATTGCACCTTGCAATGTGGAGAAATTAGTGTTTGTGCATTTACAATATTCATTGATTTTTGCCATTGAAAAACGTCCAGAAATGTTTGAAGCTACTGACTGAATGAAAGGAGCTGGCATCTCACTCTCTTTGAATCTTCTTTATCATGCTAAGAGGAGCAGGAAAAAGCAAAAAATTTCAGAATTGCACCTTGCAATGCGGAGAAATTACTGTTTGTGCATTTACAATATTCATTGATTTTTGCCATTGAAAAACATCATGTTATTCATATACCAGAAATGTTTGAAGCTACTGACTGAATGAAAAGAGCTGGCATCTCACTCTCTTTGAATCTTCTTTATCATGCTAAGAGGAGCAGGAAAAAGCAAAAAATTTCAGAATTGCACCTTGCAATGTGGAGAAATTACTGTTTGTGCATTTACAATATTCTTTGATTTTTGCCATTGAAAAACGTCCAGAAATGTTTGAAGCTACTGACTGAATGAAAGGAGCTGGCATCTCACTCTCTTTGAATCTTCTTTATCATGCTAAGAGGAGCAGGAAAAAGCAAAAAATTTCAGAATTGCACCTTGCAATGCGGAGAAATTACTGTTTGTGCATTTACAATATTCATTGATTTTTGACATTGAAAAACATCATGTTATTCATATACCAGAAATGTTTGAAGCTACTGACTGAATGAAAAGAGCTGGCATCTCACTCTCTTTGAATCTTCTTTATCATGCTAAGAGGAGCAGGAAAAAGCAAAAAATTTCAGAATTGCACCTTGCAATGTGGAGAAATTACTGTTTGTGCATTTACAATATTCATTGATTTTTGCCATTGAAAAACGTCCAGAAATGTTTGAAGCTACTGACTGAATGAAAGGAGCTGGCATCTCACTCTCTTTGAATCTTCTTTATCATGCTAAGAGGAGCAGGAAAAAGCAAAAAATTTCAGAATTGCACCTTGCAATGCGGAGAAATTACTGTTTGTGCATTTACAATATTCATTGATTTTTGACATTGAAAAACATCATGTTATTCATATACCAGAAATGTTTGAAGCTACTGACTGAATGAAAAGAGCTGGCATCTCACTCTCTTTGAATCTTCTTTATCATGCTAAGAGGAGCAGGAAAAAGCAAAAAATTTCAGAATTGCACCTTGCAATGTGGAGAAATTACTGTTTGTGCATTTACAATATTCATTGATTTTTGCCATTGAAAAACGTCCAGAAATGTTTGAAGCTACTGACTGAATGAAAGGAGCTGGCATCTCACTCTCTTTGAATCTTCTTTATCATGCTAAGAGGAGCAGGAAAAAGCAAAAAAATTCAGAATTGCACCTTGCAATGCGGAGAAATTACTGTTTGTGCATTTACAATATTCATTAATTTTTGCCATTGAAAAACATCATGTTATTCATATACCAGAAATGTTTGAAGCTACTGACTGAATGAAAAGAGCTGGCATCTCACTCTCTTTGAATCTTCTTTATCATGCTTAGAGGAGCAGGAAAAAGCAAAAAATTTCCGAATTGCACCTTGCAATGTGGAGAAATTAGTGTTTGTGCATTTACAATATTCATTGATTTTTGCCATTGAAAAACGTCCAGAAATGTTTGAAGCTACTGACTGAATGAAAGGAGCTGGCATCTCACTCTCTTTGAATCTTCTTTATCATGCTAAGAGGAGCAGGAAAAAGCAAAAAAATTCAGAATTGCACCTTGCAATGCGGAGAAATTACTGTTTGTGCATTTACAATATTCATTGATTTTTGCCATTGAAAAACATCATGTTATTCATATACCAGAAATGTTTGAAGCTACTGACTGAATGAAAAGAGCTGGCATCTCACTCTCTTTGAATCTTCTTTATCATGCTAAGAGGAGCAGGAAAAAGCAAAAAATTTCAGAATTGCACCTTGCAATGTGGAGAAATTACTGTTTGTGCATTTACAATATTCATTGATTTTTGCCATTGAAAAAAGTCCAGAAATGTTTGAAGCTACTGACTGAATGAAAGGAGCTGGCATCTCACTCTCTTTGAATCTTCTTTATCATGCTAAGAGGAGCAGGAAAAAGCAAAAAATTTCAGAATTGCACGTTGCAATGCGGAGAAATTACTGTTTGTGCATTTACAATATTCATTGATTTTTGCCATTGAAAAACATCATGTTATTCATAAACCAGAAATGTTTGAAGCTACTGACTGAATGAAAGGAGCTGGCATCTCACTCTCTTTGAATCTTCTTTATCATGCTAAGAGCAGCAGGAAAAAGCAAAAAATTTCAGAATTGCACCTTGCAATGCGGAGAAATTACTGTTTGTGCATTTACAATATTCATTGATTTTTGCCATTGAAAAACATCATGTTATTCATATAACAGAAATGTTTGAAGCTACTGACTGAATGAAAAGAGCTGGCATCTCACTCTCTTTGAATATTCTTTATCATGCTAAGAGGAACAGGAAAAAGCAAAAAATTTCAGAATTGCACCTTGCAATGTGGAGAAATTACTGTTTGTGCATTTACAATATTCATTGATTTTTGCCATTGAAAAACGTCCAGAAATGTTTGAAGCTACTGACTGAATGAAAGGAGCTGCATCTCACTCTCTTTGAATCTTCTTTATCATGATAAAGAGGAGCAGGAAAAAGCAAAAAATTTCAGAATTGCACCTTGCAATGCTGAGAAATTACTGTTTGTGCATTTACAATATTCATTGATTTTTGCCATTGAAAAACGTCCAGAAATGTTTGAAGCTACTGACTGAATGAAAGGAGCTGGCATCTCACTCTCTTTGAATCTTCTTTATCATGCTAAGAGGAGCAGGAAAAAGCAAAAAATTTCAGAATTGCACCTTGCAATGCGGAGAAAATACTGTTTGTGCATTTACAATATTCATTGATTTTTGCCATTGAAAAACATCATGTTATTCATATACCAGAAATGTTTGAAGCTACTGACTGAATGAAAAGAGCTGGCATCTCACTCTCTTTGAATCTTCTTTATCATGCTAAGAGGAGCAGGAAAAAGCAAAAAATTTCAGAATTGCACCTTGCAATGTGGAGAAATTAGTGTTTGTGCATTTACAATATTCATTGATTTTTGCCATTGAAAAACGTCCAGAAATGTTTGAAGCTACTGACTGAATGAAAGGAGCTGGCATCTCACTCTCTTTGAATCTTCTTTATCATGCTAAGAGGAGCAGGAAAAAGCAAAAAATTTCAGAATTGCACCTTGCAATGCGGAGAAATTACTGTTTGTGCATTTACAATATTCATTGATTTTTGCCATTGAAAAACATCATGTTATTCATATACCAGAAATGTTTGAAGCTACTGACTGAATGAAAAGAGCTGGCATCTCACTCTCTTTGAATCTTCTTTATCATGCTAAGAGGAGCAGGAAAAAGCAAAAAATTTCAGAATTGCACCTTGCAATGTGGAGAAATTACTGTTTGTGCATTTACAATATTCTTTGATTTTTGCCATTGAAAAACGTCCAGAAATGTTTGAAGCTACTGACTGAATGAAAGGAGCTGGCATCTCACTCTCTTTGAATCTTCTTTATCATGCTAAGAGGAGCAGGAAAAAGCAAAAAATTTCAGAATTGCACCTTGCAATGCGGAGAAATTACTGTTTGTGCATTTACAATATTCATTGATTTTTGACATTGAAAAACATCATGTTATTCATATACCAGAAATGTTTGAAGCTACTGACTGAATGAAAAGAGCTGGCATCTCACTCTCTTTGAATCTTCTTTATCATGCTAAGAGGAGCAGGAAAAAGCAAAAAATTTCAGAATTGCACCTTGCAATGTGGAGAAATTACTGTTTGTGCATTTACAATATTCATTGATTTTTGCCATTGAAAAACGTCCAGAAATGTTTGAAGCTACTGACTGAATGAAAGGAGCTGGCATCTCACTCTCTTTGAATCTTCTTTATCATGCTAAGAGGAGCAGGAAAAAGCAAAAAAATTCAGAATTGCACCTTGCAATGCGGAGAAATTACTGTTTGTGCATTTACAATATTCATTAATTTTTGCCATTGAAAAACATCATGTTATTCATATACCAGAAATGTTTGAAGCTACTGACTGAATGAAAAGAGCTGGCATCTCACTCTCTTTGAATCTTCTTTATCATGCTTAGAGGAGCAGGAAAAAGCAAAAAATTTCAGAATTGCACCTTGCAATGTGGAGAAATTAGTGTTTGTGCATTTACAATATTCATTGATTTTTGCCATTGAAAAACGTCCAGAAATGTTTGAAGCTACCGACTGAATGAAAGGAGCTGGCATCTCACTCTCTTTGAATCTTCTTTATCATGCTAAGAGGAGCAGGAAAAAGCAAAAAAATTCAGAATTGCACCTTGCAATGCGGAGAAATTACTGTTTGTGCATTTACAATATTCATTGATTTTTGCCATTGAAAAACATCATGTTATTCATATACCAGAAATGTTTGAAGCTACTGACTGAATGAAAAGAGCTGGCATCTCACTCTCTTTGAATCTTCTTTATCATGCTAAGAGGAGCAGGAAAAAGCAAAAAATTTCAGAATTGCACCTTGCAATGTGGAGAAATTACTGTTTGTGCATTTACAATATTCATTGATTTTTGCCATTGAAAAACGTCCAGAAATGTTTGAAGCTACTGACTGAATGAAAGGAGCTGGCATCTCACTCTCTTTGAATCTTCTTTATCATGCTAAGAGGAGCAGGAAAAAGCAAAAAATTTCAGAATTGCACCTTGCAATGCGGAGAAATTACTGTTTGTGCATTTACAATATTCATTGATTTTTGCCATTGAAAAACATCATGTTATTCATATAACAGAAATGTTTGAAGCTACTGACTGAATGAAAAGAGCTGGCATCTCACTCTCTTTGAATCTTCTTTATCATGCTTAGAGGAGCAGGAAAAAGCAAAAAATTTCAGAATTGCACCTTGCAATGTGGAGAAATTAGTGTTTGTGCATTTACAATATTCATTGATTTTTGCCATTGAAAAACGTCCAGAAATGTTTGAAGCTACTGACTGAATGAAAGGAGCTGGCATCTCACTCTCTTTGAATCTTCTTTATCATGCTAAGAGGAGCAGGAAAAAGCAAAAAATTTCAGAATTGCACCTTGCAATGCGGAGAAATTACTGTTTGTGCATTTACAATATTCATTGATTTTTGCCATTGAAAAACATCATGTTATTCATATACCAGAAATGTTTGAAGCTACTGACTGAATGAAAAGAGCTGGCATCTCACTCTCTTTGAATCTTCTTTATCATGCTAAGAGGAGCAGGAAAAAGCAAAAAATTTCAGAATTGCACCTTGCAATGTGGAGAAATTACTGTTTGTGCATTTACAATATTCTTTGATTTTTGCCATTGAAAAACGTCCAGAAATGTTTGAAGCTACTGACTGAATGAAAGGAGCTGGCATCTCACTCTCTTTGAATCTTCTTTATCATGCTAAGAGGAGCAGGAAAAAGCAAAAAATTTCAGAATTGCACCTTGCAATGCGGAGAAATTACTGTTTGTGCATTTACAATATTCATTGATTTTTGACATTGAAAAACATCATGTTATTCATATACCAGAAATGTTTGAAGCTACTGACTGAATGAAAAGAGCTGGCATCTCACTCTCTTTGAATCTTCTTTATCATGCTAAGAGGAGCAGGAAAAAGCAAAAAATTTCAGAATTGCACCTTGCAATGTGGAGAAATTACTGTTTGTGCATTTACAATATTCATTGATTTTTGCCATTGAAAAACGTCCAGAAATGTTTGAAGCTACTGACTGAATGAAAGGAGCTGGCATCTCACTCTCTTTGAATCTTCTTTATCATGCTAAGAGGAGCAGGAAAAAGCAAAAAAATTCAGAATTGCACCTTGCAATGCGGAGAAATTACTGTTTGTGCATTTACAATATTCATTAATTTTTGCCATTGAAAAACATCATGTTATTCATATACCAGAAATGTTTGAAGCTACTGACTGAATGAAAAGAGCTGGCATCTCACTCTCTTTGAATCTTCTTTATCATGCTTAGAGGAGCAGGAAAAGGCAAAAAATTTCCGAATTGCACCTTGCAATGTGGAGAAATTAGTGTTTGTGCATTTACAATATTCATTGATTTTTGCCATTGAAAAACGTCCAGAAATGTTTGAAGCTACTGACTGAATGAAAGGAGCTGGCATCTCACTCTCTTTGAATCTTCTTTATCATGCTAAGAGGAGCAGGAAAAAGCAAAAAAATTCAGAATTGCACCTTGCAATGCGGAGAAATTACTGTTTGTGCATTTACAATATTCATTGATTTTTGCCATTGAAAAACATCATGTTATTCATAAACCAGAAATGTTTGAAGCTACTGACTGAATGAAAGGAGCTGGCATCTCACTCTCTTTGAATCTTCTTTATCATGCTAAGAGCAGCAGGAAAAAGCAAAAAATTTCAGAATTGCACCTTGCAATGCGGAGAAATTACTGTTTGTGCATTTACAATATTCATTGATTTTTGCCATTGAAAAACATCATGTTATTCATATAACAGAAATGTTTGAAGCTACTGACTGAATGAAAAGAGCTGGCATCTCACTCTCTTTGAATATTCTTTATCATGCTAAGAGGAACAGGAAAAAGCAAAAAATTTCAGAATTGCACCTTGCAATGTGGAGAAATTACTGTTTGTGCATTTACAATATTCATTGATTTTTGCCATTGAAAAACGTCCAGAAATGTTTGAAGCTACTGACTGAATGAAAGGAGCTGCATCTCACTCTCTTTGAATCTTCTTTATCATGATAAAGAGGAGCAGGAAAAAGCAAAAAATTTCAGAATTGCACCTTGCAATGCTGAGAAATTACTGTTTGTGCATTTACAATATTCATTGATTTTTGCCATTGAAAAACGTCCAGAAATGTTTGAAGCTACTGACTGAATGAAAGGAGCTGGCATCTCACTCTCTTTGAATCTTCTTTATCATGCTAAGAGGAGCAGGAAAAAGCAAAAAATTTCAGAATTGCACCTTGCAATGCGGAGAAAATACTGTTTGTGCATTTACAATATTCATTGATTTTTGCCATTGAAAAACATCATGTTATTCATATACCAGAAATGTTTGAAGCTACTGACTGAATGAAAAGAGCTGGCATCTCACTCTCTTTGAATCTTCTTTATCATGCTAAGAGGAGCAGGAAAAAGCAAAAAATTTCAGAATTGCACCTTCCAATGTGGAGAAATTAGTGTTTGTGCATTTACAATATTCATTGATTTTTGCCATTGAAAAACGTCCAGAAATGTTTGAAGCTACTGACTGAATGAAAGGAGCTGGCATCTCACTCTCTTTGAATCTTCTTTATCATGCTAAGAGGAGCAGGAAAAAGCAAAAAATTTCAGAATTGCACCTTGCAATGCGGAGAAATTACTGTTTGTGCATTTACAATATTCATTGATTTTTGCCATTGAAAAACATCATGTTATTCATATACCAGAAATGTTTGAAGCTACTGACTGAATGAAAAGAGCTGGCATCTCACTCTCTTTGAATCTTCTTTATCATGATAAGAGGAGCAGGAAAAAGCAAAAAATTTCAGAATTGCACCTTGCAATGTGGAGAAATTACTGTTTGTGCATTTACAATATTCTTTGATTTTTGCCATTGAAAAACGTCCAGAAATGTTTGAAGCTACTGACTGAATGAAAGGAGCTGGCATCTCACTCTCTTTGAATCTTCTTTATCATGCTAAGAGGAGCAGGAAAAAGCAAAAAATTTCAGAATTGCACCTTGCAATGCGGAGAAATTACTGTTTGTGCATTTACAATATTCATTGATTTTTGACATTGAAAAACATCATGTTATTCATATACCAGAAATGTTTGAAGCTACTGACTGAATGAAAAGAGCTGGCATCTCACTCTCTTTGAATCTTCTTTATCATGCTAAGAGGAGCAGGAAAAAGCAAAAAATTTCAGAATTGCACCTTGCAATGTGGAGAAATTACTGTTTGTGCATTTACAATATTCATTGATTTTTGCCATTGAAAAACGTCCAGAAATGTTTGAAGATACTGACTGAATGAAAGGAGCTGGCATCTCACTCTCTTTGAATCTTCTTTATCATGCTAAGAGGAGCAGGAAAAAGCAAAAAAATTCAGAATTGCACCTTGCAATGCGGAGAAATTACTGTTTGTGCATTTACAATATTCATTAATTTTTGCCATTGAAAAACATCATGTTATTCATATACCAGAAATGTTTGAAGCTACTGACTGAATGAAAAGAGCTGGCATCTCACTCTCTTTGAATCTTCTTTATCATGCTTAGAGGAGCAGGAAAAAGCAAAAAATTTCAGAATTGCACCTTGCAATGTGGAGAAATTAGTGTTTGTGCATTTACAATATTCATTGATTTTTGCCATTGAAAAACGTCCAGAAATGTTTGAAGCTACCGACTGAATGAAAGGAGCTGGCATCTCACTCTCTTTGAATCTTCTTTATCATGCTAAGAGGAGCAGGAAAAAGCAAAAAAATTCAGAATTGCACCTTGCAATGCGGAGAAATTACTGTTTGTGCATTTACAATATTCATTGATTTTTGCCATTGAAAAACATCATGTTATTCATATACCAGAAATGTTTGAAGCTACTGACTGAATGAAAAGAGCTGGCATCTCACTCTCTTTGAATCTTCTTTATCATGCTAAGAGGAGCAGGAAAAAGCAAAAAATTTCAGAATTGCACCTTGCAATGTGGAGAAATTACTGTTTGTGCATTTACAATATTCATTGATTTTTGCCATTGAAAAACGTCCAGAAATGTTTGAAGCTACTGACTGAATGAAAGGAGCTGGCATCTCACTCTCTTTGAATCTTCTTTATCATGCTAAGAGGAGCAGGAAAAAGCAAAAAATTTCAGAATTGCACCTTGCAATGCGGAGAAATTACTGTTTGTGCATTTACAATATTCATTGATTTTTGCCATTGAAAAACATCATGTTATTCATAAACCAGAAATGTTTGAAGCTACTGACTGAATGAAAGGAGCTGGCATCTCACTCTCTTTGAATCTTCTTTATCATGCTAAGAGGAGCAGGAAAAAGCAAAAAATTTCAGAATTGCACCTTGCAATGCGGAGAAATTACTGTTTGTGCATTTACAATATTCATTGATTTTTGCCATTGAAAAACATCATGTTATTCATATAACAGAAATGTTTGAAGCTACTGACTGAATGAAAAGAGCTGGCATCTCACTCTCTTTGAATATTCTTTATCATGCTAAGAGGAACAGGAAAAAGCAAAAAATTTCAGAATTGCACCTTGCAATGTGGAGAAATTACTGTTTGTGCATTTACAATATTCATTGATTTTTGCCATTGAAAAACGTCCAGAAATGTTTGAAGCTACTGACTGAATGAAAGGAGCTGCATCTCACTCTCTTTGAATCTTCTTTATCATGATAAAGAGGAGCAGGAAAAAGCAAAAAATTTCAGAATTGCACCTTGCAATGCTGAGAAATTACTGTTTGTGCATTTACAATATTCATTGATTTTTGCCATTGAAAAACGTCCAGAAATGTTTGAAGCTACTGACTGAATGAAAGGAGCTGGCATCTCACTCTCTTTGAATCTTCTTTATCATGCTAAGAGGAGCAGGAAAAAGCAAAAAATTTCAGAATTGCACCTTGCAATGCGGAGAAAATACTGTTTGTGCATTTACAATATTCATTGATTTTTGCCATTGAAAAACATCATGTTATTCATATACCAGAAATGTTTGAAGCTACTGACTGAATGAAAAGAGCTGGCATCTCACTCTCTTTGAATCTTCTTTATCATGCTAAGAGGAGCAGGAAAAATCAAAAAATTTCAGAATTGCACCTTGCAATGCGGAGAAATTACTGTTTGTGCATTTACAATATTCTTTGATTTTTGCCATTGAAAAACGTCCAGAAATGTTTGAAGCTACTGACTGAATGAAAGGAGCTGGCATCTCACTCTCTTTGAATCTTCTTTATCATGCTAAGAGGAGCAGGAAAAATCAAAAAATTTCAGCATTGCACCTTGCAATGCGGAGAAATTACTGTTTGTGCATTTACAATATTCATTGATTTTTGCCATTGAAAAACATCATGTTATTCATATACCAGAAATGTTTGAAGCTACTGACTGAATGAAAAGAGCTGGCATCTCACTCTCTTTGAATCTTCTTTATCATGCTAAGAGGAGCAGGAAAAAGCAAAAAATTTCAGAATTGCACCTTGCAATGTGGAGAAATTACTGTTTGTGCATTTACAATATTCATTGATTTTTGCCATTGAAAAACGTCCAGAAATGTTTGAAGCTATTGACTGAATGAAAGGAGTTGGCATCTCACTCTCTTTGAATCTTCTTTATCATGCTAAGACGAGCAGGAAAAAGCAAAAAATTTCAGAATTGCACCTTGCAATTCGGAGAAATTACTGTTTGTGCATTTAAAATATTCATTGATTTTTGCCATTGAAAAACATCATGTTATTCATATACCAGAAATGTTTGAAGCTACTGACTGAATGAAAAGAGCTGGCATCTCACTCGCTTTGAATCTTCTTTATCATGCTAAGAGGAGCAGGAAAAAGCAAAAAATTTCAGAATTGCACTTTGCAATGTGGAGAAATTACTGTTTGTGCATTTACAATATTCATTGATTTTTGCCATTGAAAAACGTCCAGAAATGTTTGAAGCTACTGACTGAATGAAAGGAGCTGGCATCTCACTCTCTTTGAATCTTCTTTATCATGCTAAGAGGAGCAGGAAAAGCAAAATACTTCAGAATTGCACCTTGCAATGCGGAGAAATTACTGTTTGTGCATTTACAATATTCATTGATTTTTGCCATTGAAAAACATCATGTTATTCATATACCAGAAATGTTTGAAGCTACTGACTGAATGAAAAGAGCTGGCATCTCACTCTCTTTGAATCTTCTTTATCATGCTAAGAGGAGCAGGAAAAAGCAAAAAATTTCAGAATTGCACCTTGCAATGTGGAGAAATTACTGTTTGTGCATTTACAATATTCATTGATTTTTGCCATTGAAAAACGTCCAGAAATGTTTGAAGCTATTGACTGAATGAAAGGAGTTGGCATCTCACTCTCTTTGAATCTTCTTTATCATGCTAAGACGAGCAGGAAAAAGCAAAAAATTTCAGAATTGCACCTTGCAATTCGGAGAAATTACTGTTTGTGCATTTAAAATATTCATTGATTTTTGCCATTGAAAAACATCATGTTATTCATATACCAGAAATGTTTGAAGCTACTGACTGAATGAAAAGAGCTGGCATCTCACTCGCTTTGAATCTTCTTTATCATGCTAAGAGGAGCAGGAAAAAGCAAAAAATTTCAGAATTGCACTTTGCAATGTGGAGAAATTACTGTTTGTGCATTTACAATATTCATTGATTTTTGCCATTGAAAAACGTCCAGAAATGTTTGAAGCTACTGACTGAATGAAAGGAGCTGGCATCTCACTCTCTTTGAATCTTCTTTATCATGCTAAGAGGAGCAGGAAAAGCAAAATACTTCAGAATTGCACCTTGCAATGCGGAGAAATTACTGTTTGTGCATTTACAATATTCATTGATTTTTGCCATTGAAAAACATCATGTTATTCATATACCAGAAATGTTTGAAGCTACTGACTGAATGAAAAGAGCTGGCATCTCACTCTCTTTGAATCTTCTTTATCATGCTAAGAGGAGCAGGAAAAAGCAAAAAATTTCAGAATTGCACCTTGCAATGTGGAGAAATTACTGTTTGTGCATTTACAATATTCTTTGATTTTTGCCATTGAAAAACGTCCAGAAATGTTTGAAGCTACTGACTGAATGAAAGGAGCTGGCATCTCACTCTCTTTGAATCTTCTTTATCATGCTAAGAGGAGCAGGAAAAATCAAAAAATTTCAGCATTGCACCTTGCAATGCGGAGAAATTACTGTTTGTGCATTTACAATATTCATTGATTTTTGCCATTGAAAAACATCATGTTATTCATATACCAGAAATGTTTGAAGCTACTGACTGAATGAAAAGAGCTGGCATCTCACTCTCTTTGAATCTTCTTTATCATGCTAAGAGGAGCAGGAAAAAGCAAAAAATTTCAGAATTGCACCTTGCAATGTGGAGAAATTACTGTTTGTGCATTTACAATATTCATTGATTTTTGCCATTGAAAAACGTCCAGAAATGTTTGAAGCTATTGACTGAATGAAAGGAGTTGGCATCTCACTCTCTTTGAATCTTCTTTATCATGCTAAGACGAGCAGGAAAAAGCAAAAAATTTCAGAATTGCACCTTGCAATTCGGAGAAATTACTGTTTGTGCATTTAAAATATTCATTGATTTTTGCCATTGAAAAACATCATGTTATTCATATACCAGAAATGTTTGAAGCTACTGACTGAATGAAAAGAGCTGGCATCTCACTCGCTTTGAATCTTCTTTATCATGCTAAGAGGAGCAGGAAAAAGCAAAAAATTTCAGAATTGCACTTTGCAATGTGGAGAAATTACTGTTTGTGCATTTACAATATTCATTGATTTTTGCCATTGAAAAACGTCCAGAAATGTTTGAAGCTACTGACTGAATGAAAGGAGCTGGCATCTCACTCTCTTTGAATCTTCTTTATCATGCTAAGAGGAGCAGGAAAAGCAAAATACTTCAGAATTGCACCTTGCAATGCGGAGAAATTACTGTTTGTGCATTTACAATATTCATTGATTTTTGCCATTGAAAAACATCATGTTATTCATATACCAGAAATGTTTGAAGCTACTGACTGAATGAAAAGAGCTGGCATCTCACTCTCTTTGAATCTTCTTTATCATGCTAAGAGGAGCAGGAAAAAGCAAAAAATTTCAGAATTGCACCTTGCAATGTGGAGAAATTACTGTTTGTGCATTTACAATATTCATTGATTTTTGCCATTGAGAAACGTCCAGAAATGTTTGAAGCTACTGACTGAATGGAAGGAGCTGGCATCTCACTCTCTTTGAATCTTCTTTATCATGCTAAGAGGAGCAGGAAAAAGCAAAAAATTTCAGAATTGCACCTTGCAATGTGGAGAAATTACTGTTTGTGCATTTACAATATTCATTGATTTTTGCCATTGAAAAACGTCCAGAAATGTTTGAAGCTACTGACTGAATGAAAGGAGCTGGCATCTCACTCTCTTTGAATCTTCTTTATCATGCTAAGAGGAGCAGGAAAAAGCAAAAAATTTCAGAATTGCACCTTGCAATGCGTAGAAATTACTGTCTGTGCATTTACAATATTCATTGATTTTTGCCATTGAAAAACATCATGTTATTCATATACCAGAAATGTTTGAAGCTACTGACTGAATGAAAAGAGCTGGCATCTCACTCTCTTTGAATCTTCTTTATCATGCTAAGAGGAGCAGGAAAAAGCAAAAAATTTCAGAATTGCACCTTGCAATGTGGATAAATTACTGTTTGTGCATTTACAATATTCATCGATTTTTGCCATTGAAAAACGTCCAGAAATGTTTGAAGCTACTGACTGAATGAAAGGAGCTGGCATCTCACTCTCTTTGAATCTTCTTTATCATGCTAAGAGGAGCAGGAAAAAGCAAAAAATTTCAGAATTGCACCTTGCAATGCGGAGAAATTACTGTTTGTGCATTTACAATATTCATTGATTTTTGCCATTGAAAAACATCATGTTATTCATATACCAGAAATGTTTGAAGCTACTGACTGAATGAAAAGAGCTGGCATCTCACTCTCTTTGAATCTTCTTTATCATGCTAAGAGGAGCAGGAAAAAGCAAAAAATTTCAGAATTGCACCTTGCAATGTGGAGAAATTACTGTTTGTGCATTTACAATATTCATTGATTTTTGCCATTGAAAAACGTCCAGAAATGTTTGAAGCTACTGACTGAATGAAAAGAGCTGGCATCTCACTCTCTTTGAATCTTCTTTATCATGCTAAGAGGAGCAGGAAAAAGCAAAAAATTTCAGAATTGCACCTTGCAATGCGGAGAAATTACTGTTTGTGCATTTACAATATTCATTGATTTTTGCCATTGAAAAACATCATGTTATTCATATACCAGAAATGTTTGAAGCTACTGACTGAATGAAAAGAGCTGGCATCTCACTCTCTTTGAATCTTCTTTATCATGCTAAGAGGAGCAGGAAAAAGCAAAAAATTTCAGAATTGCACCTTGCAATGTGGAGAAATTACTGTTTGTGCATTTACTATATTCATTGATTTTTGCCATTGAAAAACGTCCAGAAATATTTGAAGCTACTGACTGAATGAAAGGAGCTGGCATCTCACTCTCTTTGAATATTCTTTATCATGCTAAGAGGAGCAGGAAAAATCAAAAAATTTCAGAATTGCACCTTGCAATGCGGAGAAATTACTGTTTGTGCATTTACAATATTCATTGATTTTTGCCATTGAAAAACATCATGTTATTCATATACCAGAAATGTTTGAAGCTACTGACTGCTGACTGAATGAAAAGAGCTGGCATCTCACTCTCTTTGAATCTTCTTTATCATGCTAAGAGGAGCAGGAAAAAGCAAAAAATTTCAGAATTGCACCTTGCAATGTGGAGAAATTACTGTTTGTGCATTTACAATATTCATTGATTTTTGCCATTGAAAAACGTCCAGAAATGTTTGAAGCTACTGACTGAATGAAATTAGCTGGCATCTCACTCTCTTTGAATCTTCTTTATCATGCTAAGAGGAGCAGGAAAAAGCAAAAAACTTCAGAATTGCACCTTGCAATGCGGAGAACTTACTGTTTGTGCATTTACAATATTCATTGATTTTTGCCATTGAAAAACATCATGTTATTCATATACCAGAAATGTTTGAAGCTACAGACTGAATGAAAAGAGCTGGCATCTCACTCTCTTTGAATCTTCTTTATCATGCTAAGAGGAGCAGGAAAAAGCAAAAAATTTCAGAATTGCACCTTGCAATGTGGAGAAATTACTGTTTGTGCATTTACAATATTCATTGATTTTTGCCATTGAAAAACGTCCAGAAATGTTTGAAGCTACTGACTGAATGAAAGGAGCTGGCATCTCACTCTCTTTGAATCTTCTTTATCATGCTAAGAGGAGCAGGAAAAAGCAAAAAATTTCAGAATTGCACCTTGCAATGCGGAGAAATTACTGTTTGTGCATTTACAATATTCATTGATTTTTGCCATTGAAAAACATCATGTTATTCATATACCAGAAATGTTTGAAGCTACTGACTGAATGAAAAGAGCTGGCATCTCACTCTCTTTGAATCTTCTTTATCATGCTAAGAGAAGCAGGAAAAAGCAAAAAATTTCAGAATTGCACCTTGCAATGTGGAGAAATTACTGTTTGTGCATTTACAATATTCAATGATTTTTGCCATTGAAAAACGTCCAGAAATGTTTGAAGCTATTGACTGAATGAAAGGAGATGGCATCTCACTCTCTTTGAATCTTCTTTATCATGCTAAGACGAGCAGGGAAACGCAAAAAATTTCAGAATTGCACCTTGCAATGCGGAGAAATTACTGTTTGTGCATTTACAATATTCATTGATTTTTGCCATTGAAAAACATTATGTTATTCATATACCAGAAATGTTTGAAGCTACTGACTGAATGAAAAGAGCTGGCATCTCACTCTCTTTGAATCTTCTTTATCATGCTAAGAGGAGCAGGAAAAAGCAAAAAATTTCAGAATTGCACCTTGCAATGTGGAGAAATTACTGTTTGTGCATTTACAATATTCATAGATTTTTGCCATTGAAAAACGTCCAGAAATATTTGAAGCTACTGACTGAATGAAAGGAGCTGGCATCTCACTCTCTTTGAATCTTCTTTATCATGCTAAGAGGAGCAGGAAAAAGCAAAAAATTTCAGAATTGCACCTTGCAATGCGGAGAAATTACTGTTTGTGCATTTACAATATTCATTGATTTTTGCCATTGAAAAACATCATGTTATTCATATACCAGAAATGTTTGAAGCTACTGACTGAATGAAAAGAGCTGGCATATCACTCTCTTTGAATCTTCTTTATCATGCTAAGAGGAGAAGGAAAAAGCAAAAAATTTCAGAATTGCACCTTGCAATGTGGAGAAATTACTGTTTGTGCATTTACAATATTCATTGATTTTTGCCATTGAAAAACGTCCAGAAATGTTTGAAGCTACTGACTGAATGAAAGGAGCTGGCATCTCACTCTCTTTGAATCTTCTTTATCATGCTAAGAGGAGCAGGAAAAAGCAAAAAATTTCAGAATTGAACCTTGCAATGCGGAGAAATTACTGTTTGTGCATTTACAATATTCATTGATTTTTGCCATTGAAAAACATCATGTTATTCATATACCAGAAATGTTTGAAGCTACTGACTGAATGAAAAGAGCTGGCATCTCATTCTCTTTGAATCTTCTTTATCATGCTAAGAGGAGCAGGAAAAAGCAAAAAATTTCAGAATTGCACCTTGCAATGTGGAGAAATTACTGTTTGTGCATTTACAATATTCATTGATTTTTGCCATTGAAAAACGTCCAGAAATATTTGAAGCTACTGACTGAATGAAAGGAGCTGGCATCTCACTCTCTTTGAATATTCTTTATCATGCTAAGAGGAGCAGGAAAAAGCAAAAAATTTCAGAATTGCACCTTGCAATGCGGAGAAATTACTGTTTGTGCATTTACAATATTCATTGATTTTTGCCATTGAAAAACATCATGTTATTCATATACCAGAAATGTTTGAAGCTACTGACTGAATGAAAAGAGCTGGCATCTTACTCTCTTTGAATCTTCTTTATCATGCTAAGAGGAGCAGGAAAAAGCAAAAAATTTCAGAATTGCACCTTGCAATGTGGAGAAATTACTGTTTGTGCATTTACAATATTCATTGATTTTTGCCATTGAAAAACGTCCAGAAATGTTTGAAGCTACTGACTGAATGAAAGGAGCTGGCATCTCACTCTCTTTGAATCTTCTTTATCATGCTAAGAGGAGCAGTAAAAAGCAAAAAATTTCAGAATTGAACCTTGCAATGCGGAGATATTACTGTTTGTGCATTTACAATATTCATTGATTTTTGCTATTGAAAAACATCATGTTATTCATATACCAGAAATGTTTGAAGCTACTGACTGAATGAAAAGAGCTGGCATCTCACTCTCTTTGAATCTTCTTTATCATGCTAAGAGGAGCAGGAAAAAGCAAACAATTTCAGAATTGCACCTTGCAATGTGGAGAAATTACTGTTTGTGCATTTACAATATTCATTGATTTTTGCCATTGAAAAACGTCCAGAAATGTTTGAAGCTACTGACTGAATGAAAGGAGCTGGCATCTCACTCTCTTTGATTATTCTTTATCATGCTAAGAGGAGCAGGAAAAAGCAAAAAATTTCAGAATTGCACCTTGCAATGTGGAGAAATTACTGTTTGTGCATTTACAATATTCATTGATTTTTGACATTGAAAAACGTCCAGAAATGTTTGAAGCTACTGACTGAATGAAAGGAGCTGGCATCTCACTCTCTTTGAATCTTCTTTATCATGCTAAGAGGAGCAGGAAAAAGCAAACAATTTCAGAATTGCACCTTGCAATGCGGAGAAATTACTGTTTGTGCATTTACAATATTCATTGATTTTTGCCTTTGAAAAACATCATGTTATTCATATACCAGAAATGTTTGAAGCTACTGACTGAATGAAAAGAGCTGGCATCTCACTCTCTTTGAATCTTCTTTATCATGCTAAGAGGAGCAGGAAAAAGCAAAAAATTTCAGAATTGCACCTTGCAATGTGGAGAAATTACTGTTTGTGCATTTACAATATTCATTGATTTTTGCCATTGAAAAACGTCCAGAAATGTTTGAAGCTACTGACTGAATGAAAGGAGCTGGCATCTCACTCTCTTTGATTCTTCTTTATCATGCTAAGAGGAGCAGGAAAAAGCAAAAAATTTCAGAATTGCACCTTGCAATGTGGAGAAATTACTGTTTGTGCATTTACAATATTCATTGATTTTTGCCATTGAAAAACATCATGTTATTCATATACCAGAAATGTTTGAAGCTACTGACTGAATGAAAAGAGCTGGCATCTCACTCTCTTTGAATCTTCTTTATCATGCTAAGAGGAGCAGGAAAAAGCAAAAAATTTCAGAATTGCACCTTGCAATGTGGAGAAATTACTGTTTGTGCATTTACAATAGTCATTGATTTTTGCCATTGAAAAACATCCAGAAATGTTTGAAGCTACTGACTGAATGAAAGGAGCTGGCATCTCACTCTCTTTGATTATGCTTTATCATGCTAAGAGGAGCAGGAAAAAGCAAAAAATTTCAGAATTGCACCTTGCAATGTGGAGAAATTACTGTTTGTGCATTTACAATATTCATTGATTTTTGACATTGAAAAACGTCCAGAAATGTTTGAAGCTACTGACTGAATGAAAGGAGCTGGAATCTCACTCTCTTTGAATCTTCTTTATCATGCTAAGAGGAGCAGGAAAAAGCAAACAATTTCAGAATTGCACCTTGCAATGCGGAGAAATTACTGTTTGTGCATTTACAATATTCATTGATTTTTGCCTTTGAAAAACATCATGTTATTCATATACCAGAAATGTTTGAAGCTGCTGACTGAATGAAAAGAGCTGGCATCTCACTCTCTTTGAATCTTCTTTATCATGCTAAGAGGAGCAGGAAAAAGCAAAAAATTTCAGAATTGCACCTTGCAATGTGGAGAAATTACTGTTTGTGCATTTACAATATTCATTGATTTTTGCCATTGAAAAACGTCCAGAAATGTTTGAAGCTACTGACTGAATGAAAGGAGCTGGCATCTCACTCTCTTTGATTCTTCTTTATCATGCTAAGAGGAGCAGGAAAAAGCAAAAAATTTCAGAATTGCACCTTGCAATGTGGAGAAATTACTGTTTGTGCATTTACAATATTCATTGATTTTTGCCATTGAAAAACATCATGTTATTCATATACCAGAAATGTTTGAAGCTACTGACTGAATGAAAAGAGCTGGCATCTCACTCTCTTTGAATCTTCTTTATCATGCTAAGAGGAGCAGGAAAAAGCAAAAAATTTCAGAATTGCACCTTGCAATGTGGAGAAATTACTGTTTGTGCATTTACAATATTCATTGATTTTTGCCATTGAAAAACATCCAGAAATGTTTGAAGCTACTGACTGAATGAAAGGATCTGGCATCTCACTCTCTTTGAATCTTCTTTATCATGCTAAGAGGAGCAGGAAAAAGCAAAAAATTTCAGAATTGCACCTTGCAATGCGGAGAAATTACTGTTTGTGCATTTACAATATTCATTGATTTTTGCCATTGAAAAACATCATGTTATTCATATACCAGAAATGTTTGAAGCTACTGACTAAATGAAAAGAGCTGGCATCTCACTCTCTTTGAATCTTCTTTATCATGCTAATAGGAGCAGGAAAAAGCAAAAAATTTCAGAATTGCACCTTCCAATGTGGAGAAATTACTGTTTGTGCATTTACAATATTCATTGATTTTTGCCATTGAAAAACGTCCAGAAATGTTTGAAGCTACTGACTGAATGAAAGGAGCTGGCATCTCACTCTCTTTGAATCTTCTTTATCATGCTAAGAGGAGCAGGAAAAAGCAAAAAAATTCAGAATTGCACCTTGCAATGCGGAGAAATTACTGTTTGTGCATTTACAATATTCATTGATTTTTGCCATTGAAAAACATCATGTTATTCATATACCAGAAATGTTTGAAGCTACTGACTGAATGAAAAGAGCTGGCATCTCACTCTCTTTGAATCTTCTTTATCATGCTAAGAGGAGCAGGAAAAAGCAAAACATTTCAGAATTGCACCTTGCAATGTGGAGAAATTACTGTTTGTGCATTTACAATATTCATTGATTTTTGCCATTGAAAAACGTCCAGAAATGTTTGAAGCTACTGACTGAATGAAAGGAGCTGGCATCTCACTCTCTTTGAATCTTCTTTATCATGCTAAGAGGAGCAGGAAAAAGCAAAAAATTTCAGAATTGCACCTTGCAATGCGGAGAAATTACTGTTTGTGCATTTACAATATTCATTGATTTTTGCCATTGAAAAACATCATGTTATTCATATACCAGAAATGTTTGAAGCTACTGACTGAATGAAAAGAGCTGGCATCTCACTCTCTTTGAATCTTCTTTATCATGCTAAGAGGAGCAGGAAAAAGCAAAAAATTTCAGAATTGCACCTTGCAATGTGGAGAAATTACTGTTTGTGCATTTACAATATTCATTTATTTTTGCCATTGAAAAACGTCCAGAAATGTTTGAAGCTACTGACTGAATGAAAGGAGCTGGCATCTCACTCTCTTTGAATCTTCTTTATCATGCTAAGAGGAGCAGGAAAAAGCAAAAAAATTCATAATTGCACCTTGCAATGTAGAGAAATTACTGTTTGTGCATTTACAATATTCATTGATTTTTGCCATTGAAAAACATCATGTTATTCATATACCAGAAATGTTTGAAGCTACTGACTGAATGAAAAGAGCTGGCATCTCACTCTCTTTGAATCTTCTTTATCATGCTAAGAGGAGCAGGAAATAGCAAAAAAATTCAGAATTGCACCTTGCAATGTGGAGAAATTACTGTTTGTGCATTTACAATATTCATTGATTTTTGCCATTGAAAAACATCCAGAAATGTTTGAAGCTACTGACTGAATGAAAGGATCTGGCATCTCACCCTCTTTGAATCTTCTTTATCATGCTAAGAGGAGCAGGAAAAAGCAAAAAATTTCAGAATTGCACCTTACAATGTGGAGAAATTACTGTTTGTGCATTTACAATATTCATTGATTTTTGCCATTGAAAAACATCATGTTATTCATATACCAGAAATGTTTGAAGCTACTGACTGAATGAAAAGAGCTGGCATCTCACTCTCTTTGAATCTTCTTTATCATGCTAAGAGGAGCAGGAAAAAGCAAAAAATTTCAGAATTGCACCTTGCAATGTGGAGAAATTACTGTTTGTGCATTTACAATATTCATTGATTTTTGCCATTGAAAAACGTCCAGAAATGTTTGAAGCTACTGACTGAATGAAAGGAGCTGGCATCTCACTCTCTTTGAATCTTCTTTATCATGCTAAGAGGAGCAGGAAAAAGCAAAAAATTTCAGAATTGCACCTTGCAATGCGGAGAAATTACTGTTTGTGCATTTACAATATTCATTGATTTTTGACATTGAAAAACATCATGTTATTCATATACCAGAAATGTTTGAAGCTACTGACTGAATGAAAAGAGCTGGCATCTCACTCTCTTTGAATCTTCTTTATCATGCTAAGAGGAGCAGGAAAAAGCAAAAAATTTCAGAATTGCACCTTGCAATGTGGAGAAATTACTGTTTGTGCATTTACAATATTCATTGATTTTTGCCATTGAAAAACGTCCAGAAATGTTTGAAGCTACTGACTGAATGAAAGGAGCTTGCATCTCACTATCTTTGAATCTTCTTTATCATGCTAAGAGGAGCAGGAAAAAGCAAAAAAATTCAGAATTGCACCTTTCAATGCGGAGAACTTACTGTTTGTGCATTTACAATATTCATTGATTTTTGCCATTGAAAAACATCATGTTATTCATATACCAGAAATGTTTGAAGCTACAGACTGAATGAAAAGAGCTGGCATCTCACTCTCTTTGAATCTTCTTTATCATGCTAAGAGGAGCAGGAAAAAGCAAAAAATTTCAGAATTGCACCTTGCAATGTGGAGAAATTACTGTTTGTGCATTTACAATATTCATTGATTTTTGCCATTGAAAAACGTCCAGAAATGTTTGAAGCTACTGACTGAATGAAAGGAGCTGGCATCTCACTCTCTTTGAATCTTCTTTATCATGCTAAGAGGAGCAGGAAAAAGCAAAAAATTTCAGAATTGCACCTTGCAATGCGGAGAAATTACTGTTTGTGCATTTACAATATTCATTGATTTTTGCCATTGAAAAACATCATGTTATTCATATACCAGAAATGTTTGAAGCTACTGACTGAATGAAAAGAGCTGGCATCTCACTCTCTTTGAATCTTCTTTATCATGCTAAGAGAAGCAGGAAAAAGCAAAAAATTTCAGAATTGCACCTTGCAATGTGGAGAAATTACTGTTTGTGCATTTACAATATTCAATGATTTTTGCCATTGAAAAACGTCCAGAAATGTTTGAAGCTATTGACTGAATGAAAGGAGATGGCATCTCACTCTCTTTGAATCTTCTTTATCATGCTAAGACGAGCAGGAAAACGCAAAAAATTTCAGAATTGCACCTTGCAATGCGGAGAAATTACTGTTTGTGCATTTACAATATTCATTGATTTTTGCCATTGAAAAACATCATGTTATTCATATACCAGAAATGTTTGAAGCTACTGACTGAATGAAAAGAGCTGGCATCTCACTCTCTTTGAATCTTCTTTATCATGCTAAGAGGAGCAGGAAAAAGCAAAAAATTTCAGAATTGCACCTTGCAATGTGGAGAAATTACTGTTTGTGCATTTACAATATTCATTGATTTTTGCCATTGAAAAACGTCCAGAAATATTTGAAGCTACTGACTGAATGAAAGGAGCTGGCATCTCACTCTCTTTGAATCTTCTTTATCATGCTAAGAGGAGCAGGAAAAAGCAAAAAATTTCAGAATTGCACCTTGCAATGCGGAGAAATTACGGTTTGTGCATTTACAATATTCATTGATTTTTGCCATTGAAAAACATCATGTTATTCATATACCAGAAATGTTTGAAGCTACTGACTGAATGAAAAGAGCTGGCATATCACTCTCTTTGAATCTTCTTTATCATGCTAAGAGGAGAAGGAAAAAGCAAAAAATTTCAGAATTGCACCTTGCAATGTGGAGAAATTACTGTTTGTGCATTTACAATATTCATTGATTTTTGCCATTGAAAAACGTCCAGAAATGTTTGAAGCTACTGACTGAATGAAAGGATCTGGCATCTCACTCTCTTTGAATCTTCTTTATCATGCTAAGAGGAGCAGGAAAAAGCAAAAAATTTCAGAATTGAACCTTGCAATCCGGAGAAATTACTGTTTGTGCATTTACAATATTCATTGATTTTTGCCATTGAAAAACATCATGTTATTCATATACCAGAAATGTTTGAAGCTACTGACTGAATGAAAAGAGCTGGCATCTCATTCTCTTTGAATCTTCTTTATCATGCTAAGAGGAGCAGGAAAAAGCAAAAAATTTCAGAATTGCACCTTGCAATGTGGAGAAATTACTGTTTGTGCATTTACAATATTCATTGATTTTTGCCATTGAAAAACGTCCAGAAATATTTGAAGCTACTGACTGAATGAAAGGAGCTGGCATCTCACTCTCTTTGAATATTCTTTATCATGCTAAGAGGAGCAGGAAAAAGCAAAAAATTTCAGAATTGCACCTTGCAATGCGGAGAAATTACTGTTTGTGCATTTACAATATTCATTGATTTTTGCCATTGAAAAACATCATGTTATTCATATACCAGAAATGTTTGAAGCTACTGACTGAATGAAAAGAGCTGGCATCTTACTCTCTTTGAATCTTCTTTATCATGCTAAGAGGAGCAGGAAAAAGCAAAAAATTTCAGAATTGCACCTTGCAATGTGGAGAAATTACTGTTTGTGCATTTACAATATTCATTGATTTTTGCCATTGAAAAACGTCCAGAAATGTTTGAAGCTACTGACTGAATGAAAGGAGCTGGCATCTCACTCTCTTTGAATCTTCTTTATCATGCTAAGTGGAGCAGTAAAAAGCAAAAAATTTCAGAATTGAACCTTGCAATGCGGAGATATTACTGTTTGTGCATTTACAATATTCATTGATTTTTGCTATTGAAAAACATCATGTTATTCATATACCAGAAATGTTTGAAGCTACTGACTGAATGAAAAGAGCTGGCATCTCACTCTCTTTGAATCTTCTTTATCATGCTAAGAGGAGCAGGAAAAAGCAAACAATTTCAGAATTGCACCTTGCAATGTGGAGAAATTACTGTTTGTGCATTTACAATATTCATTGATTTTTGCCATTGAAAAACGTCCAGAAATGTTTGAAGCTACTGACTGAATGAAAGGAGCTGGCATCTCACTCTCTTTGATTATTCTTTATCATGCTAAGAGGAGCAGGAAAAAGCAAAAAATTTCAGAATTGCACCTTGCAATGTGGAGAAATTACTGTTTGTGCATTTACAATATTCATTGATTTTTGACATTGAAAAACGTCCAGAAATGTTTGAAGCTACTGACTGAATGAAAGGAGCTGGCATCTCACTCTCTTTGAATCTTCTTTATCATGCTAAGAGGAGCAGGAAAAAGCAAACAATTTCAGAATTGCACCTTGCAATGCGGAGAAATTACTGTTTGTGCATTTACAATATTCATTGATTTTTGCCTTTGAAAAACATCATGTTATTCATATACCAGAAATGTTTGAAGCTACTGACTGAATGAAAAGAGCTGGCATCTCACTCTCTTTGAATCTTCTTTATCATGCTAAGAGGAGCAGGAAAAAGCAAAAAATTTCAGAATTGCACCTTGCAATGTGGAGAAATTACTGTTTGTGCATTTACAATATTCATTGATTTTTGCCATTGAAAAACGTCCAGAAATGTTTGAAGCTACTGACTGAATGAAAGGAGCTGGCATCTCACTCTCTTTGATTCTTCTTTATCATGCTAAGAGGAGCAGGAAAAAGCAAAAAATTTCAGAATTGCACCTTGCAATGTGGAGAAATTACTGTTTGTGCATTTACAATATTCATTGATTTTTGCCATTGAAAAACATCATGTTATTCATATACCAGAAATGTTTGAAGCTACTGACTGAATGAAAAGAGCTGGCATCTCACTCTCTTTGAATCTTCTTTATCATGCTAAGAGGAGCAGGAAAAAGCAAAAAATTTCAGAATTGCACCTTGCAATGTGGAGAAATTACTGTTTGTGCATTTACAATAGTCATTGATTTTTGCCATTGAAAAACATCCAGAAATGTTTGAAGCTACTGACTGAATGAAAGGAGCTGGCATCTCACTCTCTTTGATTATTCTTTATCATGCTAAGAGGAGCAGGAAAAAGCAAAAAATTTCAGAATTGCACCTTGCAATGTGGAGAAATTACTGTTTGTGCATTTACAATATTCATTGATTTTTGACATTGAAAAACGTCCAGAAATGTTTGAAGCTACTGACTGAATGAAAGGAGCTGGCATCTCACTCTCTTTGAATCTTCTTTATCATGCTAAGAGGAGCAGGAAAAAGCAAACAATTTCAGAATTGCACCTTGCAATGCGGAGAAATTACTGTTTGTGCATTTACAATATTCATTGATTTTTGCCTTTGAAAAACATCATGTTATTCATATACCAGAAATGTTTGAAGCTACTGACTGAATGAAAAGAGCTGGCATCTCACTCTCTTTGAATCTTCTTTATCATGCTAAGAGGAGCAGGAAAAAGCAAAAAATTTCAGAATTGCACCTTGCAATGTGGAGAAATTACTGTTTGTGCATTTACAATATTCATTGATTTTTGCCATTGAAAAACGTCCAGAAATGTTTGAAGCTACTGACTGAATGAAAGGAGCTGGCATCTCACTCTCTTTGATTCTTCTTTATCATGCTAAGAGGAGCAGGAAAAAGCAAAAAATTTCAGAATTGCACCTTGCAATGTGGAGAAATTACTGTTTGTGCATTTACAATATTCATTGATTTTTGCCATTGAAAAACATCATGTTATTCATATACCAGAAATGTTTGAAGCTACTGACTGAATGAAAAGAGCTGGCATCTCACTCTCTTTGAATCTTCTTTATCATGCTAAGAGGAGCAGGAAAAAGCAAAAAATTTCAGAATTGCACCTTGCAATGTGGAGAAATTACTGTTTGTGCATTTACAATATTCATTGATTTTTGCCATCGAAAAACGTCCAGAAATGTTTGAAGCTACTGACTGACTGAAAGGAGCTGGCATCTCACTCTCTTTGAATCTTTATCATGCTAAGAGGAGCAGGAAAAAGCAAAAAATTTCAGAATTGCACCTTGCAATGCGGAGAAATTACTGTTTGTGCATTTACAATATTCATTGATTTTTGCTATTGAAAAACATCATGTTATTCATATACCAGAAATGTTTGAAGCTACTGACTGAATGAAAAGAGCTGGCATCTCACTCTCTTTGAATCTTCTTTACCATGCTAAGAGGAGCAGGAAAAAGCAAAAAATTTCAGAATTGCACCTTGCAATGTGGAGAAATTACTGTTTGTGCATTTACAATATTCATTGATTTTTGCCATTGAAAAACGTCCAGAAATGTTTGAAGCTACTGACTGAATGAAAGGAGCTGGCATCTCACTCTCTTTGAATCTTCTTTATCATGCTAAGAGGAGCAGGAAAAAGCAAAAAATTTCAGAATTGCACCTTGCAATGCGGAGAAATTACTGTTTGTGCATTTACAATATTCATTGATTTTTGACATTGAAAAACATCATGTTATTCATATACCAGAAATGTTTGAAGCTACTGACTGAATGAAAAGAGCTGGCATCTCACTCTCTTTGAATCTTCTTTATCATGCTAAGAGGACCAGGAAAAAGCAAAAAATTTCAGAATTGCACCTTGCAATGTGGAGAAATTACTGTTTGTGCATTTACAATATTCATTGATTTTTGCCATTGAAAAACGTCCAGAAATGTTTGAAGCTACTGACTGAATGAAAGGAGCTGGCATCTCACTCTCTTTGAATCTTCTTTATCATGCTAAGAGGAGCAGGAAAAAGTAAAAAATTTCAGAATTGCACCTGGCAATGCGGAGAAATCACTGTTTGTGCATTTACAATATTCATTGATTTTTGCCATTGAAAAACATCATGTTATTCATAAACCAGAAATGTTTGAAGCTACTGACTGAATGAAAAGAGCTGGCATCTCACTCTCTTTGAATCTTCTTTATCATGCTAAGAGGAGCAGGAAAAAGCAAAAAATTTCAGAATTGCACCTTGCAATGTTGAGAAATTACTGTTTGTGCATTTACAATATTCATTGATTTTTGCCATTGAAAAACGTCCAGAAATGTTTGAAGCTACTGACTGAATGAAAGGAGCTGGCATCTCATTCTCTTTGAATCTTCTTTATCATGCTAAGAGGAGCAGGAAAAAGCAAAAAAATTCAGAATTGCACCTTGAAATGCGGAGAAATTACTGTTTGTGCATTTACAATATTCATTGATTTTTGCCATTGAAAAACATCATGTTATTCATATACCAGAAATGTTTGAAGCTACTGACTGAATGAAAAGAGCTGGCATCTCACTCTCTTTGAATCTTCTTTATCATGCTAAGAGGAGCAGGAAAAAGCAAAAAATTTCAGAATTGCACCTTGCAATGTGGAGAAATTACTGTTTGTGCATTTACAATATTCATTGATTTTTGCCATTGAAAAACGTCCAGAAATGTTTGAAGCTACTGACTGAATGAAAGGAGCTGGCATCTCACTCTCTTTGAATCTTCTTTATCATGCTAAGAGGAGCAGGAAAAAGTAAAAAATTTCAGAATTGCACCTGGCAATGCGGAGAAATCACTGTTTGTGCATTTACAATATTCATTGATTTTTGCCATTGAAAAACATCATGTTATTCATAAACCAGAAATGTTTGAAGCTACTGACTGAATGAAAAGAGCTGGCATCTCACTCTCTTTGAATCTTCTTTATCATGCTAAGAGGAGCAGGAAAAAGCAAAAAATTTCAGAATTGCACCTTGCAATGTTGAGAAATTACTGTTTGTGCATTTACAATATTCATTGATTTTTGCCATTGAAAAACGTCCAGAAATGTTTGAAGCTACTGACTGAATGAAAGGAGCTGGCATCTCATACTCTTTGAATCTTCTTTATCATGCTAAGAGGAGCAGGAAAAAGCAAAAAAATTCAGAATTGCACCTTGCAATGCGGAGAAATTACTGTTTGTGCATTTACAATATTCATTGATTTTTGCCATTGAAAAACATCATGTTATTCATATACCAGAAATGTTTGAAGCTACTGACTGAATGAAAAGAGATGGCATCTCACTCTCTTTGAATCTTCTTTATCATGCTAAGCGGAGCAGGAAAAAGCAAAAAATTTCAGAATTGCACCTTGCAATGTGGAGAAATTACTGTTTGTGCATTTACAATATTCATTGATTTTTGCCATTGAAAAACGTCCAGAAATGTTTGAAGCTACTGACTGAATGAAAGGAGCTGGCATCTCACTATCTTTGAATCTTTATCATGCTAAGAGGAGCAGGAAAAAGCAAAAAATTTCAGAATTGCACCTTGCAATGCGGAGAAATTACTGTTTGCGCATTTACAATATTCATTGATTTTTGCCATTGAAAAACATCATGTTATTCATATACCAGAAATGTTTGAAGCTACTGACTGAATGAAAAGAGCTGGCATCTCACTCTCTTTGAATCTTCTTTATCATGCTAAGAGGAGCAGGAAAAAGCAAAAAATTTCAGAAATGCACCTTGCAATGTGGAGAAATTAATATTTGTGCATTTACAATATTCATTGATTTTTGCCATTGAAAAACGTCCAGAAATGTTTGAAGCTACTGACTGAATGAAAGGAGCTGGCATCTCACTCTCTTTGAATCTTCTTTATCATGCTAAGAGGAGCAGGAAAAAGCAAAAAATTTCAGAATTGCACCTTGCAATGCTGAGAAATTACTGTTTGTGCATTTACAATATTCATTGATTTTTGCCATTGAAAAACATCATGTTATTCATATACCAGAAATGTTTGAAGCTACTGACTGAATGAAAAGAGCTGGCATCTCACTCTCTTTGACTCTTCTTTATCATGCTAAGAGGAGCAGGAAAAAGCAAAAAATTTCAGAATTGCACCTTGCAATGTGGAGAAATTACTGTTTGTGCATTTACAATATTCATAGATTTTTGCCATTGAAAAACGTCCAGAAATGTTTGAAGCTACTGACTGAATTAAAGGAGCTGGCATCTCACTCTCTTTGAATCTTCTTTATCATGCTAAGTGGAGCAGGAAAAAGCAAAAAATTTCAGAATTGCACCTTGCAATGCGTAGAAATTACTGTTTGTGCATTTACAATATTCATTGATTTTTGCCATTGAAAAACATCATGTTATTCATATACCAGAAATGTTTGAAGCTACTGACTGAATGAAAAGAGCTGGCATCTCACTCTCTTTGAATCTTCTTTATCATGCTAAGAGGAGCAGGAAAAAGAAAAACATTTCAGAATTGCACCTTGCAATGTGGAGAAATTACTGTTTGTGCATTTACAATATTCATTGATTTTTGCCATTGAAAAACGTCCAGAAATGTTTGAAGCTACTGACTCAATGAAAGGAGCTGGCATCTCACTCTCTTTGAATCTTCTTTATCATGCTAAGAGGAGCAGGAAAAAGCAAAAAATTTCAGAATTGCACCTTGCAATGCGGAGAAATTACTGTTTGTGCATTTACAATATTCATTGATTTTTGCCATTGAAAAACATCATGTTATTCATATACCAGAAATGTTTGAAGCTACTGACTGAATGAAAAGAGCTGGCATCTCACTCTCTTTGAATCTTCTTTATCATGCTAAGAGGAGCAGGAAAAAGCAAAAAATTTCAGAATTGCACCTTGCAATGTGGAGAAATTACTGTTTGTGCATTTACAATATTCATTGATTTTTGCCATTGAAAAACGTCCAGAAATGTTTGAAGCTACTGACTGAATGAAAGGAGCTGGCATCTCACTCTCTTTGAATCTTCTTTATCATGCTAAGAGGAGCAGGAAAAAGCAAAAAATTTCAGAATTGCACCTTGCAATGTGGAGAAATTACTGTTTGTGCATTTACAATATTCATTGATTTTTGCCATTGAAAAACATCATGTTATTCATATACCAGAAATGTTTGAAGCTACTGACTGAATGAAAAGAGCTGGCATCTCACTCTCTTTGAATCTTCTTTATCATGCTAAGAGGAGCAGGAAAAAGCAAAAAATTTCAGAATTGCACCTTGCAATGTGGAGAAATTACTGTTTGTGCATTTACAATATTCATTGATTTTTGCCATTGAAAAACATCCAGAAATGTTTGAAGCTACTGACTGAATGAAAGGATCTGGCATCTCACTCTCTTTGAATCTTCTTTATCATGCTAAGAGGAGCAGGAAAAAGCAAAAAATTTCAGAATTGCACCTTGCAATGCGGAGAAATTACTGTTTGTGCATTTACAATATTCATTGATTTTTGCCATTGAAAAACATCATGTTATTCATATACCAGAAATGTTTGAAGCTACTGACTAAATGAAAAGAGCTGGCATCTCACTCTCTTTGAATCTTCTTTATCATGCTAAGAGGAGCAGGAAAAAGCAAAAAATTTCAGAATTGCACCTTGCAATGTGGAGAAATTACTGTTTGTGCATTTACAATATTCATTGATTTTTGCCATTGAAAAACGTCCAGAAATGTTTGAAGCTACTGACTGAATGAAAGGAGCTGGCATCTCACTCTCTTTGAATCTTCTTTATCATGCTAAGAGGAGCAGGAAAAAGCAAAAAATTTCAGAATTGCACCTTGCAATGCGTAGAAATTACTGTTTGTGCATTTACAATATTCATTGATTTTTGCCATTGAAAAACATCATGTTATTCATATACCAGAAATGTTTGAAGCTACTGACTGAATGAAAAGAGCTGGCATCTCACTCTCTTTGAATCTTCTTTATCATGCTAAGAGGAGCAGGAAAAAGCAAAACATTTCAGAATTGCACCTTGCAATGTGGAGAAATTACTGTTTGTGCATTTACAATATTCATTGATTTTTGCCATTGAAAAACGTCCAGAAATGTTTGAAGCTACTGACTGAATGAAAGGAGCTGGCATCTCACTCTCTTTGAATCTTCTTTATCATGCTAAGAGGAGCAGGAAAAAGCAAAAAATTTCAGAATTGCACCTTGCAATGCGGAGAAATTACTGTTTGTGCATTTACAATATTCATTGATTTTTGCCATTGAAAAACATCATGTTATTCATATACCAGAAATGTTTGAAGCTACTGACTGAATGAAAAGAGCTGGCATCTCACTCTCTTTGAATCTTCTTTATCATGCTAAGAGGAGCAGGAAAAAGCAAAAAATTTCAGAATTGCACCTTGCAATGTGGAGAAATTACTGTTTGTGCATTTACAATATTCATTGATTTTTGCCATTGAAAAACGTCCAGAAATGTTTGAAGCTACTGACTGAATGAAAGGAGCTGGCATCTCACTCTCTTTGAATTTTCTTTATCATGCTAAGAGGAGCAGGAAAAAGCAAAAAATTTCAGAATTGCACCTTGCAATGTGGAGAAATTACTGTTTGTGCATTTACAATATTCATTGATTTTTGCCATTGAAAAACATCATGTTATTCATATACCAGAAATGTTTGAAGCTACTGACTGAATGAAAAGAGCTGGCATCTCACTCTCTTTGAATCTTCTTTATCATGCTAAGAGGAGCAGGAAAAAGCAAAAAATTTCAGAATTGCACCTTGCAATGTGGAGAAATTACTGTTTGTGCATTTACAATATTCATTGATTTTTGCCATCGAAAAACGTCCAGAAATGTTTGAAGCTACTAACTGAATGAAAGGAGCTGTCATCTCACTCTCTTTGAATCTTCTTTATCATGCTAAGAGGAGCAGGAAAAAGCAAAAAATTTCAGAATTGCACCTTGCAATGCGGAGAAATTACTGTTTGTGCATTTACAATATTCATTGATTTTTGCTATTGAAAAACATCATGTTATTCATATACCAGAAATGTTTGAAGCTACTGACTGAATGAAAAGAGCTGGCATCTCACTCTCTTTGAATCTTCTTTATCATGCTAAGAGGAGCAGGAAAAAGCAAAAAATTTCAGAATTGCACCTTGCAATATGGAGAAATTACTGTTTGTGCATTTACAATATTCATTGATTTTTGCCATTGAAAAACGTCCAGAAATGTTTGAAGCTACTGACTGAATGAAAGGAGCTGGCATCTCACTCTCTTTGAATCTTCTTTATCATGCTAAGAGGAGCAGGAAAAAGCAAAAAATTTCAGAATTGCACCTTGCAATGCGGAGAAATTACTGTTTGTGCATTTACAATATTCATTGATTTTTGACATTGAAAAACATCATGTTATTCATATACCAGAAATGTTTGAAGCTACTGACTGAATGAAAAGAGCTGGCATCTCACTCTCTTTGAATCTTCTTTATCATGCTAAGAGGAGCAGGAAAAAGCAAAAAATTTCAGAATTGCACCTTGCAATGTGGAGAAATTACTGTTTGTGCATTTACAATATTCATTGATTTTTGCCATTGAAAAACGTCCAGAAATGTTTGAAGCTACTGACTGAATGAAAGGAGCTTGCATCTCACTCTCTTTGAATCTTCTTTATCATGCTAAGAGGAGCAGGAAAAAGCAAAAAAATTCAGAATTGCACCTTGCAATGCGGAGAAATTACTGTTTGTGCATTTACAATATTCATAGATTTTTGCCATTGAAAAACATCATGTTATTCATATACCAGAAATGTTTGAAGCTACTGACTGAATGAAAAGAGCTGGCATCTCACTCTCTTTGAATCTTCTTTTTAATGCTAAGAGGAGCAGGAAAAAGCAAAAAAATTCAGAATTGCACCTTGCAATGTGGAGAAATTACTGTTTGTGCATTTACAATATTCATTGATTTTTGCCATTGAAAAACGTCCAGAAATGTTTGAAGCTACTGACTGAATGAAAGGAGCTGGCATCTCACTCTCTTTGAATCTTCTTTATCATGCGAAGAGGAGCAGGAAAAAGCAAAAAATTTCAGAATTGCACCTTGCAATGCGGAGAAATTACTGTTTGTGCATTTACAATATTCATTGATTTTTGCCATTGAAAAACATCATGTTATTCATATACCAGAAATGTTTGAAGCTACTGACTGAATGAAAAGAGCTGGCATCTCACTCTCTTTGAATCTTCTTTATCATGCTAAGAGGAGCAGGAAAAAGCAAAAAATTTCAGAATTGCACCTTGCAATGTGGAGAAATTACTGTTTGTGCATTTACAATATTCATTGATTTTTGCCATTGAAAAACGTCCAGAAATGTTTGAAGCTACTGACTGAATGAAAGGAGCTGGCATCTCATTCTCTTTGAATCTTCTTTATCATGCTAAGAGGAGCAGGAAAAAGCAAAAAAATTCAGAATTGCACCTTGCAATGCGGAGAAATTACTGTTTGTGCATTTACAATATTCATTGATTTTTGCCATTGAAAAACATCATGTTATTCATATACCAGAAATGTTTGAAGCTACTGACTGAATGAAAAGAGCTGGCATCTCACTCTCTTTGAATCTTCTTTATCATGCTAAGAGGAGCAGGAAAAAGCAAAAAATTTCAGAATTGCACCTTGCAATGTGGAGAAATTACTGTTTGTGCATTTACAATATTCATTGATTTTTGCCATTGAAAAACGTCCAGAAATGTTTGAAGCTACTGACTGAATGAAAGGAGCTGGCATCTTACTCTCCTTGAATCTTCTTTATCATGCTAAGAGGAGCAGGAAAAAGCAAAAAATTTCAGAATTGCACCTTGCAATGCGGAGAAATTACTGTTTGTGCATTTACAATATTCATTGATTTTTGCCATTGAAAAACATCATGTTATTCATATACCAGAAATGTTTGAAGCTACTGACTGAATGAAAAGAGCTGGCATCTCACTCTCTTTGAATCTTCTTTATCATGCTAAGAGGAGCAGGAAAAAGCAAAAAATTTCAGAATTGCACCTTGCAATGTGGAGAAATTACTGTTTGTGCATTTACAATATTCATTGATTTTTGCCATTGAAAAACATCCAGAAATGTTTGAAGCTACTGACTGAATGAAAGGAGCTGGAATCTCACTCTCTTTGAATCTTCTTTATCATGCTAAGAGGAGCAGGAAAAAGCAAAAAATTTCAGAATTGCACCTTGCAATGCGTAGAAATTACTGTTTGTGCATTTACAATATTCATTGATTTTTGCCATTGAAAAACATCATGTTATTCATATACCAGAGATGTTTGAAGCTACTGACTGAATGAAAAGAGCTGGCATCTCACTCTCTTTGAATCTTCTTTATCATGCTAAGAGGAGCAGGAAAAAGCAAAAAATTTCAGAATTGCACCTTGCAATGTGGAGAAATTACTGTTTGTGCATTTACAATATTCATTGATTTTTGCCATTGAAAAACGTCCAGAAATGTTTGAAGATCACTGAATGAAAGGAGCTGGCATCTCACTCTCTTTGAATCTTCTTTATCATGCTAAGAGGAGCAGGAAAAAGTAAAAAATTTCAGAATTGCACCTGGCAATGCGGAGAAATTACTGTTTGTGCATTTACAATATTCATTGATTTTTGCCATTGAAAAACATCATGTTATTCATATACCAGAAATGTTTGAAGCTACTGACTGAATGAAAAGAGCTGGCATCTCACTCTCTTTGAATCTTCTTTATCATGCTAAGAGGAGCAGGAAAAAGCAAAAAATTTCAGAATTGCACCTTGCAATGTGGAGAAATTACTGTTTGTGCATTTACAATATTCATTGATTTTTGCCATTGAAAAACGTCCAGAAATGTTTGAAGCTACTGACTGAATGAAAGGAGCTAGCATCTCATTCTCTTTGAATCTTCTTTATCATGCTAAGAGGAGCAGGAAAAAGCAAAAAAATTCAGAATTGCACCTTGCAATGCGGAGAAATTACTGTTTGTGCATTTACAATATTCATTGATTTTTGCCATTGAAAAACATCATGTTATTCATATACCAGAAATGTTTGAAGCTACTGACTGAATGAAAAGAGCTGGCATCTCACTCTCTTTGAATCTTCTTTATCATGCTAAGAGGAGCAGGAAAAAGCAAAAAAATTTCAGAATTGCACCTTGCAATGTGGAGAAATTACTGTTTGTGCATTTACAATATTCATTGATTTTTGCCATTGAAAAACGTCCAGAAATGTTTGAAGCTACTGACTGAATGAAAGGAGCTGGCATCTCACTCTCTTTGAATCTTCTTTATCATGCTAAATGGAGCAGGAAAAAGCAAAAAATTTCAGAATTGCACCTTGCAATGCGGAGAAATTACTGTTTGTGCATTTACAATATTCATTGATTTTTGCCATTGAAAAACATCATGTTATTCATATACCAGAAATGTTTGAAGCTACTGACTGAATGAAAAGAGCTGGCATCTCACTCTCTTTGAATCTTCTTTATCATGCTAAGAGGAGCAGGAAAAAGCAAAAAATTTCAGAATTGCACCTTGCAATGTGGAGAAATTACTGTTTGTGCATTTACAATATTCATTGATTTTTGCCATTGAAAAACGTCCAGAAATGTTTGAAGCTACTGACTGAATGAAAGGAGCTGGCATCTTACTCTCCTTGAATCTTCTTTATCATGCTAAGAGGAGCAGGAAAAAGCAAAAAATTTCAGAATTGCACCTTGCAATGCGGAGAAATTACTGTTTGTGCATTTACAATATTCATTGATTTTTGCCATTGAAAAACATCATGTTATTCATATACCAGAAATGTTTGAAGCTACTGACTGAATGAAAAGAGCTGGCATCTCACTCTCTTTGAATCTTCTTTATCATGCTAAGAGGAGCAGGAAAAAGCAAAAAATTTCAGAATTGCACCTTGCAATGTGGAGAAATTACTGTTTGTGCATTTACAATATTCATTGATTTTTGCCATTGAAAAACGTCCAGAAATGTTTGAAGCTACTGACTGAATGAAAGGAGCTGGCATCTCACTCTCTTTGAATCTTCTTAATAATGCTAAGAGGAGCAGGAAAAAGCAAAAAATTTCAGAATTGCACCTTGCAATGCGGAGAAATTACTGTTTGTGCATTTACAATATTCATTGATTTTTGCCATTGAAAAACATCATGTTATTCATATAACAGAAATGTTTGAAGCTACTGACTGAATGAAATGAGCTGGCATCTCACTCTCTTTGAATCTTCTTTATCATGCTAAGAGGAGCAGGAAAAAGCAAAAAATTTCAGAATTGCACCTTGCAATGTGGAGAAATTACTGTTTGTGCATTTACAATATTCATTGATTTTTGCCATTGAAAAACGTCCAGAAATGTTTGAAGATCACTGAATGAAAGGAGCTGGCATCTCACTCTCTTTGAATCTTCTTTATCATGCTAAGAGGAGCAGGAAAAAGCAAAAAAATTCAGAATTGCACCTTGCAATGTGGAGAAATTACTGTTTGTGCATTTACAATATTCATTGATTTTTGCCATTGAAAAACATCATGTTATTCATATACCAGAAATGTTTGAAGCTACTGACTGAATGAAAAGAGCTGGCATCTCACTCTCTTTGAATCTTCTTTATCATGCTAAGAGGAGCAGGAAAAAGCAAAAAATTTCAGAATTGCACCTTGCAATGTGGAGAAATTACTCTTTGTGCATTTACAATATTCATTGATTTTTGCCATTGAAAAACGTCCAGAAATGTTTGAAGCTACTGACTGAATGAAAGGAGCTGGCATCTCACTCTCTTTGAATCTTCTTTATCATGCTAAGAGGAGCAGGAAAAAGCAAAAAAATTCAGAATTGCACATTGCAATACGGAGAAATTACTGTTTGTGCATTTACAATATTCATTGATTTTTGCCATTGAAAAACATCATGTTATTCATATACCAAAAATGTTTGAAGCTACTGACTGAATAAAAAGAGATGGCATCTCACTCTCTTTGAATCTTCTTTATCATGCTAAGAGGAGCAGGAAAAAGCCAAAAAATTCAGAATTGCACCTTGCAATGTGGAGAAATTACTGTTTGTGCATTTACAATATTCATTGATTTTTGCCATTGAAAAACGTCCAGAAATGTTTGAAGCTACTGACTGAATGAAAGGAGCTGGCATCTCACTCTCTTTGAATCTTTATCATGCTAAGAGGAGCAGGAAAAAGCAAAAAATTTCAGAATTGCACCTTGCAATGCGGAGAAATTACTGTTTGCGCATTTACAATATTCATTGATTTTTGCCATTGAAAAACATCATGTTATTCATATACCAGAAATGTTTGAAGCTACTGACTGAATGAAAAGAGCTGGCATCTCACTCTCTTTGAATCTTCTTTATCATGCTAAGAGGAGCATGAAAAAGCAAAATATTTCAGAATTGCACCTTGCAATGTGGAGAAATTACTGTTTGTGCATTTACAATATTCATTGATTTTTGCCATTGAAAAATGTCCAGAAATGTTTGAAGCTACTGACTGAATGAAAGTTGCTGGCATCTCACTCTCTTTGAATCTTCTTTATCATGCTAAGAGGAGCAGGAAAAAGCAAAAAATTTCAGAATTGCACCTTGCAATGCGGAGAAATTACTGTTTGTGCATTTATAATATTCATTGATTTTTGCCATTGAAAAACATCATGTTATTCATATACCAGAAATGCTTGAAGCTACTGACTGAATGAAAAGAGCTGGCATCTCACTCTCTTTGAATCTTCTTTATCATGCTAAGAGGAGCAGGAAAAAGCAAAAAATTTCAGAATTGCAACTTGCAATGTGGAGAAATTAATGTTTGTGCATTTACAATATTCATTGATTTTTGCCATTGAAAAACGTCCAGAAATGTTTGAAGCTACTGACTGAATGAAAGGAGCTGGCATCTCACCCTCTTTGAATCTTCTTTATCATGCTAAGTGGAGCAGGAAAAAGAAAAAATTTCAGAATTGCACCTTGCAATGCGGAGAAATTACTGTTTGTGCATTTACAATATTCATTGATTTTTGCCATTGAAAAACATCATGTTATTCATATACCAGAAATGTTTGAAGCTACTGACTGAATGAAAAGAGCTGGCATCTCACTCTCTTTGAATCTTCTTTATCATGCTAAGAGGAGCAGGAAAAAGCAAAAAATTTCAGAATTGCACCTTGCAATGTGGAGAAATTACTGTTTGTGCATTTACAATATTCATTGTTTTTTGCCATTGAAAAACGTCCAGAAATGTTTGAAGCTACTGACTGAATGAAAGGAGCTGGCATCTCACTCTCTTTGAATCTTCTTTATCAAGCTAAGAGGAGCAGGAAAAAGCAAAAAATTTCAGAATTTTACCTTGCAATGCGGAGAAATTACTGTTTGTGCATTTACAATATTCATTGATTTTTGCCATTGAAAAACATCATGTTATTCATATACCAGAAATGTTTGAAGCTACTGACTGAATGAAAAGAGCTGGCATCTCACTCTCTTTGAATCTTCTTTATCATGCTAAGAGGAGCAGGAAAAAGCAAAAAATTTCAGAATTGCACCTTGCAATGTGGAGAAATTACTGTTTGTGCATTTACAATATTCATTGATTTTTGCCATTGAAAAACGTCCAGAAATGTTTGAAGCTACTGACTGAATGAAAGGAGCTCGCATCTCACTCTCTTTGAATCTTCTTTATCATGCTAAGAGGAGCAGGAAAAAGCAAAAAATTTCAGAATTGCACCTTGCAATGCGGAGAAATTACTGTTGGTGAATTTACAATATTCATTGATTTTTGCCATTGAAAAACATCATGTTATTCATATAACAGAAATGTTTGAAGCTACTGACTGAATGAAATGAGCTGGCATCTCACTCTCTTTGAATCTTCTTTATCATGCTAAGAGGAGCAGGAAAAAGCAAAAAATTTCAGAATTGCACCTTGCAATGTGGAGAAATTACTGTTTGTGCATTTACAATATTCATTGATTTTTGCCATTGAAAAACGTCCAGAAATGTTTGAAGCTGACTGAATGAAAGGAGCTGGCATCTCACTCTCTTTGAATCTTCTTTATCATGCTAAGAGGAGCAGCAAAAAGCAAAAAATTTCAGAATTGCACCTTGCAATGTGGAGAAATTACTGTTTGTGCATTTACAATATTCATTGATTTTTGCCATTGAAAAACATCATGTTATTCATATACCAGAAATGTTTGAAGCTACTGACTGAATGAAAAGAGCTGGCATCTCACTCTCTTTGAATCTTCTTTATCATGCTAAGAGGAGCAGGAAAAAGCAAAAAATTTCAGAATTGCACCTTGCAATGTGGAGAAATTACTGTTTGTGCATTTACAATATTCATTGATTTTTGCCATTGAAAAACGTCCAGAAATGTTTGAAGCTACTGACTGAATGAAAGGAGCTGGCATCTCACTCTCTTTGAATCTTCTTTATCATGCTAAGAGGAGCAGGAAAAAGCAAAAAAAATCAGAATTGCACATCGCAATGCGTAGAAATTACTGTTTGTGCATTTACAATATTCATTGATTTTTGCCATTGAAAAACATCATGTTATTCATATACCAAAAATGTTTGAAGCTACTGACTGAATAAAAAGAGATGGCATCTCACTCTCTTTGAATCTTCTTTATCATGCTAAGAGGAGCAGGAAAAAGCCAAAAAATTCAGAATTGCACCTTGCAATGTGGAGAAATTACAGTTTGTGCATTTACAATATTCATTGATTTTTGCCATTGAAAAACGTCCAGAAACGTTTGAAGCTACTGACTGAATGAAAGGAGCTGGCATCTCACTCTCTTTGAATCTTAATCATGCTAAGAGGAGCAGGAAAAAGCAAAAAATTTCAGAATTGCACCTTCCAATGCGGAGAAATTACTGTTTGCGCATTTTCAATATTCATTGATTTTTGCCATTGAAAAACATCATGTTATTCATATACCAGAAATGTTTGAAGCTACTGACTGAATGAAAAGAGCTGGCATCTCACTCTCTTTGAATCTTCTTTATCATGCTAAGAGGAGCAGGAAAAAGCAAAAAATTTCAGAATTGCACCTTGCAATGTGGAGAAATTACTGTTTGTGCATTTACAATATTCATTGATTTTTGCCATTGAAAAATGTCCAGAAATGTTTGAAGCTACTGACTGAATGAAAGTTGCTGGCATCTCACTCTCTTTGAATCTTCTTTATCATGCTAAGAGGAGCAGGAAAAAGCAAAAAATTTCAGAATTGCACCTTGCAATGCGGAGAAATTACTGTTTGTGCATTTATAATATTCATTGATTTTTGCCATTGAAAAACATCATGTTATTCATATACCAGAAATGCTTGAAGCTACTGACTGAATGAAAAGAGCTGGCATCTCACTCTCTTTGAATCTTCTTTATCATGCTAAGAGGAGCAGGAAAAAGCAAAAAATTTCAGAATTGCAACTTGCAATGTGGAGAAATTAATGTTTGTGCATTTACAATATTCATTGATTTTTGCCATTGAAAAACGTCCAGAAATGTTTGAAGCTACTGACTGAATGAAAGGAGCTGGCATCTCACTCTCTTTGAATCTTCTTTATCATGCTAAGTGGAGCAGGAAAAAGAAAAAATTTCAGAATTGCACCTTGCAATGCGGAGAAATTACTGTTTGTGCATTTACAATATTCATTGATTTTTGCCATTGAAAAACATCATGTTATTCATATACCAGAAATGTTTGAAGCTACTGACTGAATGAAAAGAGCTGGCATCTCACTCTCTTTGAATCTTCTTTATCATGCTAAGAGGAGCAGGAAAAAGCAAAAAATTTCAGAATTGCACCTTGCAATGTGGAGAAATTACTGTTTGTGCATTTACAATATTCATTGATTTTTGCCATTGAAAAACGTCCAGAAATGTTTGAAGCTACTGACTGAATGAAAGGAGCTGGCATCTCACTCTCTTTGAATCTTCTTTATCAAGCTAAGAGGAGCAGGAAAAAGCAAAAAATTTCAGAATTGCACCTTGCAATGCGGAGAAATTACTGTTTGTGCATTTACAATATTCATTGATTTTTGCCATTGAAAAACATCATGTTATTCATATACCAGAAATGTTTGAAGCTACTGACTGAATGAAAAGAGCTGGCATCTCACTCTCTTTGAATCTTCTTTATCATGCTAAGAGGAGCAGGAAAAAGCAAAAAATTTCAGAATTGCACCTTGCAATGTGGAGAAATTACTGTTTGGGCATTTACAATATTCATTGATTTTTGCCATTGAAAAACGTCCAGAAATGTTTGAAGCTACTGACTGAATGAAAGGAGCTGGCATCTCACTCTCTTTGAATCTTCTTTATCATGCTAAGAGGAGCAGGAAAAAGCAAAAAATTTCAGAATTGCACCTTGCAATGCGGAGAAATTACTGTTTGTGAATTTACAATATTCATTGATTTTTGCCATTGAAAAACATCATGTTATTCATATACCAGAAATTTTTGAAGCTACTGACTGAATGAAAAGAGCTGGCATCTCACTCTCTTTGAATCTTCTTTATCATGCTAAGAGGAGCAGGAAAAAGCAAAAAATTTCAGAATTGCACCTTGCAATGTGGAGAAATTACTGTTTGGGCATTTACAATATTCATTGATTTTTGCCATTGAAAAACGTCCAGAAATGTTTAAAGCTATTGACTGAATGAAAGGAGCTGGCTTCTCACTCTCTTTGAATCTTCTTTATCATGCTAAGAGGAGCAGGAAAAAGCAAAAAATTTCAGAATTGCACCTTGCAATGCGGAGAAATTAGTGTTTGTGCATTTACAATATTCATTGATTTTTGCCATTGAAAAACATCATGTTATTCATATACCAGAGATGTTTGAAGCTACTGACTGAATGAAAAGAGCTGGCATCTCACCCTCTTTGAATATTCTTTATCATGCTAAGAGGAGCAGGAAAAAGCAAAAAATTTCAGAATTGCACCTTGCAATGTGGAGAAATTACTGTTTGTGCATTTACAATATTCATTGATTTTTGCCATTGAAAAACGTCCAGAAATGTTTGAAGCTACTGACTGAATGAAAGGAGCTGGCATCTCACTCTCTTTGAATCTTCTTTATCATGCTAAGAGGAGCAGGAAAAAGCAAAAAAATTCAGAATTGCACCTTGCAATGTGGAGAAATTACTGTTTGTGCATTTACAATATTCATTGATTTTTGCCATTGAAAAACATCATGTTATTCATATACCAGAAATGTTTGAAGCTACTGACTGAATGAAAAGAGCTGGCATCTCACTCTCTTTGAATCTTCTTTATCATGCTAAGAGGAGCAGGAAAAAGCAAAAAAATTCAGAATTGCACCTTACAATGCGGAGAAATTACTGTTTGTGCATTTACAATGTTCATTGATTTTTGCCATTGAAAAACATCATGTTATTCATATACCAGAAATGTTTGAAGCTACTGACTGAATGAAAAGAGATGGCATCTCACTCTCTTTGAATCTTCTTTATCATGCTAAGAGGAGCAGGAAAAAGCAAAAAATTTCAGAATTGCACCTTGCAATGTGGAGAAATTACTGTTTGTGCATTTACAATATTCATTGATTTTTGCCATTGAAAAACGTCCAGAAATGTTTGAAGCTACTGACTGAATGAAAGGAGCTGGCATCTCACTCTCTTTGAATCTTTATCATGCTAAGAGGAGCAGGAAAAAGCAAAAAATTTCAGAATTGCACCTTGCAATGCGGAGAAATTACTGTTTGCGCATTTACAATATTCATTGATTTTTGCCATTGAAAAACATCATGTTATTCATGTACCAGAAATGTTTGAAGCTACTGACTGAATGAAAAGAGCTGGCATCTCACTCTCTTTGAATCTTCTTTATCATGCTAAGAGGAGCAGGAAAAAGCAAAAAATTTCAGAATTGCACCTTGCAATGTGGAGAAATTACTGTTTGTGCATTTACAATATTCATTGATTTTTGCCATTGAAAAACGTCCAGAAATGTTTGAAGCTACTGACTGAATGAAAGGAGCTGGCATCTCACTCTCTTTGAATCTTCTTTATCATGCTAAGAGGAGCAGGAAAAAGCAAAAAAATTCAGAATTGCACCTTGCAATGTGGAGAAATTACTGTTTGTGCATTTACAATATTCATTGATTTTTGCCATTGAAAAACATCATGTTATTCATATACCAGAAATGTTTGAAGCTACTGACTGAATGAAAAGAGCTGGCATCTCACTCTCTTTGAATCTTCTTTATCATGCTAAGAGGAGCAGGAAAAAGCAAAAAATTTCAGAATTGCACCTTGCAATGTGGAGAAATTACTGTTTGTGCATTTACAATATTCATTGATTTTTGCCATTGAAAAACGTCCAGAAATGTTTGAAGCTACTGACTGAATGAAAGGAGCTGGCATCTCACTCTCTTTGAATCTTCTTTATCATGCTAAGAGGAGCAGGAAAAAGCAAAAAAAATCAGAATTGCACATCGCAATGCGTAGAAATTACTGTTTGTGCATTTACAATATTCATTGATTTTTGCCATTGAAAAACATCATGTTATTCATATACCAAAAATGTTTGAAGCTACTGACTGAATAAAAAGAGATGGCATCTCACTCTCTTTGAATCTTCTTTATCATGCTAAGAGGAGCAGGAAAAAGCCAAAAAATTCAGAATTGCACCTTGCAATGTGGAGAAATTACAGTTTGTGCATTTACAATATTCATTGATTTTTGCCATTGAAAAACGTCCAGAAACGTTTGAAGCTACTGACTGAATGAAAGGAGCTGGCATCTCACTCTCTTTGAATCTTAATCATGCTAAGAGGAGCAGGAAAAAGCAAAAAATTTCAGAATTGCACCTTCCAATGCGGAGAAATTACTGTTTGCGCATTTTCAATATTCATTGATTTTTGCCATTGAAAAACATCATGTTATTCATATACCAGAAATGTTTGAAGCTACTGACTGAATGAAAAGAGCTGGCATCTCACTCTCTTTGAATCTTCTTTATCATGCTAAGAGGAGCAGAAAAAAGCAAAAAATTTCAGAATTGCACCTTGCAATGTGGAGAAATTACTGTTTGTGCATTTACAATATTCATTGATTTTTGCCATTGAAAAATGTCCAGAAATGTTTGAAGCTACTGACTGAATGAAAGTTGCTGGCATCTCACTCTCTTTGAATCTTCTTTATCATGCTAAGAGGAGCAGGAAAAAGCAAAAAATTTCAGAATTGCACCTTGCAATGCGGAGAAATTACTGTTTGTGCATTTATAATATTCATTGATTTTTGCCATTGAAAAACATCATGTTATTCATATACCAGAAATGCTTGAAGCTACTGACTGAATGAAAAGAGCTGGCATCTCACTCTCTTTGAATCTTCTTTATCATGCTAAGAGGAGCAGGAAAAAGCAAAAAATTTCAGAATTGCAACTTGCAATGTGGAGAAATTAATGTTTGTGCATTTACAATATTCATTGATTTTTGCCATTGAAAAACGTCCAGAAATGTTTGAAGCTACTGACTGAATGAAAGGAGCTGGCATCTCACTCTCTTTGAATCTTCTTTATCATGCTAAGTGGAGCAGGAAAAAGAAAAAATTTCAGAATTGCACCTTGCAATGCGGAGAAATTACTGTTTGTGCATTTACAATATTCATTGATTTTTGCCATTGAAAAACATCATGTTATTCATATACCAGAAATGTTTGAAGCTACTGACTGAATGAAAAGAGCTGGCATCTCACTCTCTTTGAATCTTCTTTATCATGCTAAGAGGAGCAGGAAAAAGCAAAAAATTTCAGAATTGCACCTTGCAATGTGGAGAAATTACTGTTTGTGCATTTACAATATTCATTGATTTTTGCCATTGAAAAACGTCCAGAAATGTTTGAAGCTACTGACTGAATGAAAGGAGCTGGCATCTCACTCTCTTTGAATCTTCTTTATCAAGCTAAGAGGAGCAGGAAAAAGCAAAAAATTTCAGAATTGCACCTTGCAATGCGGAGAAATTACTGTTTGTGCATTTACAATATTCATTGATTTTTGCCATTGAAAAACATCATGTTATTCATATACCAGAAATGTTTGAAGCTACTGACTGAATGAAAAGAGCTGGCATCTCACTCTCTTTGAATCTTCTTTATCATGCTAAGAGGAGCAGGAAAAAGCAAAAAATTTCAGAATTGCACCTTGCAATGTGGAGAAATTACTGTTTGGGCATTTACAATATTCATTGATTTTTGCCATTGAAAAACGTCCAGAAATGTTTGAAGCTACTGACTGAATGAAAGGAGCTGGCATCTCACTCTCTTTGAATCTTCTTTATCATGCTAAGAGGAGCAGGAAAAAGCAAAAAATTTCAGAATTGCACCTTGCAATGCGGAGAAATTACTGTTTGTGAATTTACAATATTCATTGATTTTTGCCATTGAAAAACATCATGTTATTCATATACCAGAAATTTTTGAAGCTACTGACTGAATGAAAAGAGCTGGCATCTCACTCTCTTTGAATCTTCTTTATCATGCTAAGAGGAGCAGGAAAAAGCAAAAAATTTCAGAATTGCACCTTGCAATGTGGAGAAATTACTGTTTGGGCATTTACAATATTCATTGATTTTTGCCATTGAAAAACGTCCAGAAATGTTTAAAGCTATTGACTGAATGAAAGGAGCTGGCTTCTCACTCTCTTTGAATCTTCTTTATCATGCTAAGAGGAGCAGGAAAAAGCAAAAAATTTCAGAATTGCACCTTGCAATGCGGAGAAATTAGTGTTTGTGCATTTACAATATTCATTGATTTTTGCCATTGAAAAACATCATGTTATTCATATACCAGAGATGTTTGAAGCTACTGACTGAATGAAAAGAGCTGGCATCTCACCCTCTTTGAATATTCTTTATCATGCTAAGAGGAGCAGGAAAAAGCAAAAAATTTCAGAATTGCACCTTGCAATGTGGAGAAATTACTGTTTGTGCATTTACAATATTCATTGATTTTTGCCATTGAAAAACGTCCAGAAATGTTTGAAGCTACTGACTGAATGAAAGGAGCTGGCATCTCACTCTCTTTGAATCTTCTTTATCATGCTAAGAGGAGCAGGAAAAAGCAAAAAAATTCAGAATTGCACCTTGCAATGTGGAGAAATTACTGTTTGTGCATTTACAATATTCATTGATTTTTGCCATTGAAAAACATCATGTTATTCATATACCAGAAATGTTTGAAGCTACTGACTGAATGAAAAGAGCTGGCATCTCACTCTCTTTGAATCTTCTTTATCATGCTAAGAGGAGCAGGAAAAAGCAAAAAAATTCAGAATTGCACCTTACAATGCGGAGAAATTACTGTTTGTGCATTTACAATGTTCATTGATTTTTGCCATTGAAAAACATCATGTTATTCATATACCAGAAATGTTTGAAGCTACTGACTGAATGAAAAGAGATGGCATCTCACTCTCTTTGAATCTTCTTTATCATGCTAAGAGGAGCAGGAAAAAGCAAAAAATTTCAGAATTGCACCTTGCAATGTGGAGAAATTACTGTTTGTGCATTTACAATATTCATTGATTTTTGCCATTGAAAAACGTCCAGAAATGTTTGAAGCTACTGACTGAATGAAAGGAGCTGGCATCTCACTCTCTTTGAATCTTTATCATGCTAAGAGGAGCAGGAAAAAGCAAAAAATTTCAGAATTGCACCTTGCAATGCGGAGAAATTACTGTTTGCGCATTTACAATATTCATTGATTTTTGCCATTGAAAAACATCATGTTATTCATGTACCAGAAATGTTTGAAGCTACTGACTGAATGAAAAGAGCTGGCATCTCACTCTCTTTGAATCTTCTTTATCATGCTAAGAGGAGCAGGAAAAAGCAAAAAATTTCAGAATTGCACCTTGCAATGTGGAGAAATTACTGTTTGTGCATTTACAATATTCATTGATTTTTGCCATTGAAAAACGTCCAGAAATGTTTGAAGCTACTGACTGAATGAAAGGAGCTGGCATCTCACTCTCTTTGAATCTTCTTTATCATGCTAAGAGGAGCAGGAAAAAGCAAAAAAATTCAGAATTGCACCTTACAATGCGGAGAAATTACTGTTTGTGCATTTACAATGTTCATTGATTTTTGCCATTGAAAAACATCATGTTATTCATATACCAGAAATGTTTGAAGCTACTGACTGAATGAAAAGAGATGGCATCTCACTCTCTTTGAATCTTCTTTATCATGCTAAGAGGAGCAGGAAAAAGCAAAAAATTTCAGAATTGCACCTTGCAATGTGGAGAAATTACTGTTTGTGCATTTACAATATTCATTGATTTTTGCCATTGAAAAACGTCCAGAAATGTTTGAAGCTACTGACTGAATGAAAGGAGCTGGCATCTCACTCTCTTTGAATCTTTATCATGCTAAGAGGAGCAGGAAAAAGCAAAAAATTTCAGAATTGCACCTTGCAATGCGGAGAAATTACTGTTTGCGCATTTACAATATTCATTGATTTTTGCCATTGAAAAACATCATGTTATTCATGTACCAGAAATGTTTGAAGCTACTGACTGAATGAAAAGAGCTGGCATCTCACTCTCTTTGAATCTTCTTTATCATGCTAAGAGGAGCAGGAAAAATCAAAAAATTTCAGAATTGCACCTTGCAATGTGGAGAAATTACTGTTTGTGCATTTACAATATTCATTGATTTTTGCCATTGAAAAATGTCCACAAATGTTTGAAGCTACTGACTGAATGAAAGTTGCTGGCATCTCACTCTCTTTGAATCTTCTTTATCATGCTAAGAGGAGCAGGAAAAAGGAAAAAATTTCAGAATTGCTCCTTGCAATGCGGAGAAATTACTGTTTGTGCATTTACAATATTCATTGATTTTTGCCATTGAAAAACATCATGTTATTCATATACCAGAAATGCTTGAAGCTACTGACTGAATGAAAAGAGCTGGCATCTCACTCTCTTTGAATCTTCTTTATCATGCTAAGAGGAGCAGGAAAAAGCAAAAAATTTCAGAATTGCACCTTGCAATGTGGAGAAATTACTGTTTGTGCATTTACAATATTCATTGATTTTTGCCATTGAAAAACGTCCAGAAATGTTTGAAGCTACTGACTGAATGAAAGGAGCTGGCATCTCACTCTCTTTGAATCTTCTTTATCATGCTAAGAGGAGCAGGAAAAAGCAAAAAATTTCAGAATTGCACCTTGCAATGCGGAGAAATTACTGTTTGTGCATTTACAATATTCATTGATTTTTGCCATTGAAAAACATCATGTTATTCATATACCAGAAATGTTTGAAGCTACAGACTGAATGAAAAGGGCTGGTATCTCACTCTCTTTGAATCTTCTTTATCATGCTAAGAGGAGCAGGAAAAAGCAAAAAATTTCAGAATTGCACCTTGCAATGTGGAGAAATTACTGTTTGTGCATTTACAATATTCATTGATTTTTGCCATTGAAAAACGTCCAGAAATGTTTGAAGCTACTGACTGAATGAAAGGAGCTGGCATCTCACTCTCTTTGAATCTTCTTTATCAAGCTAAGAGGAGCAGGAAAAAGCAAAAAATTTCAGAATTGCACCTTGCAATGCGGAGAAATTACTGTTTGTGCATTTACAATATTCATTGATTTTTGCCATTGAAAAACATCATGTTATTCATATACCAGAAATGTTTGAAGCTACTGACTGAATGAAAAGAGCTGGCATCTCACTCTCTTTGAATCTTCTTTATCATGCTAAGAGGAGCAGGAAAAAGCAAAAAATTTCAGAATTGCACCTTGCAATGTGGAGAAATTACTGTTTGTGCATTTACAATATTCATTGATTTTTGCCATTGAAAAACGTCCAGAAATGTTTGAAGCTACTGACTGAATGAAAGGAGCTGGCATCTCACTCTCTTTGAATCTTCTTTATCATGCTAAGAGGAGCAGGAAAAATCAAAAAATTTCAGAATTGCACCTTGCAATGCGGAGAAATTACTGTTTGTGCATTTACAATATTCATTGATTTTTGCCATTGAAAAACGTTATGTTATTCATATACCAGAAATGTTTGAAGCTACTGACTGAATGAAAAGAGCTGGCATCTCACTCTCTTTGAATCTTCTTTATCATGCTAAGAGGAGCAGGAAAAAGCAAAAAATTTCAGAATTGCACCTTGCAATGTGGAGAAATTACTGTTTGTGCATTTACAATATTCATTGATTTTTGCCATTGAAAAACGTCCAGAAATGTTTGAAGCTACTGACTGAATGAAAGGAGCTGGCATCTCACTCTCTTTGAATCTTCTTTATCAAGCTAAGAGGAGCAGGAAAAAGCAAAAAATTTCAGAATTGCACCTTGCAATGAGGAGAAATTATTGTTTGTGCATTTACAATATTCATTGATTTTTGCCATTGAAAAACATCATGTTATTCATATACCAGAAATGTTTGAAGCTACTGACTGAATGAAAAGAGCTGGCATCTCACTCTCTTTGAATCTTCTTTATCATGCTAAGAGGAGCAGGAAAAAGCAAAAAATTTCAGAATTGCACCTTGCAATGTGGAGAAACTACTGTTTGTGCATTTACAATATTCATTGATTTTTGCCATTGAAAAACGTCCAGAAATGTTTAAAGCTATTGACTGAATGAAAGGAGCTGGCTTCTCACTCTCTTTGAATCTTCTTTATCATGCTAAGAGGAGCAGGAAAAAGCAAAAAATTTCAGAATTGCACCTTGCAATGCGGAGAAATTACTGTTTGTGCATTTACAATATTCATTGATTTTTGCCATTGAAAAACATCATGTTATTCATATACCAGAGATGTTTGAAGCTACTGACTGAATGAAAAGAGCTGGCATCTCACTCTCTTTGAATCTTCTTTATCATGCTAAGAGGAGCAGGAAAAAGCAAAAAATTTCAGAATTGCACCTTGCAATGTGGAGAAATTACTGTTTGTGCATTTACAATATTCATTGATTTTTGCCATTGAAAAACGTCCAGAAATGTTTGAAGCTACTGACTGAATGAAAGGAGCTGGCATCTCACTCTCTTTGAATCTTCTTTATCATGCTAAGAGGAGCAGGAAAAAGCAAAAAATTTCAGAATTGCACCTTGCAATGCGGAGAAATTACTGTTTGCGCATTTACAATATTCATTGATTTTTGCCATTGAAAAACATCATGTTATTCATGTAGCAGAAATGTTTGAAGCTACTGACTGAATGAAAAGAGCTGGCATCTCACTCTCTTTGAATCTTCTTTATCATGCTAAGAGGAGCAGGAAAAAGCAAAAAATTTCAGAATTGCACCTTGCAATGTGGAGAAATTACTGTTTGTGCATTTACAATATTCATTGATTTTTGCCATTGAAAAATGTCCACAAATGTTTGAAGCTACTGACTGAATGAAAGTTGCTGGCATCTCACTCTCTTTGAATCTTCTTTATCATGCTAAGAGGAGCAGGAAAAAGCAAAAAATTTCAGAATTGCACCTTGCAATGCGGAGAAATTACTGTTTGTGCATTTACAATATTCATTGATTTTTTGCCATTGAAAAACATCATGTTATTCATATACCAGAAATGTTTGAAGCTACTGACTGAATGAAAAGAGCTGGCATCTCACTCTCTTTGAATCTTCTTTATCATGCTAAGAGGAGCAGGAAAAAGCAAAAAATTTCAGAATTGCACCTTGCAATGTGGAGAAATTACTGTTTGTGCATTTACAATATTCATTGATTTTTGCCATTGAAAAACGTCCAGAAATGTTTGAAGCTACTGACTGAATGAAAGGAGCTGGCATCTCACTCTCTTTGAATCTTTATCATGGTAAGAGGAGCAGGAAAAAGCAAAAAATTTCAGAATTGCACCTTGCAATGCGGAGAAATTACTGTTTGCGCATTTACAATATTCATTGATTTTTGCCATTGAAAAACATCATGTTATTCATGTAGCAGAAATGTTTGAAGCTACTGACTGAATGAAAAGAGCTGGCATCTCACTCTCTTTGAATCTTCTTTATCATGCTAAGAGGAGCAGGAAAAAGCAAAAAATTTCAGAATTGCACCTTGCAATGTGGAGAAATTACTGTTTGTGCATTTACAATATTCATTGATTTTTGCCATTGAAAAATGTCCACAAATGTTTGAAGCTACTGACTGAATGAAAGTTGCTGGCATCTCACTCTCTTTGAATCTTCTTTATCATGCTAAGAGGAGCAGGAAAAAGCAAAAAAATTCAGAATTGCACCTTGCAATGCGGAGAAATTACTGTTTGTGCATTTACAATATTCATTGATTTTTGCCATTGAAAAACATCATGTTATTCATATACCAGAAATGCTTGAAGCTACTGACTGAATGAAAAGAGCTGGCATCTCACTCTCTTTGAATCTTCTTTATCATGCTAAGAGGAGCAGGAAAAAGCAAAAAATTTCAGAATTGCACCTTGCAATGTGGAGAAATTACTGTTTGTGCATTTACAATATTCATTGATTTTTGCCATTGAAAAACGTCCAGAAATGTTTGAAGCTACTGACTGAATGAAAGGAGCTGGCATCTCACTCTCTTTGAATCTTCTTTATCATGCTAAGAGGAGCAGGAAAAAGCAAAAAATTTCAGAATTGCACCTTGCAATGCGGAGAAATTACTGTTTGTGCATTTACAATATTCATTGATTTTTGCCATTGAAAAACATCATGTTATTCATATACCAGAAATGTTTGAAGCTACTGACTGAATGAAAAGAGCTGGCATCTCACTCTCTTTGAATCTTCTTTATCATGCTAAGAGGAGCAGGAAAAAGCAAAAAATTTCAGAATTGCACCTAGCAATGTGAGAAATTACTGTTTGTGCATTTACAATATTCATTGATTTTTGCCATTGAAAAACGTCCAGAAATGTTTGAAGCTACTGACTGAATGAAAGGAGCTGGCATCTTACTCTCTTTGAATCTTCTTTATCATGCTAAGAGGAGCAGGGGAAAAAGCAAAAAATTTCAGAATTGTACCTTGCAATGCGGAGAAATTACTGTTTGTGCATTTACAATATTCATTAATTTTTGCCATTGAAAAACATCATGTTATTCATATACCAGAAATGTTTGAAGCTACTGACTGAATGAAAAGAGCTGGCATCTCACTTTCTTTGAATCTTCTTTATCATGCTAAGAGGAGCAGGAAAAAGCAAAAAATTTCAGAATTGCACCTTGCAATGTGGAGAAATTACTGTTTGTGCATTTACAATATTCATTGATTTTTGCCATTGAAAAACGTCCAGAAATGTTTGAAGCTACTGACTGAATGAAAGGAGCTGGCATCTCACTCTCTTTGAATCTTCTTTATCATGCTAAGAGGAGCAGGAAAAAGCAAAAAATTTCAGAATTGCACCTTGCAATGCGGAGAAATTACTGTTTGTGCATTTACAATATTCATTGATTTTTGCCATTGAAAAATATCATGTTATTCATATACCAGAAATGTTTGAAGCTACTGACTGAATGAAAAGAGCTGGCATCTCACTCTCTTTGAATCTTCTTTATCATGCTAAGAGGAGCAGGAAAAAGCAAAAAAATTCAGAATTGCACCTTGCAATGTGGAGAAATTACTGTTTGTGCATTTACAATATTCATTGATTTTTGCCATTGAAAAACGTCCAGAAATGTTTGAAGCTACTGACTGAATGAAAGGAGCTGGCATCTCACTCTCTTTGAATATTCTTTATCATGCTAAGAGGAGCAGGAAAAAGCAAAAACTTTCAGAATTGCACCTTGCAATGCGGAGAAATTACTGTTTGCGCATTTACAATATTCATTGATTTTTGCCATTGAAAAACATCATGTTATTCATATAGCAGAAATGTTTGAAGCTACTGACTGAATGAAAAGAGCTGGCATCTCACTCTCTTTGAATCTTCTTTATCATGCTAAGAGGAGCAGGAAAAAGCAAAAAATTTCAGAATTGCACCTTGCAATGTGGAGAAATTACTGTTTGTGCATTTACAATATTCATTGATTTTTGCCATTGAAAAATGTCCAGAAATGTTTGAAGCTACTGACTGAATGAAAGTTGCTGGCATCTCACTCTCTTTGAATGTTCTTCATCATGCTAAGAGGAGCAGGAAAAAGCAAAAAATTTCAGAATTGCACCTTGCAATGCGGAGAAATTACTGTTTGTGCATTTACAATATTCATTGATTTTTGCCATTGAAAAACATCATGTTATTCATATACCAGAAATGCTTGAAGCTACTGACTGAATGAAAGGAGCTGGCATCTCACTCTCTTTGAATCTTCTTTATCATGCTAAGAGGAGCAGGAAAAAGCAAAAAATTTCAGAATTGCACCTTGCAATGCGGAGAAATTACTGTTTGTGCATTTACAATATTCATTGATTTTTTGCCATTGAAAAACATCATGTTATTCATATACCAGAAATGTTTGAAGCTACTGACTGAATGAAAAGAGCTGGCATCTCACTCTCTTTGAATCTTCTTTATCATGCTAAGAGGAGCAGGAAAAAGCAAAAAATTTCAGAATTGCACCTTGCAATGTGGAGAAATTACTGTTTGTGCATTTACAATATTCATTGATTTTTGCCATTGAAAAACGTCCAGAAATGTTTGAAGCTACTGACTGAATGAAAGGAGCTGGCATCTCACTCTCTTTGAATCTTTATCATGGTAAGAGGAGCAGGAAAAAGCAAAAAATTTCAGAATTGCACCTTGCAATGCGGAGAAATTACTGTTTGCGCATTTACAATATTCATTGATTTTTGCCATTGAAAAACATCATGTTATTCATGTAGCAGAAATGTTTGAAGCTACTGACTGAATGAAAAGAGCTGGCATCTCACTCTCTTTGAATCTTCTTTATCATGCTAAGAGGAGCAGGAAAAAGCAAAAAAATTCAGAATTGCACCTTGCAATGTGGAGAAATTACTGTTTGTGCATTTACAATATTCATTGATTTTTGCCATTGAAAAATGTCCACAAATGTTTGAAGCTACTGACTGAATGAAAGTTGCTGGCATCTCACTCTCTTTGAATCTTCTTTATCATGCTAAGAGGAGCAGGAAAAAGCAAAAAATTTCAGAATTGCACCTTGCAATGCGGAGAAATTACTGTTTGTGCATTTACAATATTCATTGATTTTTGCCATTGAAAAACATCATGTTATTCATATACCAGAAATGCTTGAAGCTACTGACTGAATGAAAAGAGCTGGCATCTCACTCTCTTTGAATCTTCTTTATCATGCTAAGAGGAGCAGGAAAAAGCAAAAAATTTCAGAATTGCACCTTGCAATGTGGAGAAATTACTGTTTGTGCATTTACAATATTCATTGATTTTTGCCATTGAAAAACGTCCAGAAATGTTTGAAGCGACTGACTGAATGAAAGGAGCTGGCATCTCACTCTCTTTGAATCTTCTTTATCATGCTAAGAAGAGCAGGAAAAAGCAAAAAATTTCAGAATTGCACCTTGCAATGCGGAGAAATTACTGTTTGTGCATTTACAATATTCATTGATTTTTGCCATTGAAAAACATCATGTTATTCATATACCAGAAATGTGTGAAGCTACTGACTGAATGAAAAGAGAGGGCATCTCACTCTCTTTGAATATTCTTTATCATGCTAAGAGTAGCAGGAAAAAGCAAAAAATTTCAGAATTGCACCTTGCAATGTGGAGAAATTACTGTTTGTGCATTTACAATATTCATTGATTTTTGCCATTGAAAGACGTCCAGAAATGTTTGAAGCTACTGACTGAATGAAAGGAGCTGGCATCTCACTCTCTTTGAATCTTCTTTATCATGCTAAGAGGAGCAGGAAAAAGCAAAAAATTTCAGAATTGCACCTTGCAATGCGGAGAAATTACTGTTTGTGCATTTACAATATTCTTTGATTTTTGCCATTGAAAAACATCATGTTATTCATATACCAGAAATGTTTGAAGCTACTGACTGAATGAAAAGAGCTGGCATCTCACTCTCTTTGAATCTTCTTTATCATGCTAAGAGGAGCAGGAAAAAGCAAAAAATTTCAGAATTGCACCTAGCAATGTGAGAAATTACTGTTTGTGCATTTACAATATTCATTGATTTTTGCCATTGAAAAACGTCCAGAAATGTTTGAAGCTACTGACTGAATGAAAGGAGCTGGCATCTTACTCTCTTTGAATCTTCTTTATCATGCTAAGAGGAGCAGGGGAAAAAGCAAAAAATTTCAGAATTGTACCTTGCAATGCGGAGAAATTACTGTTTGTGCATTTACCATATTTATTAATTTTTGCCATTGAAAAACATCATGTTATTCATATACCAGAAATGTTTGAAGCTACTGACTGAATGAAAAGAGCTGGCATCTCACTTTCTTTGAATCTTCTTTATCATGCTAAGAGGAGCAGGAAAAAGCAAAAAATTTCAGAATTGCACCTTGCAATGTGGAGAAATTACTGTTTGTGCATTTACAATATTCATTGATTTTTGCCATTGAAAAACGTCCAGAAATGTTTGAAGCTACTGACTGAATGAAAGGAGCTGGCATCTCACTCTCTTTGAATCTTCTTTATCATGCTAAGAGGAGCAGGAAAAAGCAAAAAATTTCAGAATTGCACCTTGCAATGCGGAGAAATTACTGTTTGTGCATTTACAATATTCATTGATTTTTGCCATTGAAAAATATCATGTTATTCATATAATAGAAATGTTTGAAGCTACTGACTGAATGAAAAGAGCTGGCATCTCACTCTCTTTGAATCTTCTTTATCATGCTAAGAGGAGCAGGAAAAAGCAAAAAAATTCAGAATTGCACCTTGCAATGTGGAGAAATTACTGTTTGTGCATTTACAATATTCATTGATTTTTGCCATTGAAAAACGTCCAGAAATGTTTGAAGCTACTGACTGAATGAAAGGAGCTGGCATCTCACTCTCTTTGAATCTTCTTTATCATGCTAAGAGGAGCAGGAAAAAGCAAAAACTTTCAGAATTGCACCTTGCAATGCGGAGAAATTACTGTTTGCGCATTTACAATATTCATTGATTTTTGCCATTGAAAAACATCATGTTATTCATATACCAGAAATGTTTGAAGCTACTGACTGAATGAAAAGAGCTGGCATCTCACTCTCTTTGAATCTTCTTTATCATGCTAAGAGGAGCAGGAAAAAGCAAAAAATTTCAGAATTGCACCTTGCAATGTGGAGAAATTACTGTTTGTGCATTTACAATATTCATTGATTTTTGCCATTGAAAAATGTCCAGAAATGTTTGAAGCTACTGACTGAATGAAAGTTGCTGGCATCTCACTCTCTTTGAATGTTCTTCATCATGCTAAGAGGAGCAGGAAAAAGCAAAAAATTTCAGAATTGCACCTTGCAATGCGGAGAAATTACTGTTTGTGCATTTACAATATTCATTGATTTTTGCCATTGAAAAACATCATGTTATTCATATACCAGAAATGCTTGAAGCTACTGACTGAATGAAAGGAGCTGGCATCTCACTCTCTTTGAATCTTCTTTATCATGCTAAGAGGAGCAGGAAAAAGCAAAAAATTTCAGAATTGCACCTTGCAATGCGGAGAAATTACTGTTTGTGCATTTACAATATTCATTGATTTTTGCCATTGAAAAACATCATGTTATTCATGTACCAGAAATGTTTGAAGCTACTGACTGAATGAAAAGAGCTGGCATCTCACTCTCTTTGAATCTTCTTTATCATGCTAAGAGGAGCAGGAAAAAGCAAAAAATTTCAGAATTGCACCTTGCAATGTGGAGAAATTACTGTTTGTGCATTTACAATATTCATTGATTTTTGCCATTGAAAAATGTCCACAAATGTTTGAAGCTACTGACTGAATGAAAGTTGCTGGCATCTCACTCTCTTTGAATCTTCTTTATCATGCTAAGAGGAGCAGGAAAAAGCAAAAAAATTCAGAATTGCACCTTGCAATGCGGAGAAATTACTGTTTGTGCATTTACAATATTCATTGATTTTTGCCATTGAAAAACATCATGTTATTCATATACCAGAAATGCTTGAAGCTACTGACTGAATGAAAAGAGCTGGCATCTCACTCTCTTTGAATCTTCTTTATCATGCTAAGAGGAGCAGGAAAAAGCAAAAAATTTCAGAATTGCACCTTGCAATGTGGAGAAATTACTGTTTGTGCATTTACAATATTCATTGATTTTTACCATTGAAAAACGTCCAGAAATGTTTGAAGCTACTGACTGAATGAAAGGAGCTGGCATCTCACTCTCTTTGAATCTTCTTTATCATGCTAAGAGGAGCAGGAAAAAGCAAAAAATTTCAGAATTGCACCTTGCAATGCGGAGAAATTACTGTTTGTGCATTTACAATATTCATTGATTTTTGCCATTGAAAAACATCATGTTATTCATATACCAGAAATGTTTGAAGCTACTGACTGAATGAAAAGAGCTGGCATCTCACTCTCTTTGAATCTTCTTTATCATGCTTAGAGGAGCAGGAAAAAGGAAAAAATTTCAGAATTGCACCTTGCAATGTGGGAAATTACTGTTTGTGCATTTACAATATTCATTGATTTTTGCCATTGAAAAACGTCCTGAAATGTTTGAAGCTACTGACTGAATGAAAGGAGCTGGCATCTTACTCTCTTTGAATCTTCTTTATCATGCTAAGAGGAGCAGGGGAAAAAGCAAAACATTTCAGAATTGTACCTTGCAATGCGGAGAAATTACTGTTTGTGCATTTACAATATTCATTGATTTTTGCCATTGAAAAACATCATGTTATTCATATACCAGAAATGTTTGAAGCTACTGACTGAATGAAAAGAGCTGGCATCTCACTCTCTTTGAATCTTCTTTATCATGCTAAGAGGAGCAGGAAAAAGCAAAAAATTTCAGAATTTCACCTTGCAATGTGGAGAAATTACTGTTTGTGCATTTACAATATTCATTGATTTTTGCCATTGAAAAACGTCCAGAAATGTTTGAAGCTACTGACTGAATGAAAGGAGCTGGCATCTCACTCTCTTTGAATCTTCTTTATCATGCTAAGAGGAGCAGGAAAAAGGAAAAAATTTCAGAATTGCACCTTGCAATGCGGAGAAATTACTGTTTGCGCATTTACAATATTCATTGATTTTTGCCATTGAAAAACATCATGTTATTCATATACCAGAAATGTTTGAAGCTACTGACTGAATGAAAAGAGCTGGCATCTCACTCTCTTTGAATCTTCTTTATCATGCTAAGAGGAGCAGGAAAAAGCAAAAAATTTCAGAATTGCACCTTGCAATGTGGAGAAATTACTGTTTGTGCATTTACAATATTCATTGATTTTTGCCATTGAAAAATGTCCAGAAATGTGTGAAGCTACTGACTGAATGAAAGTTGCTGGCATCTCACTCTCTTTGAATCTTCTTTATCCTGCTAAGAGGAGCAGGAAAAAGCAAAAAATTTCAGAATTGCACCTTGCAATGCGGAGAAATTACTGTTTGTCCATTTACAATATTCATTGATTTTTGCCATTGAAAAACATCATGTTATTCATATACCAGAAATGTTTGAAGCTACTGACTGAATGAAAAGAGCTGGCATCTCACTCTCTTTGAATCTTCTTTATCATGCTAAGAGGAGCAGAAAAAAGCAAAAAATTTCAGAATTGCACCTTGCAATGTGAGAAATTACTGTTTGTGCATTTACAATATTCATTGATTTTTGCCATTGAAAAACGTCCAGAAATGTTTGAAGCTACTGACTGAATGAAAGGAGCTGGCATCTCACTCTCTTTGAATCTTCTTTATCATGCTAAGAGGAGCAGGAAAAAGGAAAAAATTTCAGAATTGCACCTTGCAATGCGGAGAAATTACTGTTTGCGCATTTACAATATTCATTGATTTTTGCCATTGAAAAACATCATGTTATTCATATACCAGAAATGTTTGAAGCTACTGACTGAATGAAAAGAGCTGGCATCTCACTCTCTTTGAATCTTCTTTATCATGCTAAGAGGAGCAGGAAAAAGCAAAAAATTTCAGAATTGCACCTTGCAATGCGGAGAAATTACTGTTAGTGCATTTACAATATTCATTGATTTTTGCCATTGAAAAATATCATGTTATTCATATACCAGAATTGTTTGAAGCTACTGACTGAATGAAAAGAGCTGGCATCTCACTCTCTTTGAATCTTCTTTATCATGCTAAGAGGAGCAGGAAAAAGCAAAAAATTTCAGAATTGCACCTTGCAATGTGGAGAAATTACTGTTTGTGCATTTACAATATTCATTGATTTTTGCCATTGAAAAACGTCCAGAAATGTTTGAAGCTACTGACTGAATGAAAGGAGCTGGCATCTCACTCTCTTTGAATCTTCTTTATCATGCTAAGAGGAGCAGGAAAAAGCAAAAAATTTCAGAATTGCATCTTGCAATGCGGAGAAATTACTGTTTGTGCATTTACAATATTCATTGATTTTTGCCATTGAAAAACATCATGTTATTCATATACCAGAAATGTTTGAAGCTACTGACTGAATGAAAAGAGCTGGCATCTCACTCTCTTTGAATCTTCTTTATCATGCTAAGAGGAGCAGGAAAAAGCAAAAAATTTCAGAATTGCACCTTGCAATGTGGAGAAATTACTGTTTGTGCATTTACAATATTCATTGATTTTTGCCATTGAAAAACGTCCAGAAATGTTTGAAGCTACTGACTGAATGAAAGGAGCTGGCATCTCACTCTCTTTGAATCTTCTTTATCATGCTAAGAGGAGCAGGAAAAAGCAAAAAATTTCAGAATTGCACCTTACAATGCGGAGAAATTACTGTTTGCGCATTTACAATATTCATTGATTTTTGCCATTGAAAAACATCATGTTATTCATATACCAGAAATGTTTGAAGCTACTGACTGAATGAAAAGAGCTGGCATCTCACTCTCTTTGAATCTTCTTTATCATGCTAAGAGGAGCAGGAAAAAGCAAAAAATTTCAGAATTGCACCTTGCAATGTGGAGAAATTACTGTTTGTGCATTTACAATATTCATTGATTTTTGCCATTGAAAAATGTCCAGAAATGTTTGAATCTACTGACTGAATGAAAGTTGCTGGCATCTCACTCTCTTTGAATCTTCTTTATCATGCTAAGAGGAGCAGGAAAAAGCAAAAAATTTCAGAATTGCACCTTGCAATGCGGAGAAATTACTGTTTGTGCATTTACAATATTCATTGATTTTTGCCATTGAAAAACATCATGTTATTCATATACCAGAAATGCTTGAAGCTACTGACTGAATGAAAGGAGCTGGCATCTCACTCTCTTTGAATCTTCTTTATCATGCAAAGAGGAGCAGGAAAAAGCAAAAAATTTCAGAATTGCACCTTGCAATGCGGAGAAATTACTGTTTGTGCATTTACAATATTCATTGATTTTTGCTATTGAAAAACATCGTTATTCATATACCAGAAATGTTTGAAGCTACTGACTGAATGAAAAGAGCTGGCATCTCACTCTCTTTGAATCTTCTTTATCATGCTAAGAGGAGCAGGAAAAAGCAAAAAATTTCAGAATTGCACCTTGCAATGTGGAGAAATTACTGTTTGTGCATTTACAATATTCATTGATTTTTGCCATTGAAAAACGTCCAGAAATGTTTGAAGCTACTGACTGAATGAAAGGAGCTGGCATCTCACTCTCTTTGAATCTTCTTTATCATGCTAAGAGGAGCAGGAAAAAGCAAAAAATTTCAGAATTACACCTTGCAATGCGGAGAAATTACTGTTTGTGCATTTACAATATTCATTGATTTTTGCCTTTGAAAAACATCATGTTATTCATATACCAGAAATGTTTGAAGCTACTGACTGAATGAAAAGAGCTGGCATCTCACTCTCTTTGAATCTTCTTTATCATGCTAAGAGGAGCAGGAAAAAGCAAAAAATTTCAGAATTGCACCTTGCAATGTGGAGAAATTACTGTTTGTGCATTTACAATATTCATTGATTTTTGCCATTGAAAAACGTCCAGAAATGTTTGAAGCTACTGACTGAATGAAAGGAGCTGGCATCTTACTCTCTTTGAATCTTCTTTATCATGCTAAGAGGAGCAGGAAAAAGCAAAAAATTTCAGAATTGCACCTTGCAATGCGGAGAAATTACTGTTTGTGCATTTACAATATTCATTGATTTTTGCCATTGAAAAACATCATGTTATTCATATACCAGAAATGTTTGAAGCTACTGACTGAATGAAAAGAGCTGGCATCTCACTCTCTTTGAATCTTCTTTATCATGCTAAGAGGAGCAGGAAAAAGCAAAAAATTTCAGAATTGCACCTTGCAATGCGGAGAAATTACTGTTTGTCCATTTACAATATTCATTGATTTTTGCCATTGAAAAACATCATGTTATTCATATACCAGAAATGTTTGAAGCTACTGACTGAATGAAAAGAGCTGGCATCTCACTCTCTTTGAATCTTCTTTATCATGCTAAGAGGAGCAGAAAAAAGCAAAAAATTTCAGAATTGCACCTTGCAATGTGAGAAATTACTGTTTGTGCATTTGCAATATTCATTGATTTTTGCCATTGAAAAACGTCCAGAAATGTTTGAAGCTACTGACTGAATGAAAGGAGCTGGCATCTTACTCTCTTTGAATCTTCTTTATCATGCTAAGAGGAGCAGGGGAAAAAGCAAAACATTTCAGAATTGTACCTTGCAATGCGGAGAAATTACTGTTTGTGCATTTACAATATTCATTGATTTTTGCCATTGAAAAACATCATGTTATTCATATAGCAGAAATGTTTGAAGCTACTGACTGAATGAAAAGAGCTGGCATCTCACTCTCTTTGAATCTTCTTTATCATGCTAAGAGGAGCAGGAAAAAGCAAAAAATTTCAGAATTTCACCTTGCAATGTGGAGAAATTACTGTTTGTGCATTTACAATATTCATTGATTTTTGCCATTGAAAAACGTCCAGAAATGTTTGAAGCTACTGACTGAATGAAAGGAGCTGGCATCTCACTCTCTTTGAATCTTCTTTATCATGCTAAGAGGAGCAGGAAAAAGGAAAAAATTTCAGAATTGCACCTTGCAATGCGGAGAAATTACTGTTTGCGCATTTACAATATTCATTGATTTTTGCCATTGAAAAACATCATGTTATTCATATACCAGAAATGTTTGAAGCTACTGACTGAATGAAAAGAGCTGGCATCTCACTCTCTTTGAATCTTCTTTATCATGCTAAGAGGAGCAGGAGAAAGCAAAAAATTTCAGAATTGCACCTTGCAATGCGGAGAAATTACTGTTAGTGCATTTACAATATTCATTGATTTTTGCCATTGAAAAATATCATGTTATTCATATACCAGAATTGTTTGAAGCTACTGACTGAATGAAAAGAGCTGGCATCTCACTCTCTTTGAATCTTCTTTATCATGCTAAGAGGAGCAGGAAAAAGCAAAAAATTTCAGAATTGCACCTTGCAATGTGGAGAAATTACTGTTTGTGCATTTACAATATTCATTGATTTTTGCCATTGAAAAACGTCCAGAAATGTTTGAAGCTACTGACTGAATGAAAGGAGCTGGCATCTCACTCTCTTTGAATCTTCTTTATCATGCTAAGAGGAGCAGGAAAAAGCAAAAAATTTCAGAATTGCATCTTGCAATGCGGAGAAATTACTGTTTGTGCATTTACAATATTCATTGATTTTTGCCATTGAAAAACATCATGTTATTCATATACCAGAAATGTTTGAAGCTACTGACTGAATGAAAAGAGCTGGCATCTCACTCTCTTTGAATCTTCTTTATCATGCTAAGAGGAGCAGGAAAAAGCAAAAAATTTCAGAATTGCACCTTGCAATGTGGAGAAATTACTGTTTGTGCATTTACAATATTCATTGATTTTTGCCATTGAAAAACGTCCAGAAATGTTTGAAGCTACTGACTGAATGAAAGGAGCTGGCATCTCACTCTCTTTGAATCTTCTTTATCATGCTAAGAGGAGCAGGAAAAAGCAAAAAATTTCAGAATTGCACCTTACAATGCGGAGAAATTACTGTTTGCGCATTTACAATATTCATTGATTTTTGCCATTGAAAAACATCATGTTATTCATATACCAGAAATGTTTGAAGCTACTGACTGAATGAAAAGAGCTGGCATCTCACTCTCTTTGAATCTTCTTTATCATGCTAAGAGGAGCAGGAAAAAGCAAAAAATTTCAGAATTGCACCTTGCAATGTGGAGAAATTACTGTTTGTGCATTTACAATATTCATTGATTTTTGCCATTGAAAAATGTCCAGAAATGTTTGAATCTACTGACTGAATGAAAGTTGCTGGCATCTCACTCTCTTTGAATCTTCTTTATCATGCTAAGAGGAGCAGGAAAAAGCAAAAAATTTCAGAATTGCACCTTGCAATGCGGAGAAATTACTGTTTGTGCATTTACAATATTCATTGATTTTTGCCATTGAAAAACATCATGTTATTCATATACCAGAAATGCTTGAAGCTACTGACTGAATGAAAGGAGCTGGCATCTCACTCTCTTTGAATCTTCTTTATCATGCTAAGAGGAGCAGGAAAAAGCAAAAAATTTCAGAATTGCACCTTGCAATGTGGAGAAATTACTGTTTGTGCATTTACAATATTCATTGATTTTTGCCATTGAAAAACGTCCAGAAATGTTTGAAGCTACTGACTGAATGAAAGGAGCTGGCATCTTACTCTCTTTGAATCTTCTTTATCATGCTAAGAGGAGCAGGAAAAAGCAAAAAATTTCAGAATTGCACCTTGCAATGCGGAGAAATTACTGTTTGTGCATTTACAATATTCATTGATTTTTGCCATTGAAAAACATCATGTTATTCATATACCAGAAATGTTTGAAGCTACTGACTGAATGAAAAGAGCTGGCATCTCACTCTCTTTGAATCTTCTTTATCATGCTAAGAGGAGCAGGAAAAAGCAAAAAATTTCAGAATTGCACCTTGCAATGCGGAGAAATTACTGTTTGTGCATTTACAATATTCATTGATTTTTGCCATTGAAAAATATCATGTTATTCATATACCAGAATTGTTTGAAGCTACTGACTGAATGAAAAGAGCTGGCATCTCACTCTCTTTGAATCTTCTTTATCATGCTAAGAGGAGCAGGAAAAAGCAAAAAATTTCAGAATTGCACCTTGCAATGTGGAGAAATTACTGTTTGTGCATTTACAATATTCATTGATTTTTGCCATTGAAAAACATCCAGAAATGTTTGAAGCTACTGACTGAATGAAAGGAGCTGGCATCTCACTCTCTTTGAATCTTCTTTATCATGCTAAGAGGAGCAGGAAAAAGCAAAAAATTTCAGAATTGCACCTTGCAATGCGGAGAAATTACTGTTTGTGCATTTACAATATTCATTGATTTTTGCCATTGAAAAATATCATGTTATTCATATACCAGAAATGTTTGAAGCTACTGACTGAATGAAAAGAGCTGGCATCTCACTCTCTTTGAATCTTCTTTATCATGCTAAGAGGAGCAGGAAAAAGCAAAAAATTTCAGAATTGCACCTTGCAATGTGGAGAGATTACTGTTTGTGCATTTACAATATTCATTGATTTTTGCCATTGAAAAACGTCCAGAAATGTTTGAAGCTACTGACTGAATGAAAGGAGCTGGCATCTCACTCTCTTTGAATCTTCTTTATCATGCTAAGAGGAGCAGGAAAAAGCAAAAAATTTCAGAATTGCACCTTGCAATGCGGAGAAATTACTGTTTGTGCATTTACAATATTCATTGATTTTTGCCATTGAAAAACATCATGTTATTCATATACCAGAAATGTTTGAAGCTACTGACTGAATGAAAAGAGCTGGCATCTCACTCTCTTTGAATCTTCTTTATCATGCTAAGAGGAGCAGGAAAAAGCAAAAAATTTCAGAATTGCACCTTGCAATGTGGAGAAATTACTGTTTGTGCATTTACAATATTCATTGATTTTTGCCATTGAAAAACGTCCAGAAATGTTTGAAGCTACTGACTGAATGAAAGGAGCTGTCATCTCACTCTCTTTGAATCCTCTTTATCATGCTAAGAGGAGCAGGAAAAAGCAAACAATTTCAGAATTGCACCTTGCAATGCGGAGAAATTACTGTTTGTGCATTTACTATATTCATTGATTTTTGCCATTGAAAAACATCATGTTATTCATATACCAGAAAAGTTTGAAGCTACTGACTGAATGAAAAGAGCTGGCATATCACTCTCTTTGAATCTTCTTTATCATGCTAAGAGGAGCAGGAAAAAGCAAAAAATTTCAGAATTGCACCTTGCAATGTGGAGAAATTACTGTTTGTGCATTTACAATATTCATTGATTTTTGCCATTGAAAAACGTCCAGAAATGTTTGAAGCTACTGACTGAATGAAAGGAGCTGGCATCTCACTCTCTTTGAATCTTCTTCATCATGCTAAGAGGAACAGGAAAAAGCAAAAAATTTCAGAATTGCACCTTGCAATGCGGAGAAATTTCTGTTTGTGCATTTACAATATTCATTGATTTTTGCCATTGAAAAACATCATGTTATTCATATACCAGAAATGTTTGAAGCTACTGACTGAATGAAAAGAGCTGGCATCTCACTCTTTGAATCTTTTTTATCATGCTAAGAGGAGCAGGAAAAAGCAAAAAATTTCAGAATTGCACCTTGCAATGTGGAGAAATTCCTGTTTGTGCATTTACAATATTCATTGATTTTTGCCATTGAAAAACGTCCAGAAATGTATGAAGCTACTGACTGAATGAAAGGAGCTGGCATCTCACTCTCTTTGAATCTTCTTTATCATGCTAAGAGGAGCAGGAAAAAGCAAAAAATTTCAGAATTGCACCTTGCAATGCGGAGAAATTACTGTTTGTGCATTTACAATATTCATTGATTTTTGCCATTGAAAAACATCATGTTATTCATATACCAGAAATGTTTGAAGCTACTGACTGAATGAAAAGAGCTGGCATCTCACTCTCTTTGAATCTTCTTTATCATGCTAAGAGGAGCTGGAAAAAGCAAAAAATTTCAGAATTGCACCTTGCAATGTGGAGAAATTACTGTTTGTGCATTTACAATATTCATTGATTTTTGCCATTGAAAAACGTCCAGAAATGTTTGAAGCTACTGACTGAATGAAAGGAGCTGGCATCTCACTCTCTTTAAATCTTCTTTATCATGCTAAGAGGAGCAGGAAAAAGCAAAATATTTCAGAATTGCACCTTGCAATGCGGAGAAACTACTGTTTGTGCATTTACAATATTCATTGATTTTTGCCATTGAAAAACATCATGTTATTCATATACCAGAAATGTTTGAAGCTACTGACTGAATGAAAAGAGCTGGCATCTCACTCTCTTTGAATCTTCTTTATCATGCTAAGAGGAGCAGGAAAAAGCAAAAAATTTCAAAATTGCACCTTGCAATGTGGAGAAATTACTGTTTGTGCATTTACAATATTCATTGATTTTTGCCATTGAAAAACGTCCAGAAATGTTTGAAGCTACTGACTGAATGAAAGGAGCTGGCATCTCACTCTCTTTGAATCTTCTTTATCATGCGAAGAGGACCAGGAAAAAGCAAAAAATTTCAGAATTGCACCTTGCAATGCGGAGAAATTACTGTTTGTGCATTTACAATATTCATTGATTTTTGCCATTGAAAAACATCATGTTATTCATATACCAGAAATGTTTGAAGCTACTGACTGAATGAAAAGAGCTGGCATCTCACTCTCTTTGAATCTTCTTTATCATGCTAAGAGGAGCAGGAAAAAGCAAAAAATTTCAGAATTGCACCTTGCAATGTGGAGAAATTACTGTTTGTGCATTTACAATATTCATTGATTTTTGCCATTGAAAAACATCCAGAAATGTTTGAAGCTACTGACTGAATGAAAGGAGCTGGCATCTCACTCTCTTTGAATCTTCTTTATCATGCTAAGAGGAGCAGGAAAAAGCAAAAAATTTCAGAATTGCACCTTGCAATGCGGAGAAATTACTGTTTGTGCATTTACAATATTCATTGATTTTTGCCATTGAAAAACATCATGTTATTCATATACCAGAAATGTTTGAAGCTACTGACTGAATGAAAAGAGCTGGCATCTCACTCTCTTTGAATCTTCTTTATCATGCTAAAAGAAGCAAGAAAAAGCAAAAAATTTCAGAATTGCACCTTACAATTTGGAGAAATTACTGTTTGTGCATTTACAATATTCATTGATTTTTGCCATTGAAAAACGTCCAGAAATGTTTGAAGCTACTGACTGAATGAAAGGAGCTGGCATCTCACTCTCTTTGAATCTTCTTTATCATGCTAAGAGGAGCAGGAAAAAGCAAAAAATTTCAGAATTGCACCTTGCAATGCGGAGAAATTACTGTTTGTGCATTTACAATATTCTTTGATTTTTGCCATTGAAAAACATCATGTTATTCATATACCAGAAATGTTTGAAGCTACTGACTGAATGAAAAGAGCTGGCATCTCACTCTCTTTGAATCTTCTTTATCATGCTAAGAGGAGCAGGAAAAAGCAAAAAATTTCAAAATTGCACCTTGCAATGTGGAGAAATTACTGTTTGTGCATTTACAATATTCATTGATTTTTGCCATTGAAAAACATCCAGAAATGTTTGAAGCTACTGACTGAATGAAAGGAGCTGGCATCTCACTCTCTTTGAATCTTCTTTATCATGCGAAGAGGACCAGGAAAAAGCAAAAAATTTCAGAATTGCACCTTGCAATGCGGAGAAATTACTGTTTGTGCATTTACAATATTCATTGATTTTTGCCATTGAAAAACATCATGTTATTCATATACCAGAAATGTTTGAAGCTACTGACTGAATGAAAAGAGCTGGCATCTCACTCTCTTTGAATCTTCTTTATCATGCTAAGAGGAGCAGGAAAAAGCAAAAAATTTCAGAATTGCACCTTGCAATGTGGAGAAATTACTGTTTGTGCATTTACAATATTCATTGATTTTTGCCATTGAAAAACATCCAGAAATGTTTGAAGCTACTGACTGAATGAAAGGAGCTGGCATCTCACTCTCTTTGAATCTTCTTTATCATGCTAAGAGGAGCAGGAAAAAGCAAAAAATTTCAGAATTGCACCTTGCAATGCGGAGAAATTACTGTTTGTGCATTTACAATATTCATTGATTTTTGCCATTGAAAAACATCATGTTATTCATATACCAGAAATGTTTGAAGCTACTGACTGAATGAAAAGAGCTGGCATCTCACTCTCTTTGAATCTTCTTTATCATGCTAAAAGAAGCAAGAAAAAGCAAAAAATTTCAGAATTGCACCTTACAATTTGGAGAAATTACTGTTTGTGCATTTACAATATTCATTGATTTTTGCCATTGAAAAACGTCCAGAAATGTTTGAAGCTACTGACTGAATGAAAGGAGCTGGCATCTCACTCTCTTTGAATCTTCTTTATCATGCTAAGAGGAGCAGGAAAAAGCAAAAAATTTCAGAATTGCACCTTGCAATGCGGAGAAATTACTGTTTGTGCATTTACAATATTCTTTGATTTTTGCCATTGAAAAACATCATGTTATTCATATACCAGAAATGTTTGAAGCTACTGACTGAATGAAAAGAGCTGGCATCTCACTCTCTTTGAATCTTCTTTATCATGCTAAGAGGAGCAGGAAAAAGCAAAAAATTTCAAAATTGCACCTTGCAATGTGGAGAAATTACTGTTTGTGCATTTACAATATTCATTGATTTTTGCCATTGAAAAACGTCCAGAAATGTTTGAAGCTACTGACTGAATGAAAGGAGCTGGCATCTCACTCTCTTTGAATCTTCTTTATCATGCGAAGAGGACCAGGAAAAAGCAAAAAATTTCAGAATTGCACCTTGCAATGCGGAGAAATTACTGTTTGTGCATTTACAATATTCATTGATTTTTGCCATTGAAAAACATCATGTTATTCATATACCAGAAATGTTTGAAGCTACTGACTGAATGAAAAGAGCTGGCATCTCACTCTCTTTGAATCTTCTTTATCATGCTAAGAGGAGCAGGAAAAAGCAAAAAATTTCAGAATTGCACCTTGCAATGTGGAGAAATTACTGTTTGTGCATTTACAATATTCATTGATTTTTGCCATTGAAAAACGTCCAGAAATGTTTGAAGCTACTGTCTAAATGAAAGGAGCTGGCATCTCACTCTCTTTGAATCTTCTTTATCATGCTAAGAGGAGCAGGAGAAAGCAAAAAATTTCAGAATTGCACCTTGCAATGCGGAGAAATTACTGTTTGTGCATTTACAATATTCATTGATTTTTGCCATTGAAAAACATCATGTTATTCATATACCAGAAATGTTTGAAGCTACTGACTGAATGAAAAGAGCTGGCATCTCACTCTCTTTGAATCTTCTTTATCATGCTAAGAGGAGCAGGAAAAAGCAAAAAATTTCAGAATTGCACCTTGCAATGTGGAGAAATTACTGTTTGTGCATTTACAATATTCATTGATTTTTGCCATTGAAAAAAAGTCCAGAAATGTTTGAAGCTACTGACTGAATGAAAGGAGCTGGCATCTCACTCTCTTTGAATCTTCTTTATCATGCTAAGAGGAGCAGGAAAAAGCAAAAAATTTCAGAATTGCACCTTGCAATGCGGAGAAATTACTGTTTGTGCATTTACAATATTCATTGAATTTTGCAATTGAAAAACATCATGTTATTCATATACCAGAAATGTTTGAAGCTACTGACTGAATGAAAAGAGCTGGCATCTCACTCTCTTTGAATCTTCTTTATCATGCTAAGAGGAGCAGGAAAAAGCAAAAAATTTCAGAATTGCACCTTGCAATGTGGAGAAATTACTGTTTGTGCATTTACAATATTCATTGATTTTTGCCATTGAAAAACGTCCAGAAATGTTTGAAGCTACTGACTGAATGAAAGGAGCTGGCATCTCACTCTCTTTGAATCTTCTTTATCATGCTAAGAGGAGCAGGAAAAAGCAAAAAATTTCAGAATTGCTCCTTGCAATGCGGAGAAATTACTGTTTGTGCATTTACAATATTCATTGATTTTTGCCATTGAAAAACATCATGTTATTCATATACCAGAAATGTTTGAAGCTACTGACTGAATGAAAAGAGCTGGCATCTCACTCTCTTTGAATCTTCTTTATCATGCTAAGAGGAGCAGGAAAAAGCAAAAAATTTCAGAATTGCACCTTGCAATCTGGAGAAATTACTGTTTGTGCATTTACAATATTCATTGATTTTTTACATTGAAAAACATCCAGAAATGTTTGAAGCTACTGACTGATTGAAAGGAGCTGGCATCTCACTCTCTTTGAATCTTCTTTATCATGCTAAGAGGAGCAGGAAAAAGCAAAAAATTTCAGAATTGCACCTTGCAATGCGGAGAAATTACTGTTTGTGCATTTACAATATTCATTGATTTTTGCCATTGAAGAACATCATGTTATTCATATACCAGAAATGTTTAAAGCTACTGACTGAATGAAAAGAGCTGGCATCTCACTCTCTTTGAATCTTCTTTATCATGCTAAGAGGAGCAGGAAAAAGCAAAAAATTTCAGAATTGCACCTTGCAATGTGGAGAAATTACTGTTTGTGCATTTACAATATTCATTGATTTTTGCCATTGAAAAACGTCCAGAAATGTTTGAAGCTACTGACTGAATGAAAGGAGCTGGCATCTCACTCTCTTTGAATCTTCTTTATCATGCTAAGAGGAGCAGGAATAAGCAAAAAATTTCAGAATTGCATCTTGCAATGCGGAGAAATTACTGTTTGTGCATTTAAAATATTCTTTGATTTTTGCCATTGAAAAACATCATGTGATTCATATACCAGAAATATTTGAAGCTACTGACTGAATGAAAAGAGCTGGCATCTCACTCTCTTTGAATCTTCTTTATCATGCTAAGAGGAACAGGAAAAAGCAAAAAATTTCAGAATTGCACCTTGCAATGTGGAGAAATTACTGTTTGTTCATTTACAATATTCATTGATTTTTGCCATTGAAAAACGTCCAGAAATGTTTGAAGCTACTGACTGAATGAAAGGAGCTGGCATCTCACTCTCTTTGAATATTCTTTATCATGCTAAGAGGAGCAGGAAAAAGCAAAAAATTTCAGAATTGCACCTTGCAATGCGGAGAAATTACTGTTTGTGCATTTACAATATTCATTGATTTTTGCCATTGAAAAACATCATGTTATTCATATACCAGAAATGTTTGAAGCTACTGACTGAATGAAAAGAGCTGGCATCTCACTCTCTTTGAATCTTCTTTATCATGCTAAGAGGAGCAGGAAAAAGCAAAAAATTTCAGAATTGCACCTTGCAATGTGGAGAAATTATTGTTTGTCCATTTACAATATTCATTGATTTTTGCCATTGAAAAACGTCCAGAAATGTTTGAAGCTACTGACTGAATGAAAGGAGCTGGTGTCTCACTCTCTTTGAATCTTCTTTATCATGCTAAGAGGAGCAGGAAAAAGCAAAAAATTTCAGAATTGCACCTTGCAATGCGGAGAAATTCCTGTTTGTGCATTTACAATATTCATTGATTTTTGCCATTGAAAAACATCATGTTATTCATATACCAGAAATGTTTGAAGCTACTGACTGAATGAAAAGAGCTGGCATCTCACTCTCTTTGAATCTTCTTTATCATGCTAAGAGGAGCAGGAAAAAGCAAAAAATTTCAGAATTGCACCTTGCAATGTGGAGAAATTACTGTTTGTGCATTTACAATATTCATTGATTTTTGCCATTGAAAAACGTCCAGAAATGTTTGAAGCTACTGACTGAATGAAAGGAGCTGTCATCTCACTCTCTTTGAATCTTCTTTATCATGCTAAGAGGAGCAGGAAAAAGCAAACAATTTCAGAATTGCACCTTGCAATGCGGAGAAATTACTGTTTGTGCATTTACTATATTCATTGATTTTTGCCATTGAAAAACATCATGTTATTCATATACCAGAAAAGTTTGAAGCTACTGACTGAATGAAAAGAGCTGGCATATCACTCTCTTTGAATCTTCTTTATCATGCTAAGAGGAGCAGGAAAAAGCAAAAAATTTCAGAATTGCACCTTGCAATGTGGAGAAATTACTGTTTGTGCATTTACAATATTCATTGATTTTTGCCATTGAAAAACGTCCAGAAATGTTTGAAGCTACTGACTGAATGAAAGGAGCTGGCATCTCACTCTCTTTTAATCTTCTTCATCATGCTAAGAGGAACAGGAAAAAGCAAAAAATTTCAGAATTGCACCTTGCAATGCGGAGAAATTTCTGTTTGTGCATTTACAATATTCATTGATTTTTGCCATTGAAAAACATCATGTTATTCATATACCAGAAATGTTTGAAGCTACTGACTGAATGAAAAGAGCTGGCATCTCACTCTTTGAATCTTTTTTATCATGCTAAGAGGAGCAGGAAAAAGCAAAAAATTTCAGAATTGCACCTTGCAATGTGGAGAAATTCCTGTTTGTGCATTTACAATATTCATTGATTTTTGCCATTGAAAAACGTCCAGAAATGTATGAAGCTACTGACTGAATGAAAGGAGCTGGCATCTCACTCTCTTTGAATCTTCTTTATCATGCTAAGAGGAGCAGGAAAAAGCAAAAAATTTCAGAATTGCACCTTGCAATGCGGAGAAATTACTGTTTGTGCATTTACAATATTCATTGATTTTTGCCATTGAAAAACATCATGTTATTCATATACCAGAAATGTTTGAAGCTACTGACTGAATGAAAAGAGCTGGCATCTCACTCTCTTTGAATCTTCTTTATCATGCTAAGAGGAGCTGGAAAAAGCAAAAAATTTCAGAATTGCACCTTGCAATGTGGAGAAATTACTGTTTGTGCATTTACAATATTCATTGATTTTTGCCATTGAAAAACGTCCAGAAATGTTTGAAGCTACTGACTGAATGAAAGGAGCTGGCATCTCACTCTCTTTAAATCTTCTTTATCATGCTAAGAGGAGCAGGAAAAAGCAAAATATTTCAGAATTGCACCTTGCAATGCGGAGAAACTACTGTTTGTGCATTTACAATATTCATTGATTTTTGCCATTGAAAAACATCATGTTATTCATATACCAGAAATGTTTGAAGCTACTGACTGAATGAAAAGAGCTGGCATCTCACTCTCTTTGAATCTTCTTTATCATGCTAAGAGGAGCAGGAAAAAGCAAAAAATTTCAGAATTGCACCTTGCAATGTGGAGAAATTACTGTTTGTGCATTTACAATATTCATTGATTTTTGCCATTGAAAAACGTCCAGAAATGTTTGAAGCTACTGACTGAATGAAAGGAGCTGGCATCTCACTCTCTTTGAATCTTCTTTATCATGCTAAGAGGAGCAGGAAAAAGCATAAAATTTCAGAATTGCACCTTGCAATGCGGAGAAATTAGTTTGTGCATTTACAATATTCATTGATTTTTGCCATTGAAAAACATCATGTTATTCATATACCAGAAATGTTTGAAGCTACTGACTGAATGAAAAGAGCTGGCATCTCACTCTCTTTGAATCTTCTTTATCATGCTAAAAGAAGCAAGAAAAAGCAAAAAATTTCAGAATTGCAACTTACAATTTGGAGAAATTACTGTTTGTGCATTTACAATATTCATTGATTTTTGCCATTGAAAAACGTCCAGAAATGTTTGAAGCTACTGACTGAATGAAAGGAGCTGGCATCTCACTCTCTTTGAATCTTCTTTATCATGCTAAGAGGAGCAGGAAAAAGCAAAAAATTTCAGAATTGCACCTTGCAATGCGGAGAAATTACTGTTTGTGCATTTACAATATTCTTTGATTTTTGCCATTGAAAAACATCATGTTATTCATATACCAGAAATGTTTGAAGCTACTGACTGAATGAAAAGAGCTGGCATCTCACTCTCTTTGAATCTTCTTTATCATGCTAAGAGGAGCAGGAAAAAGCAAAAAATTTCAAAATTGCACCTTGCAATGTGGAGAAATTACTGTTTGTGCATTTACAATATTCATTGATTTTTGCCATTGAAAAACGTCCAGAAATGTTTGAAGCTACTGACTGAATGAAAGGAGCTGGCATCTCACTCTCTTTGAATCTTCTTTATCATGCGAAGAGGACCAGGAAAAAGCAAAAAATTTCAGAATTGCACCTTGCAATGCGGAGAAATTACTGTTTGTGCATTTACAATATTCATTGATTTTTGCCATTGAAAAACATCATGTTATTCATATACCAGAAATGTTTGAAGCTACTGACTGAATGAAAAGAGCTGGCATCTCACTCTCTTTGAATCTTCTTTATCATGCTAAGAGGAGCAGGAAAAAGCAAAAAATTTCAGAATTGCACCTTGCAATGTGGAGAAATTACTGTTTGTGCATTTACAATATTCATTGATTTTTGCCATTGAAAAACATCCAGAAATGTTTGAAGCTACTGACTGAATGAAAGGAGCTGGCATCTCACTCTCTTTGAATCTTCTTTATCATGCTAAGAGGAGCAGGAAAAAGCAAAAATTTTCAGAATTGCACCTTGCAATGCGGAGAAATTACTGTTTGTGCATTTACAATATTCATTGATTTTTGCCATTGAAAAACATCATGTTATTCATATACCAGAAATGTTTGAAGCTACTGACTGAATGAAAAGAGCTGGCATCTCACTCTCTTTGAATCTTCTTTATCATGCTAAAAGAAGCAAGAAAAAGCAAAAAATTTCAGAATTGCACCTTACAATTTGGAGAAATTACTGTTTGTGCATTTACAATATTCATTGATTTTTGCCATTGAAAAACGTCCAGAAATGTTTGAAGCTACTGACTGAATGAAAGGAGCTGGCATCTCACTCTCTTTGAATCTTCTTTATCATGCTAAGAGGAGCAGGAAAAAGCAAAAAATTTCAGAATTGCACCTTGCAATGCGGAGAAATTACTGTTTGTGCATTTACAATATTCTTTGATTTTTGCCATTGAAAAACATCATGTTATTCATATACCAGAAATGTTTGAAGCTACTGACTGAATGAAAAGAGCTGGCATCTCACTCTCTTTGAATCTTCTTTATCATGCTAAGAGGAGCAGGAAAAAGCAAAAAATTTCAAAATTGCACCTTGCAATGTGGAGAAATTACTGTTTGTGCATTTACAATATTCATTGATTTTTGCCATTGAAAAACGTCCAGAAATGTTTGAAGCTACTGACTGAATGAAAGGAGCTGGCATCTCACTCTCTTTGAATCTTCTTTATCATGCGAAGAGGACCAGGAAAAAGCAAAAAATTTCAGAATTGCACCTTGCAATGCGGAGAAATTACTGTTTGTGCATTTACAATATTCATTGATTTTTGCCATTGAAAAACATCATGTTATTCATATACCAGAAATGTTTGAAGCTACTGACTGAATGAAAAGAGCTGGCATCTCACTCTCTTTGAATCTTCTTTATCATGCTAAGAGGAGCAGGAAAAAGCAAAAAATTTCAGAATTGCACCTTGCAATGTGGAGAAATTACTGTTTGTGCATTTACAATATTCATTGATTTTTGCCATTGAAAAACGTCCAGAAATGTTTGAAGCTACTGTCTAAATGAAAGGAGCTGGCATCTCACTCTCTTTGAATCTTCTTTATCATGCTAAGAGGAGCAGGAGAAAGCAAAAAATTTCAGAATTGCACCTTGCAATGCGGAGAAATTACTGTTTGTGCATTTACAATATTCATTGATTTTTGCCATTGAAAAACATCATGTTATTCATATACCAGAAATGTTTGAAGCTACTGACTGAATGAAAAGAGCTGGCATCTCACTCTCTTTGAATCTTCTTTATCATGCTAAGAGGAGCAGGAAAAAGCAAAAAATTTCAGAATTGCACCTTGCAATGTGGAGAAATTACTGTTTGTGCATTTACAATATTCATTGATTTTTGCCATTGAAAAAAAGTCCAGAAATGTTTGAAGCTACTGACTGAATGAAAGGAGCTGGCATCTCACTCTCTTTGAATCTTCTTTATCATGCTAAGAGGAGCAGGAAAAAGCAAAAAATTTCAGAATTGCACCTTGCAATGCGGAGAAATTACTGTTTGTGCATTTACAATATTCATTGAATTTTGCAATTGAAAAACATCATGTTATTCATATACCAGAAATGTTTGAAGCTACTGACTGAATGAAAAGAGCTGGCATCTCACTCTCTTTGAATCTTCTTTATCATGCTAAGAGGAGCAGGAAAAAGCAAAAAATTTCAGAATTGCACCTTGCAATGTGGAGAAATTACTGTTTGTGCATTTACAATATTCATTGATTTTTGCCATTGAAAAACGTCCAGAAATGTTTGAAGCTACTGACTGAATGAAAGGAGCTGGCATCTCACTCTCTTTGAATCTTCTTTATCATGCTAAGAGGAGCAGGAAAAAGCAAAAAATTTCAGAATTGCTCCTTGCAATGCGGAGAAATTACTGTTTGTGCATTTACAATATTCATTGATTTTTGCCATTGAAAAACATCATGTTATTCATATACCAGAAATGTTTGAAGCTACTGACTGAATGAAAAGAGCTGGCATCTCACTCTCTTTGAATCTTCTTTATCATGCTAAGAGGAGCAGGAAAAAGCAAAAAATTTCAGAATTGCACCTTGCAATCTGGAGAAATTACTGTTTGTGCATTTACAATATTCATTGATTTTTTACATTGAAAAACATCCAGAAATGTTTGAAGCTACTGACTGATTGAAAGGAGCTGGCATCTCACTCTCTTTGAATCTTCTTTATCATGCTAAGAGGAGCAGGAAAAAGCAAAAAATTTCAGAATTGCACCTTGCAATGCGGAGAAATTACTGTTTGTGCATTTACAATATTCATTGATTTTTGCCATTGAAGAACATCATGTTATTCATATACCAGAAATGTTTGAAGCTACTGACTGAATGAAAAGAGCTGGCATCTCACTCTCTTTGAATCTTCTTTATCATGCTAAGAGGAGCAGGAAAAAGCAAAAAATTTCAGAATTGCACCTTGCAATGTGGAGAAATTACTGTTTGTGCATTTACAATATTCATTGATTTTTGCCATTGAAAAACGTCCAGAAATGTTTGAAGCTACTGACTGAATGAAAGGAGCTGGCATCTCACTCTCTTTGAATCTTCTTTATCATGCTAAGAGGAGCAGGAATAAGCAAAAAATTTCAGAATTGCATCTTGCAATGCGGAGAAATTACTGTTTGTGCATTTAAAATATTCTTTGATTTTTGCCATTGAAAAACATCATGTGATTCATATACCAGAAATATTTGAAGCTACTGACTGAATGAAAAGAGCTGGCATCTCACTCTCTTTGAATCTTCTTTATCATGCTAAGAGGAACAGGAAAAAGCAAAAAATTTCAGAATTGCACCTTGCAATGTGGAGAAATTACTGTTTGTGCATTTACAATATTCATTGATTTTTGCCATTGAAAAACGTCCAGAAATGTTTGAAGCTACTGACTGAATGAAAGGAGCTGGCATCTCACTCTCTTTGAATATTCTTTATCATGCTAAGAGGAGCAGGAAAAAGCAAAAAATTTCAGAATTGCACCTTGCAATGCGGAGAAATTACTGTTTGTGCATTTACAATATTCATTGATTTTTGCCATTGAAAAACATCATGTTATTCATATACCAGAAATGTTTGAAGCTACTGACTGAATGAAAAGAGCTGGCATCTCACTCTCTTTGAATCTTCTTTATCATGCTAAGAGGAGCAGGAAAAAGCAAAAAATTTCAGAATTGCACCTTGCAATGTGGAGAAATTATTGTTTGTCCATTTACAATATTCATTGATTTTTGCCATTGAAAAACGTCCAGAAATGTTTGAAGCTACTGACTGAATGAAAGGAGCTGGTGTCTCACTCTCTTTGAATCTTCTTTATCATGCTAAGAGGAGCAGGAAAAAGCAAAAAATTTCAGAATTGCACCTTGCAATGCGGAGAAATTCCTGTTTGTGCATTTACAATATTCATTGATTTTTGCCATTGAAAAACATCATGTTATTCATATACCAGAAATGTTTGAAGCTACTGACTGAATGAAAAGAGCTGGCATCTCACTCTCTTTGAATCTTCTTTATCATGCTAAGAGGAGCAGGAAAAAGCAAAAAATTTCAGAATTGCACCTTGCAATGTGGAGAAATTACTGTTTGTGCATTTACAATATTCATTGACTTTTGCCATTGAAAAACGTCCAGAAATGTTTGAAGCTACTGACTGAATGAAAGGAGCTGGCATCTCACTCTCTTTGAATCTTCTTTATCATGCTAAGAGGAGCAGGAAAAAGCAAAAAATTTCAGAATTGCACCTTGCAATGCGGAGAAATTACTGTTTGTGCATTTACAATATTCATTGATTTTTGCCATTGAAAAACATCATGTTATTCATATACCAGAAATGTTTGAAGCTACTGACTGAATGAAAAGAGCTGGCATCTCACTCTCTTTGAATCTTCTTTATCATGCTAAGAGGAGCAGGAAAAAGCAAAAAATTTCAGAATTGCACCTTGCAATGTGGAGAAATTACTGTTTGTGCATTTACAATATTCATTGATTTTTGACATTGAAAAACATCCAGAAATGTTTGAAGCTACTGACTGAATGAAAGGAGCTGGCATCTCACTCTCTTTGAATCTTCTTTATCATGCTAAGAGGAGCAGGAAAAAGCAAAAAATTTCTGAATTGCACCTTGCAATGCGGAGAAATTACTGTTTGTCCATTTACAATATTCATTGATTTTTGCCATTGAAGAACATCATGTTATTCATATACCAGAAATGTTTGAAGCTACTGACTGAATGAAAGGAGCTGGCATCTCACTCTCTTTGAATCTTCTTTATCATGCTAAGAGGAGCAGGAAAAAGCAAACAATTTCAGAATTGCACCTTGCAATGCGGAGAAATTAGTTTGTGCATTTACAATATTCATTGATTTTTGCCATTGAAAAACATCATGTTATTCATATACCAGAAATGTTTGAAGCTACTGACTGAATGAAAAGAGCTGGCATCTCACTCTCTTTGAATCTTCTTTATCATGCTAAAAGAAGCAAGAAAAAGCAAAAAATTTCAGAATTGCACCTTGCAATGCGGAGAAATTACTACTTGTGCATTTACAATATTCATTGATTTTTGACATTGAAAAACATCATGTTATTCATATACCAGAAATGTTTGAAGCTACTGACTGAATGAAAAGAGCTGGCATCTCACTCTCTTTGAATCTTCTTTATCATGCTAAGAGAAGTAGGAAAAAGCAAAAAAATTCAGAATTGCACCTTGCAATGTGGAGAAATTACTGTTTGTGCATTTACAATATTCATTGATTTTTGCCATTGAAAAACGTCCAGAAATGTTTGAAGCTACTGACTGAATGAAAGGAGCTGGCATCTCACTCTCTTTGAATCTTCTTTATCATGCTAAGAGGAGCAGGAAAAAGCAAAAAATTTCAGAATTGCACCTTGCAATGCGGAGAAATTACTGTTTGTGCATTTACAATATTCATTGATTTTTGCCATTGAAAAACATCATGTTATTCATATACCAGAAATGTTTGAAGTTACTGACTGAATGAAAAGAGCTGGCATCTCACTCTCTTTGAATCTTCTTTATCATGCTAAGAGGAGCAGGAAAAAGCAAAAAATTTCAGAATTGCACCTTGCAATGTGGAGAAATTACTGTTTGTGCATTTACAATATTCATTGATTTTAGCCATTGAAAAACGTCCAGAAATGTTTGAAGCTACTGACTGAATGAAAGGAGCTGGCATCTCACTCTCTTTGAATCTTCTTTATCATGCTAAGAGGAGCAGGAAAAAGCAAAAAATTTCAGAATTGCACCTTGCAATGCGGAGAAATTACTGTTTGTGCATTTACAATATTCATTGATTTTTGCCATTGAAAAACATCATGTTATTCATATACCAGAAATGTTTGAAGCTACTGACTGAATGAAAAGAGCTGGCATCTCACTCTCTTTGAATCTTCTTTATCATGCTAAGAGGAGCAGGAAAAAGCAAAAAATTTCAGAATTGCACCTTGCAATGTGGAGAAATTACTGTTTGTGCATTTACAATATTCATTGATTTTTGCCATTGAAAAAAAGTCCAGAAATGTTTGAAGCTACTGACTGAATGAAAGGAGCTGGCATCTCACTCTCTTTGAATCTTCTTTATCATGCTAAGAGGAGCAGGAAAAAGCAAAAAATTTCAGAATTGCACCTTGCAATGCGGAGAAATTACTGTTTGTGCATTTACAATATTCATTGAATTTTGCAATTGAAAAACATCATGTTATTCATATACCAAAAATGTTTGAAGCTACTGACTGAATGAAAAGAGCTGGCATCTCACTTTCTTTGAATCTTCTTTATGATGCTAAGAGGAGCAGGAAAAAGGAAAAAATTTCAGAATTGCACCTTGCAATGTGGAGAAATTACTGTTTGTGCATTTACAATATTCATTGATTTTTGCCATTGAAAAACGTCCAGAAATGTTTGAAGCTACTGACTGAATGAAAGGAGCTGGCATCTCACTCTCTTTGAATCTTCTTTATCATGCTAAGAGGAGCAGGAAAAAGCAAAAAATTTCAGAATTGCACCTTGCAATGCGGAGAAATTACTGTTTGTGCATTTACAATATTCATTGATTTTTGCCATTGAAAAACATCATGTTATTCATATACCAGAAATGTTTGAAGCTACTGACTGAATGAAAAGAGCTGGCATCTCACTTTCTTTGAATCTTCTTTACCATGCTAAGAGGAGCAGGAAAAAGCAAAAAATTTCAGAATTGCACCTTGCAATCTGGAGAAATTACTGTTTGTGCATTTACAATATTCATTGATTTTTTACATTGAAAAACATCCAGAAATGTTTGAAGCTACTGACTGAATGAAAGGAGCTGGCATCTCACTCTCTTTGAATCTTCTTTATCATGCTAAGAGGAGCAGGAAATAGCAAAAAATTTCAGAATTGCACCTTGCAATGCAGAGAAATTACTGTTTGTGCATTTACAATATTCATTGATTTTTGCCATTGAAGAACATCATGTTATTCATATACCAGAAATGTTTGAAGCTACTGACTGAATGAAAAGAGCTGGCATCTCACTCTCTTTGAATCTTCTTTATCATGCTAGGAGGAGCAGGAAAAAGCAAAAAATTTCAGAATTGCACCTTGCAATGTGGAGAAATTACAGTTTGTGCATTTACAATATTCATTGATTTTTGCCATTGAAAAACGTCCAGAAATGTTTGAAGCTACTGACTGAATGAAAGGAGCTGGCATCTCACTCTCTTTGAATCTTCTTTATCATGCTAAGAGGAGCAGGAAAAAGCAAAAAATTTCAGAATTGCATCTTGCAATGCGGAGAAATTACTGTTTGTGCATTTAAAATATTCTTTGATTTTTGCCATTGAAAAACATCATGTGATTCATATACCATAAATATTTGAAGCTACTGACTGAATGAAAAGAGCTGGCATCTCACTCTCTTTGAATCTTCTTTATCATGCTAAGAGGAGCAGGAAAAAGCAAAAAATTTCAGAATTGCACCTTGCAATGTGGAGAAACTACTGTTTGTGCATTTACAATATTCATTGATTTTTGCCATTGAAAAACATCATGTTATTCATATACCAGAAATGTTTGAAGCTACTGACTGAATGAAAAGAGCTGGCATCTCACTCTCTTTGAATCTTCTTTATCATGCTAAGAGGAGCAGGAAAAAGCAAAAAATTTCAGAATTGCACCTTGCAATGTGGAGAAATTACTGTTTGTGCATTTACAATATTCATTGATTTTTGCCATTGAAAAACGTGCAGAAATGTTTGAAGCTACTGACTGAATGAAAGGAGCTGGCATCTCACTCTCTTTGAATCTTCTTTATCATGCTAAGAGGAGCAGGAAAAAGCAAAAAATTTCAGAATTGCACCTTGCAATGCGGAGAAATTACTGTTTGTGCATTTACAATATTCATTGATTTTTGCCATTGAAAAACATCATGTTATTCATATACCAGAAATGTTTGAAGCTATTGACTGAATGAAAAGAGCTGGCATCTCACTCTCTTTGAATCTTCTTTATCATGCTAAGAGGAGCAGGAAAAAGCAAAAAATTTCAGAATTGCACCTTGCAATGCGGAGAAATTACTGTTTGTGCATTTACAATAATCATTGATTTTTGCCATTGAAAAACATCATGTTATTCATATACCAGAAATGTTTGAAGCTACTGACTGAATGAAAAGAGCTGGCATCTCACTCTCTTTGAATCTTCTTTATCATGCTAAGACGAGCAGGAAAAAGCAAAAAATTTCAGAATTGCACCTTGCAATGTGGAGAAATTACTGTTTGTGCATTTACAATATTCATTGATTTTTGCCATTGAAAAACGTCCAGAAATGTTTGAAGCTACTGACTGAATGAAAGGAGCTGGCATCTCACTCTCTTTGAATCTTCTTTATCATGCTAAGAGGAGCAGGAAAAAGCAAAAAATTTCAGAATTGCACCTTGCAATGCGGAGAAATTACTGTTTGTGCATTTACAATATTCATTGATTTTTGCCATTGAAAAACATCATGTTATTCATATACCAGAAATGTTTGAAGCTACTGACTGAATGAAAAGAGCTGGCACCTCACTCTCTTTGAATCTTCTTTATCATGCTAAGAGGAGCAGGAAAAAGCAAAAAATTTCAGAATTGCACCTTGCAATCTGGAGAAATTACTGTTTGTGCATTTACAATATTCATTGATTTTTTACATTGAAAAACATCCAGAAATGTTTGAAGCTACTGACTGATTGAAAGGAGCTGGCATCTCACTCTCTTTGAATCTTCTTTATCATGCTAAGAGGAGCAGGAAAAAGCAAAAAATTTCAGAATTGCACCTTGCAATGCGGAGAAAATTACTGTTTGTGCATTTACAATATTCATTGATTTTTGCCATTGAAGAACATCATGTTATTCATATACCAGAAATGTTTGAAGCTACTCACTGAATGAAAAGAGCTGGCATCTCACTCTCTTTGAATCTTCTTTATCATGCTAAGAGGAGCAGGAAAAAGCAAAAAATTTCAGAATTGCACCTTGCAATGTGGAGAAATTACTGTTTGTGCATTTACAATATTCATTGATTTTTGCCATTGAAAAACGTCCAGAAATGTTTGAAGCTACTGACTGAATGAAAGGAGCTGGCATCTCACTCTCTTTGAATCTTCTTTATCATGCTAAGAGGAGCAGGAAAAAGCAAAAAATTTCAGAATTGCATCTTGCAATGCGGAGAAATTACTGTTTGTGCATTTAAAATATTCTTTGATTTTTGCCATTGAAAAACATCATGTGATTCATATACCAGAAATATTTGAAGCTACTGACTGAATGAAAAGAGCTGGCATCTCACTCTCTTTGAATCTTCTTTATCATGCTAAGAGGAGCAGGAAAATGCAAAAAATTTCAGAATTGCACCTTGCAATGTGGAGAAATTACTGTTTGTGCATTTACAATATTCATTGATTTTTGCCATTGAAAAACATCATGTTATTCATATACCAGAAATGTTTGAAGCTACTGACTGAATGAAAATAGCTGGCATCTCACTCTCTTTGAATCTTCTTTATCATGCTAAGAGGAACAGGAAAAAGCAAAACATTTCAGAATTGCACCTTGCAATGTGGAGAAATTACTGTTTGTGCATTTACAATATTCATTGATTTTTGCCATTGAAAAACGTCCAGAAATGTTTGAAGCTACTGACTGAATGAAAGGAGCTGGCATCTCACTCTCTTTGAATCTTCTTTATCATGCTAAGAGGAGCAGGAAAAAGCAAAAAATTTCAGAATTGCACCTTGCAATGCGGAGAAATTACTGTTTGTGCATTTACAATATTCATTGATTTTTGCCATTGAAAAACATCATGTTATTCATATACCAGAAATGTTTGAAGCTTCTGACTGAATGAAAAGAGCTGGCATCTCACTCTCTTTGAATCTTCTTTATCATGCTAAGAGGAGCAGGAAAAAGCAAAAAATTTCAGAATTGCACCTTGCAATGTGGAGAAATTATTGTTTGTCCATTTACAATATTCATTGATTTTTGCCATTGAAAAACGTCCAGAAATGTTTGAAGCTACTGACTGAATGAAAGGAGCTGGTGTCTCACTCTCTTTGAATCTTCTTTATCATGCTACGAGGAGCAGGAAAAAGCAAAAAATTTCAGAATTGCACCTTGCAATGCGGAGAAATTCCTGTTTGTGCATTTACAATATTCATTGATTTTTGCCATTGAAAAACATCATGTTATTCATATACCAGAAATGTTTGAAGCTACTGACTGAATGAAAAGAGCTGGCATCTCACTCTCTTTGAATCTTCTTTATCATGCTAAGAGGAGCAGGAAAAAGCAAAAAATTTCAGAATTGCACCTTGCAATGTGGAGAAATTACTGTTTGTGCATTTACAATATTCATTGATTTTTGCCATTGAAAAACGTCCAGAAATGTTTGAAGCTACTGACTGAATGAAAGGAGCTGGCATCTCACTCTCTTTGAATCTTCTTTATCATGCTAAGAGGAGCAGGAAAAAGCAAAAAATTTCAGAATTGCACCTTGCAATGCGGAGAAATTACTGTTTGTGCATTTACAATATTCATTGATTTTTGCCATTGAAAAACATCATGTTATTCATATACCAGAAATGTTTGAAGCTACTGACTGAATGAAAAGAGCTGGCATCTCACTCTCTTTGAATCTTCTTTATCATGCTAAGAGGAGCAGGAAAAAGCAAAAAATTTCTGAATTGCACCTTGCAATGTGGAGAAATTACTGTTTGTGCATTTACAATATTCATTGATTTTTGACATTGAAAAACATCCAGAAATGTTTGAAGCTACTGACTGAATGAAAGGAGCTGGCATCTCACTCTCTTTGAATCTTCTTTATCATGCTAAGAGGAGCAGGAAAAAGCAAAAAATTTCAGAATTGCATCTTGCAATGCGGAGAAATTACTGTTTGTGCATTTAAAATATTCTTTGATTTTTGCCATTGAAAAACATCATGTGATTCATATACCAGAAATATTTGAAGCTACTGACTGAATGAAAAGAGCTGGCATCTCACTCTCTTTGAATCTTCTTTATCATGCTAAGAGGAGCAGGAAAATGCAAAAAATTTCAGAATTGCACCTTGCAATGTGGAGAAATTACTGTTTGTGCATTTACAATATTCATTGATTTTTGCCATTGAAAAACATCATGTTATTCATATACCAGAAATGTTTGAAGCTACTGACTGAATGAAAATAGCTGGCATCTCACTCTCTTTGAATCTTCTTTATCATGCTAAGAGGAACAGGAAAAAGCAAAACATTTCAGAATTGCACCTTGCAATGTGGAGAAATTACTGTTTGTGCATTTACAATATTCATTGATTTTTGCCATTGAAAAACGTCCAGAAATGTTTGAAGCTACTGACTGAATGAAAGGAGCTGGCATCTCACTCTCTTTGAATCTTCTTTATCATGCTAAGAGGAGCAGGAAAAAGCAAAAAATTTCAGAATTGCACCTTGCAATGCGGAGAAATTACTGTTTGTGCATTTACAATATCCATTGATTTTTGCCATTGAAAAACATCATGTTATTCATATACCAGAAATGTTTGAAGCTTCTGACTGAATGAAAAGAGCTGGCATCTCACTCTCTTTGAATCTTCTTTATCATGCTAAGAGGAGCAGGAAAAAGCAAAAAATTTCAGAATTGCACCTTGCAATGTGGAGAAATTATTGTTTGTCCATTTACAATATTCATTGATTTTTGCCATTGAAAAACGTCCAGAAATGTTTGAAGCTACTGACTGAATGAAAGGAGCTGGTGTCTCACTCTCTTTGAATCTTCTTTATCATGCTAAGAGGAGCAGGAAAAAGCAAAAAATTTCAGAATTGCACCTTGCAATGCGGAGAAATTCCTGTTTGTGCATTTACAATATTCATTGATTTTTGCCATTGAAAAACATCATGTTATTCATATACCAGAAATGTTTGAAGCTACTGACTGAATGAAAAGAGCTGGCATCTCACTCTCTTTGAATCTTCTTTATCATGCTAAGAGGAGCAGGAAAAAGCAAAAAATTTCAGAATTGCACCTTGCAATGTGGAGAAATTACTGTTTGTGCATTTACAATATTCATTGATTTTTGCCATTGAAAAACGTCCAGAAATGTTTGAAGCTACTGACTGAATGAAAGGAGCTGGCATCTCACTCTCTTTGAATCTTCTTTATCATGCTAAGAGGAGCAGGAAAAAGCAAAAAATTTCAGAATTGCACCTTGCAATGCGGAGAAATTACTGTTTGTGCATTTACAATATTCATTGATTTTTGCCATTGAAAAACATCATGTTATTCATATACCAGAAATGTTTGAAGCTACTGACTGAATGAAAAGAGCTGGCATCTCACTCTCTTTGAATCTTCTTTATCATGCTAAGAGGAGCAGGAAAAAGCAAAAAATTTCTGAATTGCACCTTGCAATGTGGAGAAATTACTGTTTGTGCATTTACAATATTCATTGATTTTTGACATTGAAAAACATCCAGAAATGTTTGAAGCTACTGACTGAATGAAAGGAGCTGGCATCTCACTCTCTTTGAATCTTCTTTATCATGCTAAGAGGAGCAGGAAAAAGCAAAAAATTTCTGAATTGCACCTTGCAATGCGGAGAAATTACTGTTTGTGCATTTACAATATTCATTGATTTTTGCCATTGAAGAACATCATGTTATTCATATACCAGAAATGTTTGAAGCTACTGACTGAATGAAAGGAGCTGGCATCTCACTCTCTTTGAATCTTCTTTATCATGCTAAGAGGAGCAGGAAAAAGCAAAAAATTTCAGAATTGCACCTTGCAATGCGGAGAAATTAGTTTGTGCATTTACAATATTCATTGATTTTTGCCATTGAAAAACATCATGTTATTCATATACCAGAAATGTTTGAAGCTACTGACTGAATGAAAAGAGCTGGCATCTCACTCTCTTTGAATCTTCTTTATCATGCTAAGAGGAGCAGGAAAAAGCAAAAAATTTCAGAATTGCACCTTGCAATGTGGAGAAATTACTGTTTGTGCATTTACAATATTCATTGATTTTTGCCATTGAAAAACGTCCAGAAATGTTTGAAGCTACTGACTGAATGAAAGGAGCTGGCATCTCACTCTCTTTGAATCTTCTTTATCATGCTAAGAGGAGCAGGAAAAAGCAAAAAATTTCAGAATTGCACCTTGCAATGCGGAGAAATTACTGTTTGTGCATTTACAATAATCATTGATTTTTGCCATTGAAAAACATCATGTTATTCATATACCAGAAATGTTTGAAGCTACTGACTGAATGAAAAGAGCTGGCATCTCACTCTCTTTGAATCTTCTTTATCATGCTAAGAGGAGCAGGAAAAAGCAAAAAATTTCAGAATTGCACCTTGCAATGTGGAGAAATTACTGTTTGTGCATTTACAATATTCATTGATTTTTGCCATTGAAAAACGTCCAGAAATGTTTGAAGCTACTGACTGAATGAAAGGAGCTGGCATCTCACTCTCTTTGAATCTTCTTTATCATGCTAAGAGGAGCAGGAAAAAGCAAAAAATTTCAGAATTGCACCTTACAATGCGGAGAAATTACTGTTTGTGCATTTACAATATTCATTGATTTTTGCCATTGAAAAACATCATGTTATTCATATACCAGAAATGTTTGAAGCTACTGACTGAATGAAAAGAGCTGGCATCTCACTCTCTTTGAATCTTCTTTATCATGCTAAGAGGAGCAGGAAAAAGCAAAAAATTTCAGAATTGCACCTTGCAATCTGGAGAAATTACTGTTTGTGCATTTACAATATTCATTGATTTTTTACATTGAAAAACATCCAGAAATGTTTGAAGCTACTGACTGATTGAAAGGAGCTGGCATCTCACTCTCTTTGAATCTTCTTTATCATGCTAAGAGGAGCAGGAAAAAGCAAAAAATTTCAGAATTGCACCTTGCAATGCGGAGAAATTACTGTTTGTGCATTTACAATATTCATTGATTTTTGCCATTGAAAAACGTCCAGAAATGTTTGAAGCTACTGACTGAATGAAAGGAGCTGGCATCTCACTCTCTTTGAATCTTCTTTATCATGCTAAGAGGAGCAGGAAAAAGCAAAAAATTTCAGAATTGCATCTTGCAATGCGGAGAAATTACTGTTTGTGCATTTAAAATATTCTTTGATTTTTGCCATTGAAAAACATCATGTGATTCATATACCAGAAATATTTGAAGCTACTGACTGAATGAAAAGAGCTGGCATCTCACTCTCTTTGAATCTTCTTTATCATGCTAAGAGGAGCAGGAAAATGCAAAAAATTTCAGAATTGCACCTTGCAATGTGGAGAAATTACTGTTTGTGCATTTACAATATTCATTGATTTTTGCCATTGAAAAACATCATGTTATTCATATACCAGAAATGTTTGAAGCTACTGACTGAATGAAAATAGCTGGCATCTCACTCTCTTTGAATCTTCTTTATCATGCTAAGAGGAACAGGAAAAAGCAAAAAATTTCAGAATTGCACCTTGCAATGTGGAGAAATTACTGTTTGTGCATTTACAATATTCATTGATTTTTGCCATTGAAAAACGTCCAGAAATGTTTGAAGCTACTGACTGAATGAAAGGAGCTGGCATCTCACTCTCTTTGAATCTTCTTTATCATGCTAAGAGGAGCAGGAAAAAGCAAAAAATTTCAGAATTGCACCTTGCAATGCGGAGAAATTACTGTTTGTGCATTTACAATATTCATTGATTTTTGCCATTGAAAAACATCATGTTATTCATATACCAGAAATGTTTGAAGCTACTGACTGAATGAAAAGAGCTGGCATCTCACTCTCTTTGAGTCTTCTTTATCATGCTAAGAGGAGCAGGAAAAAGCAAAAAATTTCAGAATTGCACCTTGCAATGTGGAGAAATTACTGTTTGTGCATTTACAATATTCATTGATTTTTGCCATTGAAAAACGTCCAGAAATGTTTGAAGCTACTGACTGAATGAAAGGAGCTGGCATCTCCCTCTCTTTGAATCTTCTTTATCATGCTAAGAGGAGCAGGAAAAAGCAAAAAATTTCAGAATTGCACCTTGCAATGCGGAGAAATTACTGTTTGTGCATTTACAATATTCATTGATTTTTGCCATTGAAAAACATCATGTTATTCATATACCAGAAATGTTTGAAGCTACTGACTGAATGAAAAGAGCTGGCATCTCACTCTCTTTGAATCTTCTTTATCATGCTAAGAGGAGCAGGAAAAAGCAAAAAATTTCAGAATTGCACCTTGCAATGTGGAGAAATTACTGTTTGTGCATTTACAATATTCATTGATTTTTGACATTGAAAAACATCCAGAAATGTTTGAAGCTACTGACTGAATGAAAGGAGCTGGCATCTCACTCTCTTTGAATCTTCTTTATCATGCTAAGAGGAGCAGGAAAAAGCAAAAAATTTCTGAATTGCACCTTGCAATGTGGAGAAATTACTGTTTGTGCATTTACAATATTCATTGATTTTTGACATTGAAAAACATCCAGAAATGTTTGAAGCTACTGACTGAATGAAAGGAGCTGGCATCTCACTCTCTTTGAATCTTCTTTATCATGCTAAGAGGAGCAGGAAAAAGCAAAAAATTTCTGAATTGCACCTTGCAATGCGGAGAAATTACTGTTTGTGCATTTACAATATTCATTGATTTTTGCCATTGAAGAACATCATGTTATTCATATACCAGAAATGTTTGAAGCTACTGACTGAATGAAAGGAGCTGGCATCTCACTCTCTTTGAATCTTCTTTATCATGCTAAGAGGAGCAGGAAAAAGCAAAAAATTTCAGAATTGCACCTTGCAATGCGGAGAAATTAGTTTGTGCATTTACAATATTCATTGATTTTTGCCATTGAAAAACATCATGTTATTCATATACCAGAAATGTTTGAAGCTACTGACTGAATGAAAAGAGCTGGCATCTCACTCTCTTTGAATCTTCTTTATCATGCTAAGAGGAGCAGGAAAAAGCAAAAAATTTCAGAATTGCACCTTGCAATGTGGAGAAATTACTGTTTGTGCATTTACAATATTCATTGATTTTTGCCATTGAAAAACGTCCAGAAATGTTTGAAGCTACTGACTGAATGAAAGGAGCTGGCATCTCACTCTCTTTGAATCTTCTTTATCATGCTAAGAGGAGCAGGAAAAAGCAAAAAATTTCAGAATTGCACCTTGCAATGCGGAGAAATTACTGTTTGTGCATTTACAATAATCATTGATTTTTGCCATTGAAAAACATCATGTTATTCATATACCAGAAATGTTTGAAGCTACTGACTGAATGAAAAGAGCTGGCATCTCACTCTCTTTGAATCTTCTTTATCATGCTAAGAGGAGCAGGAAAAAGCAAAAAATTTCAGAATTGCACCTTGCAATGTGGAGAAATTACTGTTTGTGCATTTACAATATTCATTGATTTTTGCCATTGAAAAACGTCCAGAAATGTTTGAAGCTACTGACTGAATGAAAGGAGCTGGCATCTCACTCTCTTTGAATCTTCTTTATCATGCTAAGAGGAGCAGGAAAAAGCAAAAAATTTAAGAATTGCACCTTACAATGCGGAGAAATTACTGTTTGTGCATTTACAATATTCATTGATTTTTGCCATTGAAAAACATCATGTTATTCATATACCAGAAATGTTTGAAGCTACTGACTGAATGAAAAGAGCTGGCATCTCACTCTCTTTGAATCTTCTTTATCATGCTAAGAGGAGCAGGAAAAAGCAAAAAATTTCAGAATTGCACCTTGCAATCTGGAGAAATTACTGTTTGTGCATTAACAATATTCATTGATTTTTTACATTGAAAAACATCCAGAAATGTTTGAAGCTACTGACTGATTGAAAGGAGCTGGTATCTCACTCTCTTTGAATCTTCTTTATCATGCTAAGAGGAGCAGGAAAAAGCAAAAAATTTCAGAATTGCACCTTGCAATGCGGAGAAATTACTGTTTGTGCATTTACAATATTCATTGATTTTTGCCATTGAAAAACGTCCAGAAATGTTTGAAGCTACTGACTGAATGAAAGGAGCTGGCATCTCACTCTCTTTGAATCTTCTTTATCATGCTTAGAGGAGCAGGAAAAAGCAAAAAATTTCAGAATTGCATCTTGCAATGCGGAGAAATTACTGTTTGTGCATTTAAAATATTCTTTGATTTTTGCCATTGAAAAACATCATGTGATTCATATACCAGAAATATTTGAAGCTACTGACTGAATGAAAAGAGCTGGCATCTCACTCTCTTTGAATCTTCTTTATCATGCTAAGAGGAGCAGGGAAATGCAAAAAATTTCAGAATTGCACCTTGCAATGTGGAGAAATTACTGTTTGTGCATTTACAATATTCATTGATTTTTGCCATTGAAAAACATCATGTTATTCATATACCAGAAATGTTTGAAGCTACTGACTGAATGAAAATAGCTGGCATCTCACTCTCTTTGCATCTTCTTTATCATGCTAAGAGGAACAGGAAAAAGCAAAAAATTTCAGAATTGCACCTTGCAATGTGGAGAAATTACTGTTTGTGCATTTACAATATTCATTGATTTTTGCCATTGAAAAACGTCCAGAAATGTTTGAAGCTACTGACTGAATGAAAGGAGCTGGCATCTCACTCTCTTTGAATCTTCTTTATCATGCTAAGAGGAGCAGGAAAAAGCAAAAAATTTCAGAATTGCACCTTGCAATGCGGAGAAATTACTGTTTGTGCATTTACAATATTCATTGATTTTTGCCATTGAAAAACATCATGTTATTCATATACCAGAAATGTTTGAAGCTACTGACTGAATGAAAAGAGCTGGCATCTCACTCTCTTTGAGTCTTCTTTATCATGCTAAGAGGAGCAGGAAAAAGCAAAAAATTTCAGAATTGCACCTTGCAATGTGGAGAAATTACTGTTTGTGCATTTACAATATTCATTGATTTTTGCCATTGAAAAACGTCCAGAAATGTTTGAAGCTACTGACTGAATGAAAGGAGCTGGCATCTCACTCTCTTTGAATCTTCTTTATCATGCTAAGAGGAGCAGGAAAAAGCAAAAAATTTCAGAATTGCACCTTGCAATGCGGAGAAATTACTGTTTGTGCATTTACAATATTCATTGATTTTTGCCATTGAAAAACATCATGTTATTCATATACCAGAAATGTTTGAAGCTACTGACTGAATGAAAAGAGCTGGCATCTCACTCTCTTTGAATCTTCTTTATCATGCTAAGAGGAGCAGGAAAAAGCAAAAAATTTCAGAATTGCACCTTGCAATGTGGAGAAATTACTGTTTGTGCATTTACAATATTCATTGATTTTTGACATTGAAAAACATCCAGAAATGTTTGAAGCTACTGACTGAATGAAAGGAGCTGGCATCTCACTCTCTTTGAATCTTCTTTATCATGCTAAGAGGAGCAGGAAAAAGCAAAAAATTTCTGAATTGCACCTTGCAATGTGGAGAAATTACTGTTTGTGCATTTACAATATTCATTGATTTTTGACATTGAAAAACATCCAGAAATGTTTGAAGCTACTGACTGAATGAAAGGAGCTGGCATCTCACTCTCTTTGAATCTTCTTTATCATGCTAAGAGGAGCAGGAAAAAGCAAAAAATTTCTGAATTGCACCTTGCAATGCGGAGAAATTACTGTTTGTGCATTTACAATATTCATTGATTTTTGCCATTGAAGAACATCATGTTATTCATATACCAGAAATGTTTGAAGCTACTGACTGAATGAAAGGAGCTGGCATCTCACTCTCTTTGAATCTTCTTTATCATGCTAAGAGGAGCAGGAAAAAGCAAAAAATTTCAGAATTGCACCTTGCAATGCGGAGAAATTAGTTTGTGCATTTACAATATTCATTGATTTTTGCCATTGAAAAACATCATGTTATTCATATACCAGAAATGTTTGAAGCTACTGACTGAATGAAAAGAGCTGGCATCTCACTCTCTTTGAATCTTCTTTATCATGCTAAAAGAAGCAAGAAAAAGCAAAAAATTTCAGACTTGCACCTTGCAATGCGGAGAAATTACTGCTTGTGCATTTACAATATTCATTGATTTTTGACATTGAAAAACATCATGTTATTCATATACCAGAAATATTTGAAGCTACTGACTGAATGAAAAGAGATGGCATCTCATTCTCTTTGAATCTTCTTTATCATGCTAAGAGGAGTAGGAAAAAGTAAAAAAATTCAGAATTGCACCTTGCAATGTGGAGAAATTACTGTTTGTGCATTTACAATATTCATTGATTTTTGCCATTGAAAAACGTCCAGAAATGTTTGAAGCTACTGACTGAATGAAAGGAGCTGGCATCTCACTCTCTTTGAATCTTCTTTATCATGCTAAGAGGAGCAGGAAAAAGCAAAAAATTTCAGAATTGCATCTTGCAATGCGGAGAAATTACTGTTTGTGGATTTACAATATTCATTGATTTTTGCCATTGAAAAACATCATGTTATTCATATACCAGAAATGTTTGAAGCTACTGACTGAATGAAAAGAGCTGGCATCTCACTCTCTTTGAATCTTCTTTATCATGCTAAGAGGAGCAGGAAAAAGCAAAAAATTTCAGAATTGCACCTTGCAATGTGGAGAAATTACTGTTTGTGCATTTACAATATTCATTGATTTTAGCCATTGAAAAACGTCCAGAAATGTTTGAAGCTACTGACTGAATGAAAGGAGCTGGCATCTCACTCTCTTTGAATCTTCTTTATCATGCTAAGAGGAGCAGGAAAAAGCAAAAAATTTCAGAATTGCACCTTGCAATGCGGAGAAATTACTGTTTGTGCATTTACAATATTCATTGATTTTTGCCATTGAAAAACATCATGTTATTCATATACCAGAAATGTTTGAAGCTACTGACTGAATGAAAAGAGCTGGCATCTCACTCTCTTTGAATCTTCTTTATCATGCTAAGAGGAGCAGGAAAAAGCAAAAAATTTCAGAATTGCACCTTGCAATGTGGAGAAATTACTGTTTGTGCATTTACAATATTCATTGATTTTTGCCATTGAAAAAAAGTCCAGAAATGTTTGAAGCTACTGACTGAATGAAAAGAGCTGGCATCTCACTTTCTTTGAATCTTCTTTATCATGCTAAGAGGAGCAGGAAAAGGGAAAAAATTTCAGAATTGCACCTTGCAATGTGGAGAAATTACTGTTTGTGCATTTACAATATTCATTGATTTTTGCCATTGAAAAACGTCCAGAAATGTTTGAAGCTACTGACTGAATGAAAGGAGCTGGCATCTCACTCTCTTTGAATCTTCTTTATCATGCTAAGAGGAGCAGGAAAAAGCAAAAAATTTCAGAATTGCACCTTGCAATGCGGAGAAATTACTGATTGTGCATTTACAATATTCATTGAATTTTGCAATTGAAAAACATCATGTTATTCATATACCAGAAATGTTTGAAGCTACTGACTGAATGAAAAGAGCTGGCATCTCACTTTCTTTTGAATCTTCTTTATCAAGCTAAGTGGAGCAGGAAAAAGGAAAAAATTTCAGAATTGCACCTTGCAATGTGGAGAAATTACTGTTTGTGCATTTACAATATTCATTGATTTTTGCCATTGAAAAACATCATGTTATTCATATACCAGAAATGTTTGAAGCTACTGACTGAATGAAAAGAGCTGGCATCTCACTCTCTTTGAATCTTCTTTATCATGCTAAGAGGAGCAGGAAAAAGCAAAAAATTTCAGAATTGCACCTTGCAATGTGGAGAAATTACTGTTTGTGCATTTACAATATTCATTGATTTTTGACATTGAAAAAAAGTCCAGAAATGTTTGAAGCTACTGACTGAATGAAAGGAGCTGGCATCTCACTCTCTTTGAATCTTCTTTATCATGCTAAGAGGAGCAGGAAAAAGCAAAAAATTTCAGAATTGCACCTTGCAATGCGGAGAAATTACTGTTTGTGCATTTACAATATTCATTGAATTTTGCAATTGAAAAACATCATGTTATTCATATACCAGAAATGTTTGAAGCTACTGACTGAATGAAAAGAGCTGGCATCTCACTTTCTTTGAATCTTCTTTATCATGCTAAGAGGAGCAGGAAAAGGGAAAAAATTTCAGAATTGCACCTTGCAATGTGGAGAAATTACTGTTTGTGCATTTACAATATTCATTGATTTTTGCCATTGAAAAACGTCCAGAAATGTTTGAAGCTACTGACTGAATGAAAGGAGCTGGCATCTCACTCTCTTTGAATCTTCTTTATCATGCTAAGAGGAGCAGGAAAAAGCAAAAAATTTCAGAATTGCACCTTGCAATGCGGAGAAATTACTGTTTGTGCATTTACAATAATCATTGATTTTTGCCATTGAAAAACATCATGTTATTCATATACCAGAAATGTTTGAAGCTACTGACTGAATGAAAAGAGCTGGCATCTCACTCTCTTTGAATCTTCTTTATCATGCTAAGAGGAGCAGGAAAAAGCAAAAAATTTCAGAATTGCACCTTGCAATGTGGAGAAATTACAGTTTGTGCATTTACAATATTCATTGATTTTTGCCATTGAAAAACGTCCAGAAATGTTTGAAGCTACTGACTGAATGAAAGGAGCTGGCATCTCACTCTCTTTGAATCTTCTTTATCATGCTAAGAGGAGCAGGAAAAAGCAAAAAATTTCAGAATTGCATCTTGCAATGCGGAGAAATTACTGTTTGTGCATTTAAAATATTCTTTGATTTTTGCCATTGAAAAACATCATGTGATTCATATACCAGAAATATTTGAAGCTACTGACTGAATGAAAAGAGCTGGCATCTCACTCTCTTTGAATCTTCTTTATCATGCTAAGAGGAGCAGGAAAAAGCAAAAAATTTCAGAATTGCACCTTGCAATGTGGAGAAATTACTGTTTGTGCATTTACAATATTCATTGATTTTTGCCATTGAAAAACATCATGTTATTCATATACCAGAAATGTTTGAAGCTACTGACTGAATGAAAAGAGCTGGCATCTCACTCTCTTTGAATCTTCTTTATCATGCTAAGAGGAGCAGGAAAAAGCAAAAAATTTCAGAATTGCACCTTGCAATGTGGAGAAATTACTGTTTGTGCATTTACAATATTCATTGATTTTTGCCATTGAAAAACGTCCAGAAATGTTTGAAGCTACTGACTGAATGAAAGGAGCTGGCATCTCACTCTCTTTGAATCTTCTTTATCATGCTAAGAGGAGCAGGAAAAAGCAAAAAATTTCAGAATTGCACCTTGCAATGCGGAGAAATTACTGTTTGTGCATTTACAATATTCATTGATTTTTGCCATTGAAAAACATCATGTTATTCATATACCAGAAATGTTTGAAGCTACTGACTGAATGAAAAGTGCTGGCATCTCACTCTCTTTGAATCTTCTTTATCATGCTAAGAGGAGCAGGAAAAAGCAAAAAATTTCAGAATTGCACCTGGCAATGTGGAGAAATTATTGTTTGTCCATTTACAATATTCATTGATTTTTGCCATTGAAAAACGTCCAGAAATGTTTGAAGCTACTGACTGAATGAAAGGAGCTGGTATCTCACTCTCTTTGAATCTTCTTTATCATGCTAAGAGGAGCAGGAAAAAGCAAAAAATTTCAGAATTGCACCTTGCAATGCGGAGAAATTCCTGTTTGTGCATTTACAATATTCATTGATTTTTGCCATTGAAAAACATCATGTTATTCATATACCAGAAATGTTTGAAGCTACTGACTGAATGAAAAGAGCTGGCATCTCACTCTCTTTGAATCTTCTTTATCATGCTAAGAGGAGCAGGAAAAAGCAAAAAATTTCAGAATTGCACCTTGCAATGTGGAGAAATTACTGTTTGTGCATTTACAATATTCATTGATTTTTGACATTGAAAAACATCCAGAAATGTTTGAAGCTACTGACTGAATGAAAGGAGCAGGCATCTCACTCTCTTTGAATCTTCTTTATCATGCTAAGAGGAGCAGGAAAAAGCAAAAAATTTCTGAATTGCACCTTGCAATGCGGAGGAATTACTGTTTGTGCATTTACAATATTCATTGATTTTTGCCATTGAAGAACATCATGTTATTCATATACCAGAAATGTTTGAAGCTACTGACTGAATGAAAAGAGCTGGCATCTCACTCTCTTTGAATCTTCTTTATCATGCTAAGAGGAGCAGGAAAAAGCAAAAAATTTCAGAATTGCACCTTGCTATGTGGAGAAATTACTGTTTGTGCATTTACAATATTCATTGATTTTTGCCATTGAAAAACGTCCAGAAATGTTTGAAGCTACTGACTGAATGAAAGGAGCTGGCATCTCACTCTCTTTGAATCTTCTTTATCATGCTAAGAGGAGCAGGAAAAAGCAAAAAATTTCAGAATTGCACCTTGCAATGCGGAGAAATTACTGTTTGTGCATTTACAATATTCATTGATTTTTGCCATTGAAAAACATCATGTTATTCATATACCAGAAATGTTTGAAGCTACTGACTGAATGAAAAGAGCTGGCATCTCACTCTCTTTGAATCTTCTTTATCATGCTAAGAGGAGCAGGAAAAAGCAAAAAATTTCAGAATTGCACCTTGCAATGTGGAGAAATTACTGTTTGTGCATTTACAATATTCATTGATTTTTGACATTGAAAAACATCCAGAAATGTTTGAAGCTACTGACTGAATGAAAGGAGCTGGCATCTCACTCTCTTTGAATCTTCTTTATCATGCTAAGAGGAGCAGGAAAAAGCAAAAAATTTCTGAATTGCACCTTGCAATGCGGAGAAATTACTGTTTGTGCATTTACAATATTCATTGATTTTTGCCATTGAAGAACATCATGTTATTCATATACCAGAAATGTTTGAAGCTACTGACTGAATGAAAAGAGCTGGCATCTCACTCTCTTTGAATCTTCTTTATCATGCTAAGAGGAGCAGGAAAAAGCAAAAAATTTCAGAATTGCACCTTGCAATGTGGAGAAATTACTGTTTGTGCATTTACAATATTCATTGATTTTTGCCATTGAAAAACGTCCAGAAATGTTTGAAGCTACTGACTGAATGAAAGGAGCTGGCATCTCACTCTCTTTGAATCTTCTTTATCATGCTAAGAGGAGCAGGAAAAAGAAAAAAATTTCAGAATCGCACCTTGCAATGCGGAGAAATTACTCTTTGTGCATTTACAATATTCATTGATTTTTGCCATTAAAAAACATCATGTTATTCATATACCAGAAATGTTTGCAGCTACTGACTGAATGAAAAGAGCTGGCATCTCACTCTCTTTGAATGTTCTTTATCATGCTAAGAGGAGCAGGAAAAAGCAAAAAATTTCAGAATTGCACCTTGCAATGCGGAGAAATTACTGTTTGTGCATTTACAATATTCATTGATTTTTGCCATTGAAAAACATCATGTTATTCATATACCAGAAATGTTTGAAGCTACTGACTGAATGAAAAGAGCTGGCGTCTCACTCTCTTTGAATCTTCTTTATCATGCTAAGAGGAGCAGGAAAAAGCAAAAAATTTCAGAATTGCACCTTGCAATGTGGAGAAATTACTGTTTGTGCATTTACAATATTCATTGATTTTTGCCATTGAAAAACGTCCAGAAATGTTTGAAGCTACTGACTGAATGAAAGGAGCTGGCATCTCACTCTCTTTGAATCTTCTTTATCATGCTAAGAGGAGCAGGAAAAAGCAAAAAATTTCAGAATTGCACCTTGCAATGTGGAGAAATTACTGTTTGTGCATTTACAATATTCATTGATTTTTGACATTGAAAAACATCCAGAAATGTTTGAAGCTACTGACTGAATGAAAGGAGCTGGCATCTCACTCTCTTTGAATCTTCTTTATCATGCTAAGAGGAGCAGGAAAAAGCAAAAAATTTCTGAATTGCACCTTGCAATGCGGAGAAATTACTGTTTGTGCATTTACAATATTCATTGATTTTTGCCATTGAAGAACATCATGTTATTCATATACCAGAAATGTTTGAAGCTACTGACTGAATGAAAAGAGCTGGCATCTCACTCTCTTTGAATCTTCTTTATCATGCTAAGAGGAGCAGGAAAAAGCAAAAAATTTCAGAATTGCACCTTGCAATGTGGAGAAATTACTGTTTGTGCATTTACAATATTCATTGATTTTTGACATTGAAAAACATCCAGAAATGTTTGAAGCTACTGACTGAATGAAAGGAGCTGGCATCTCACTCTCTTTGAATCTTGTTTATCATGCTAAGAGGAGCAGGAAAAAGCAAAAAATTTCTGAATTGCACCTTGCAATGCGGAGAAATTACTGTTTGTGCATTTACAATATTCATTGATTTTTGCCATTGAAGAACATCATGTTATTCATATACCAGAAATGTTTGAAGCTACTGACTGAATGAAAAGAGCTGGCATCTCACTCTCTTTGAATCTTCTTTATCATGCTAAGAGGAGCAGGAAAAAGCAAAAAATATCAGAATTGCACCTTGCAATGTGGAGAAATTACTGTTTGTGCATTTACAATATTCATTGATTTTTGCCATTGAAAAACGTCCAGAAATGTTTGAAGCTACTGACTGAATGAAAGGAGCTGGCATCTCACTCTCTTTGAATCTTCTTTATCATGCTAAGAGGAGCAGGAAAAAGCAAAAAATTTCTGAATTGCACCTTGCAATGCGGAGAAATTACTGTTTGTGCATTTACAATATTCATTGATTTTTGCCATTGAAGAACATCATGTTATTCATATACCAGAAATGTTTGAAGCTACTGACTGAATGAAAAGAGCTGGCATCTCACTCTCTTTGAATCTTCTTTATCATGCTAAGAGGAGCAGGAAAAAGCAAAAAATTTCAGAATTGCACCTTGCAATGTGGAGAAATTACTGTTTGTGCATTTACAATATTCATTGATTTTTGCCATTGAAAAACGTCCAGAAATGTTTGAAGCTACTGACTGAATGAAAGGAGCTGGCTTCTCACTCTCTTTGAATCTTCTTTATCATGCTAAGAGGAGCAGGAAAAAGCAAAAAATTTCAGAATTGCATCTTGCAATGCGGAGAAATTACTTTTTGTGCATTTACAATATTCATTGATTTTTGCCTTTGAAAAACATCATGTTATTCATATAACAGAAATGTTTGAAGCTACTGACTGAATGAAAAGAGCTGGCATCTCACTCTCTTTGAATCTTCTTTATCATGCTAAGAGGAGCAGGAAAAAGCAAAAAATTTCAGAATTGCACCTTGCAATGTGGAGAAATTACTGTTTGTGCATTTACAATATTCATTGATTTTTGCCATTGAAAAACGTCCAGAAATGTTTGAAGCTACTGACTGAATGAAAGGAGCTGGTATCTCACTCTCTTTGAATCTTCTTTATCATGCTAAGAGGAGCAGGAAAAAGCAAAAAATTTCAGAATTGCACCTTGCAATGCGGAGAAATTACTCTTTGTGCATTTACAATATTCATTGATTTTTGCCATTGAAAAACGTCCAGAAATATTTGAAGCCACTGACTGAATGAAAGGAGCTGGCATCTCACTTTCTTTGAATCTTCTTTATTATGCTAAGAGGAGCAGGAAAAAGCAAAAAATTTCAGAATTGCACCTTGCAATGCGGAGAAATTCCTGTTTGTGCATTTACAATATTCATTGATTTTTGCCATTGAAAAACATCATGTTATTCATATACCAGAAATGTTTGAAGCTACTGACTGAATGAAAAGAGCTGGCATCTCACTCTCTTTGAATCTTCTTTATCATGCTAAGAGGAGTAGGAAAAAGCAAAAAATTTCAGAATTGCACCTTGCAATGTGGAGAAATTACTGTTTGTGCATTTACAATATTCATTGATTTTTGCCATTGAAAAACGTCCAGAAATGTTTGAAGCTACTGAATGTATGAAAGGAGCTGGCATATCACTCTCTTTGAATCTTCTTTATCATGCTAAGAGGAGCAGGAAAAAGCAAAAAATTTCAGAATTGCACCTTGCAATGCGGAGAAATTACTGTTTGTGCATTTACAATATTCATTGATTTTTGCCATTGAAAAACATCATGTTATTCATATACCAGAAATGTTTGAAGCTACTGACTGAATGAAAAGAGCTGGCATCTCACTCTCTTTGAATCTTCTTTATCATGCTAAGAGGAGCAGGAAAAAGCAAAAAATTTCAGAATTGCACCTTGCAATGTGGAGAAATTACTATTTGTGCATTTACAATATTCATTGATTTTTGACATTGAAAAACATCCAGAAATGTTTGAAGCTACTGACTGAATGAAAGGAGCTGGCATCTCACTCTCTTTGAATCTTCTTTATCATGCTAAGAGGAGCAGGAAAAAGCAAAAAATTTCTGAATTGCACCTTGCAATGCGGAGAAATTACTGTTTGTGCATTTACAATATTCATTGATTTTTGCCATTGAAGAACATCATGTTATTCATATACCAGAAATGTTTGAAGCTACTGACTGAATGAAAAGAGCTGGCATCTCACTCTCTTTGAATCTTCTTTATCATGCTAAGAGGAGCAGGAAAAAGCAAAAAATTTCAGAATTGCACCTTGCAATGCGGAGAAATTACTCTTTGTGCATTTACAATATTCATTGATTTTTGCCATTGAAAAACATCATGTTATTCATATACCAGAAATGTTTGCAGCTACTGACTGAATGAAAAGAGCTGGCATCTCACTCTCTTTGAATGTTCTTTATCATGCTAAGAGGAGCAGGAAAAAGCAAAAAATTTCAGAATTGCACCTTGCAATGTGGAGAAATTACTGTTTGTACATTTACAATATTCATTGATTTTTGCCATTGAAAAACGTCCAGAAATATTTGAATCTACTGACTGAATGAAAGGAGCTGGCATCTCACTTTCTTTGAATCTTCTTTATCATGCTAAGAGGAGCAGGAAAAAGCAAAAAATTTCAGAATTGCACCTTGCAATGCGGAGAAATTACTGTTTGTGCATTTACAATATTCATTGATTTTTGCCATTGAAAAACATCATGTTATTCATATACCAGAAATGTTTGAAGCTACTGACTGAATGAAAAGAGCTGGCATCTCACTCTCTTTGAATCTTCTTTATCATGCTAAGAGGAGCAGGAAAAAGCAAAAAATTTCAGAATTGCACCTTGCAATGTGGAGAAATTACTGTTTGTGCATTTACAATATTCATTGATTTTTGCCATTGAAAAACGTCCAGAAATGTTTGAAGCTACTGACTGAATGAAAGGAGCTGGCATGTCACTCTCTTTGAATCTTCTTTATCATGCTAAGAGGAGCAGGAAAAAGCAAAAAATTTCAGAATTGCACCTTGCAATGCGGAGAAATTACTGTTTGTGCATTTACAATATTCATTGATTTTTGCCATTGAAAAACATCATGTTATTCATATACCAGAAATGTTTGAAGCTACTGACTGAATGAAAAGAGCTGGCATCTCACTCTCTTTGAATCTTCTTTATCATGCTAAGAGGAGCAGGAAAAAGCAAAAAATTTCAGAATTGCACCTTGCAATGTGGAGAAATTACTGTTTGTGCATTTACAATATTCATTGATTTTTGACATTGAAAAACATCCAGAAATGTTTGAAGCTACTGACTGAATGAAAGGAGCTGGCATCTCACTCTCTTTGAATCTTCTTTATCATGCTAAGAGGAGCAGGAAAAAGCAAAAAATTTCTGAATTGCACCTTGCAATGCGGAGAAATTACTGTTTGTGCATTTACAATATTCATTGATTTTGGCCATTGAAGAACATCATGTTATTCATATTCCAGAAATGTTTGAAGCTACTGACTGAATGAAAAGAGCTGGCATCTCACTCTCTTTGAATCTTCTTTATCATGCTAAGAGGAGCAGGAAAAAGCAAAAAATATCAGAATTGCACCTTGCAATGTGGAGAAATTACTGTTTGTGCATTTACAATATTCATTGATTTTTGCCATTGAAAAACATCATGTTATTCATATACCAGAAATGTTTGAAGCTACTGACTGAATGAAAAGAGCTGGCATCTCACTCTCTTTGAATCTTCTTTATCATGCTAAGAGGAGCAGGAAAAAGCAAAAAATTTCAGAATTGCACCTTGCAATGTGGAGAAATTATTGTTTGTCCATTTACAATATTCATTGATTTTTGCCATTGAAAAACATCCAGAAATGTTTGAAGCTACTGACTGAATGAAAGGAACTGGTATCTCACTCTCTTTGAATCTTCTTTATCATGCTAAGAGGAGCAGGAAAAAGCAAAAAATTTCAGAATTGCACCTTGCAATGCGGAGAAATTACTGTTTGTGCATTTACAATATTCATTGATTTTTGCCATTGAAAAACATCTTGTTATTCATCTACCAGAAATGTTTGAAGCTGCTGACTGAATGAAAAGAGCTGGCATCTCACTCTCTTTGAATGTTCTTTATCATTCTAAGAGGAGCAGGAAAAAGCAAAAAATTTCAGAATTGCACCTTGCAATGTGGAGAAATTACTGTTTGTGCATTTACAATATTCATTGATTTTTGCCATTGAAAAACGTCCAGAAATGTTTGAAGCTACTGACTGAATGAAAGGAGCTGGCATCTCACTGTCTTTGAATCTTCTTTATCATGCTAAGAGGAGCAGGAAAAAGCAAAAAATTTCAGAATTGCACCTTGCAATGCGGAGAAATTACTGTTTGTGCATTTACAATATTCATTGATTTTTGCCATTGAAAAACATCATGGTATTCATATACCAGAAATGTTTGAAGCTACTGACTGAATGAAAAGAGCTGGCATCTCGCTCTCTTTGAATCTTCTTTATCATGCTAAGAGGAGCAGGAAAAAGCAAAAAATTTCAGAATTGCACCTTGCAATGTGGAGAAATTACTGTTTGTGCATTTACAATATTCATTGATTTTTGCCATTGAAAAACATCATGTTATTCATATACCAGAGATGTTTGAAGCTACTGACTGAATGAAAAGAGCTGGCATCTCACTCTCTTTGAATCTTCTTTATCATGCTAAGAGGAGCAGGAAAAAGCAAAAAATTTCAGAATTGCACCTTGCAATGTGTTGAAATTACTGTTTGTGCATTTAAAATATTCATTGATTTTTGCCATTGAAAAACGTCCAGAAATGTTTGAAGCTACTGACTGAATGAAAGGAGCTGGCATCTCACTCTCTTTGAATCTTCTTTATCATGCTAAGAGGAGCAGGAAAAAGCAAAAAATTTCAGAATTGCACCTTGCAATGTGGAGAAATTACTGTTTGTGCATTTACAATATTCATTGATTTTTGCCATTGAAAAACGTCCAGAAATGTTTGAAGCTACTGACTGAATGAAAGGAGCTGGCATCTCACTCTCTTTGAATATTCTTTATCATGCTAAGAGGAGCAGAAAAAAGCAAAAAATTTCAGAATTGCACCTTGCAATGCGGAGAAATTACTGTTTGTGCATTTACAATATTCATTGATTTTTGCCATTGAAAAACATCATGTTATTCATATATCAGAAATGTTTGAAGCTACTGACTGAATGAAAAGAGCTGGCATCTCACTCTCTTTGAATCCTCTTTATCATGCGAAGAGGAGCAGGAAAAAGCAAAAAATTTCAGAATTGCACCTTGCAATGTGGAGAAATTATTGTTTGTGCATTTACAATATTCATTGATTTCTGCCATTGAAAAACGTCCAGAAATGTTTGAAGCTACTGACTAAATGAAAGGAGCTGGCATCTCACTCTCTTTGAATCTTCTTTATCATGCTAAGAGGAGCAGGAAAAAGCAAAAAATTTCAGAATTGCACCTTGCAATGCGGAGAAATTACTGTTTGTGCATTTACAATATTCATTGATTTTTGCCATTGAAAAACATCATGGTATTCATATACCAGAAATGTTTGAAGCTACTGACTGAATGAAAAGAGCTGGCATCTCACTCTCTTTGAATCTTCTTTATCATGCTAAGAGGAGCAGGAAAAGGCAAAAAATTTCAGAATTGCACCTTGCAATGTGGAGAAATTACTGTTTGTGCATTTACAATATTCATTGATTTTTGCCATTGAAAAACGTCCAGAAATGTTTGAAGCTACTGACTGAATGAAAGGAGCTGGCATCTCACTCTCTCTGAATCTTCTTTATCATGCTAAGGTGAGCAGGAAAAAGCAAAAAATTTCAGAATTGCACCTTGCAATGCGGAGAAATTACTGTTTGTGCATTTAAAATATTCATTGATTTTTGCCATTGAAAAACATCATGTTATTCATATACCAGAAATGTTTGAAGCTACTGACTGAATGAAAAGAGCTGGCATCTCACTCTCTTTGAATCTTCTTTATCATGCTAAGAGGAGCAGGAAAAAGCAAAAAATTTCAGAATTGCACCTTGCAATGCGGAGAAATTACTGTTTGTGCATTTACAATATTCATTGATTTTTGCCATTGAAAAACATCATGGTATTCATATACCAGAAATGTTTGAAGCTACTGACTGAATGAAAAGAGCTGGCATCTCACTCTCTCTGAATCTTCTTTATCATGCTAAGATGAGCAGGAAAAAGCAAAAAATTTCAGAATTGCACCTTGCAATGTGGAGAAATTACTCTTTGTGCATTTACAATATTCATTGATTTTTGCCATTGAAAAACGTCCAGAAATGTTTGAAGCTATTGACTGAATGAAAGGAGCTGGCATCTCACTCTCTTTGAATCTTCTTTATCATGCTAAGAGGAGCAGGAAAAAGCAAAAAATTTCAGAATTGCACCTTGCAATGCGGAGAAATTACTGTTTGTGCATTTACAATATTCATTGATTTTTGCCATTGAAAAACATCATGCTATTCATATACCAGAAATGTTTGAAGCTACTGACTGAATGAAAAGAGCTGGCATCTCACTCTCTTTGAATCTTCTTTATCATGCTAAGAGGAGCAGGAAAAAGCAAAAAATATCAGAATTGCACCTTGCAATGTGGAGAAATTACTGTTTGTGCATTTACAATATTCATTGATTTTTGCCATTGAAAAACATCATGTTATTCATATACCAGAAATGTTTGAAGCTACTGACTGAATGAAAAGAGCTGGCATCTCACTCTCTTTGAATCTTCTTTATCATGCTAAGAGGAGCAGGAAAAAGCAAAAAATTTCAGAATTGCACCTTGCAATGTGGAGAAATTATTGTTTGTCCATTTACAATATTCATTGATTTTTGCCATTGAAAAACATCCAGAAATGTTTGAAGCTACTGACTGAATGAAAGGAACTGGTATCTCACTCTCTTTGAATCTTCTTTATCATGCTAAGAGGAGCAGGAAAAAGCAAAAAATTTCAGAATTGCACCTTGCAATGCGGAGAAATTACTGTTTGTGCATTTACAATATTCATTGATTTTTGCCATTGAAAAACATCTTGTTATTCATATACCAGAAATGTTTGAAGCTACTGACTGAATGAAAAGAGCTGGCATCTCACTCTCTTTGAATGTTCTTTATCATGCTAAGAGGAGCAGGAAAAAGCAAAAAATTTCAGAATTGCACCTTGCAATGTGGAGAAATTACTGTTTGTGCATTTACAATATTCATTGATTTTTGCCATTGAAAAACGTCCAGAAATGTTTGAAGCTACTGACTGAATGAAAGGAGCTGGCATGTCACTCTCTTTGAATCTTCTTTATCATGCTAAGAGGAGCAGGAAAAAGCAAAAAATTTCAGAATTGCACCTTGCAATGCGGAGAAATTACTGTTTGTGCATTTACAATATTCATTGATTTTTGCCATTGAAAAACATCATGTTATTCATATATCAGAAATGTTTGAAGCTACTGACTGAATGAAAAGAGCTGGCATCTCACTCTCTTTGAATCTTCTTTATCATGCTAAGAGGAGCAGGAAAAAGCAAAAAATTTCAGAATTGCACCTTGCAATGTGGAGAAATTACTGTTTGTGCATTTACAATATTCATTGATTTTTGCCATTGAAAAACGTCCAGAAATGTTTGAAGCTACTGACTGAATGAAAGGAGCTGGCATCTCACTGTCTTTGAATCTTCTTTATCATGCTAAGAGGAGCAGGAAAAAGCAAAAAATTTCAGAATTGCACCTTGCAATGCGGAGAAATTACTGTTTGTGCATTTACAATATTCATTGATTTTTGCCATTGAAAAACATCATGGTATTCATATACCAGAAATGTTTGAAGCTACTGACTGAATGAAAAGAGCTGGCATCTCGCTCTCTTTGAATCTTCTTTATCATGCTAAGAGGAGCAGGAAAAAGCAAAAAATTTCAGAATTGCACCTTGCAATGTGGAGAAATTACTGTTTGTGCATTTACAATATTCATTGATTTTTGCCATTGAAAAACATCATGTTATTCATATACCAGAGATGTTTGAAGCTACTGACTGAATGAAAAGAGCTGGCATCTCACTCTCTTTGAATCTTCTTTATCATGCTAAGAGGAGCAGGAAAAAGCAAAAAATTTCAGAATTGCACCTTGCAATGTGTTGAAATTACTGTTTGTGCATTTAAAATATTCATTGATTTTTGCCATTGAAAAACGTCCAGAAATGTTTGAAGCTACTGACTGAATGAAAGGAGCTGGCATCTCACTCTCTTTGAATCTTCTTTATCATGCTAAGAGGAGCAGGAAAAAGCAAAAAATTTCAGAATTGCACCTTGCAATGTGGAGAAATTACTGTTTGTGCATTTACAATATTCATTGATTTTTGCCATTGAAAAACGTCCAGAAATGTTTGAAGCTACTGACTGAATGAAAGGAGCTGGCATCTCACTCTCTTTGAATATTCTTTATCATGCTAAGAGGAGCAGAAAAAAGCAAAAAATTTCAGAATTGCACCTTGCAATGCGGAGAAATTACTGTTTGTGCATTTACAATATTCATTGATTTTTGCCATTGAAAAACATCATGTTATTCATATATCAGAAATGTTTGAAGCTACTGACTGAATGAAAAGAGCTGGCATCTCACTCTCTTTGAATCTTCTTTATCATGCTAAGAGGAGCAGGAAAAAGCAAAAAATTTCAGAATTGCACCTTGCAATGTGGAGAAATTATTGTTTGTGCATTTACAATATTCATTGATTTTTGCCATTGAAAAACGTCCAGAAATGTTTGAAGCTACTGACTAAATGAAAGGAGCTGGCATCTCACTCTCTTTGAATCTTCTTTATCATGCTAAGAGGAGCAGGAAAAAGCAAAAAATTTCAGAATTGCACCTTGCAATGCGTAGAAATTACTGTTTGTGCATTTACAATATTCATTGATTTTTGCCATTGAAAAACATCATGGTATTCATATACCAGAAATGTTTGAAGCTACTGACTGAATGAAAAGAGCTGGCATCTCACTCTCTTTGAATCTTCTTTATCATGCTAAGAGGAGCAGGAAAAGGCAAAAAATTTCAGAATTGCACCTTGCAATGTGGAGAAATTACTGTTTGTGCATTTACAATATTCATTCATTTTTGCCATTGAAAAACGTCCAGAAATGTTTGAAGCTACTGACTGAATGAAAGGAGCTGGCATCTCACTCTCTCTGAATCTTCTTTATCATGCTAAGGTGAGCAGGAAAAAGCAAAAAATTTCAGAATTGCACCTTGCAATGCGGAGAAATTACTGTTTGTGCATTTAAAATATTCATTGATTTTTGCCATTGAAAAACATCATGTTATTCATATACCAGAAATGTTTGAAGCTACTGACTGAATGAAAAGAGCTGGCATCTCACTCTCTTTGAATCTTCTTTATCATGCTAAGAGGAGCAGGAAAAAGCAAAAAATTTCAGAATTGCACCTTGCAATGCGGAGAAATTACTGTTTGTGCATTTACAATATTCATTGATTTTTGCCATTGAAAAACATCATGGTATTCATATACCAGAAATGTTTGAAGCTACTGACTGAATGAAAAGAGCTGGCATCTCACTCTCTCTGAATATTCTTTATCATGCTAAGATGAGCAGGAAAAAGCAAAAAATTTCAGAATTGCACCTTGCAATGTGGAGAAATTACTGTTTGTGCATTTACAATATTCATTGATTTTTGCCATTGAAAAACGTCCAGAAATGTTTGAAGCTATTGACTGAATGAAAGGAGCTGGCATCTCACTCTCTTTGAATCTTCTTTATCATGCTAAGAGGAGCAGGAAAAAGCAAAAAATTTCAGAATTGCACCTTGCAATGCGGAGAAATTACTGTTTGTGCATTTACAATATTCATTGATTTTTGCCATTGAAAAACATCATGTTATTCATATACCAGAGATGTTTGAAGCTACTGACTGAATGAAAAGAGCTGGCATCTCACTCTCTTTGAATCTTCTTTATCATGCTAAGAGGAGCAGGAAAAAGCAAAAAATTTCAGAATTGCACCTTGCAATGTGTTGAAATTACTGTTTGTGCATTTACAATATTCATTGATATTTGCCATTGAAAAGCGTCCAGAAATGTTTGAAGCTACTGACTGAATGAAAGGAGCTGGCATCTCACTCTCTTTGAATCTTCTTTATCATGTTAAGAGGAGCAGGAAAAAGCAAAAAATTTCAGAATTGCACCTTGCAATGTGGAGAAATTACTGTTTGTGCATTTACAATATTCATTGATTTTTGCCATTGAAAAACGTCCAGAAATGTTTGAAGCTACTGACTGAATGAAAGGAGCTGGCATCTCACTCTCTTTGAATATTCTTTATCATGCTAAGAGGAGCAGGAAAAAGCAAAAAATTTCAGAATTGCACCTTGCAATGCGGAGAAAATACTGTTTGTGCATTTACAATATTCATTGATTTTTACCATTGAAAAACATCATGTTATTCATATACAAGAAATGTTTGAAGCTACTGACTGAACAAAAAGAGCTGGCATCTCACTCTTTTTGAATCTTCTTTATCATGCTAAGAGGAGCAGGAAAAAGCAAAAAAAATTCAGAATTGCACCTTGCAATGTGGAGAAATTACTGTTTGTGCATTTACAATATTCATTGATTTTTGCCATTGAAAAACGTCCAGAAATGGTTGAAGCTACTGACTGAATGAAAGGAGCTGGCATCTCACTCTCTTTGTATCTTCTTTATCATGCTAAGAGGAGCAGGAAAAAGCTAAAAATTTCAGAATTGCACCTTGCAATGTGGAGAAATTACTGTTTGTGCATTTACAATATTCATTGATTTTTGCCATTGAAAAACATCATGTTATTCATATACCAGAAATGTTTGAAGCTACTGACTGAATGAAAAGAACTGGCATCTCACTCTCTTTGAATCTTCTTTATCATGCTAAGAGGAGCAGGAAAAAGCAAAAAATTTCAGAATTGCACCTTGCAAGGTGGAGAAATTACTGTTTGTGCATTTACAATATTCATTGATTTTTGCCATTGAAAAACGTCCAGAAATGTTTGAAGCTACTGACTGAATGAAAGAAGCTGGCATCTCACTCTCTTTGAATCTTCTTAATCATGCTAAGAGGAGAAGGAAAAAGCAAAAAATTTCAGAATTGCACCTTGCAATGCGGAGAAATTACTGTTTGTGCATTTACAATATTCATTGATTTTTGCCATTGAAAAACGTCCAGAAATGTTTGAAGCTACTGACTGAATGAAAGGAGCTGGCATCTCACTCTCTTTGAATCTTCTTTATCATGCTAAGAGGAGCAGGAAAAAGCAAAAAATTTCAGAATTGCACCTTGCAATGCGGAGAAATTACTGTTTGTGCATTTACAATATTCATTGATTTTTGCCATTGAAAAACATCATGTTATTCATATACCAGAAATGTTTGAAGCTACTGACTGAATGAAAAGAGCTGGCATCTCACTCTCTTTGAATCTTCTTTATCATGCTAAGAGGAGCAGGAAAAAGCAAAAAATTTCAGAATTGCACCTTGCAATGTGGAGAAATTACTGTTTGTGCATTTACAATATTCATTGATTTTTGCCATTGAAAAACGTCCAGAAATGTTTGAAGCTACTGACTGAATGAAAGGAGCTGGCATCTCACTCTCTTTGAATCTTCTTTATCATGCTAAGAGGAGCAGGAAAAAGCAAAAAATTTCAGAATTGCACCTTGCAATGCGGAGAAATTACTGTTTGTGCATTTACAATATTCATTGATTTTTGCCATTGAAAAACATCATGTTATTCATATACCAGAAATGTTTGAAGCTACTGACTGAATTAAAAGAGCTGGCATCTCAATCTCTTTGAATCTTCTTTATCATGCTAAGAGGAGCAGGAAAAAGCAAAAAATTTCAGAATTGCACCTTGCAATGTGGAGAAATTACTGTTTGTCCATTTACAATATTCATTGATTTTGCCATTGAAAAACGTCCAGAAATGTTTGAAGCTACTGACTGAATGAAAGGAGCTGGCATCTCACTCTCTTTGAATCTTCTTTATCATGCTAAGAGGAGCAGGAAAAAGCAAAAAATTTCAGAATTGCACTTTGCAATGTGGAGAAATTACTGTTTGTGCATTTACAATATTCATTGATTTTTGCCATTGAAAAACATCATGTTATTCATATACCAGAAATGTTTGAAGCTACTGACTGAATGAAAAGAGCTGGCATCTCACTCTCTTTGAATCTTCTTTATCCTGCTAAGAGGAGCAGGAAAAAGCAAAAAATTTCAGAATTGCACCTTGCAATGTGGAGAAATTACTGTTTGTGCATTTACAATGTTCATTGATTTTTGCCATTGAAAAACGTCCAGAAATGTTTGAAGCTACTGACTGAATGAAAGGAGCTGGCATCTCACTCTCATTGAATCTTCTTAATCATGCTAAGAGGAGAAGGAAAAAGCAAAAAAGTTCAGAATTGCACCTTGCAATGTGGAGAAATTACTGTTTGTGCATTTACAATATTCATTGATTTTTGCCAATGAAAAACGTCCAGAAATGTTTGAAGCTACTGACTAAATGAAAGGATCTGGCATCTCACTCTCTTTGAATCTTCTTTATCATGCTAAGAGGAGCAGGAAAAAGCAAAAAATTTCAGAATTGCACCTTGCAATACGGAGAAATTACTGTTTGTGCATTTACAATATTCATTGATTTTTGCCATTGAAAAACATCATGTTATTCATATACCAGAAATGTTTGAAGCTACTGACTGAATGAAAAGAGCTGGCATCTCACGCTCTTTGAATCTTCTTTATCATGCTAAGAGGAGCAGGAAAAAGCAAAAAATTTCAGAATTGCACCTTGCAATATGGAGAAATTACTGTTTGTGCATTTACAATATTCATTGATTTTTGCCATTGAAAAACGTCCAGAAATGTTTGAAGCTACTGACTGAATGAAAGGAGCTGGCATCTCACTCTCTTTGAATCTTCTTTATCATGCGAAGAGGAGCAGGAAAAAGCAAAAAATTTCAGAATTGCACCTTGCAATGCGGAGAAATTACTGTTTGTGCATTTACAATATTCATTGATTTTTGCCATTGAAAAACATCATGTTATTCATATACCAGAGATGTTTGAAGCTACTGACTGAATGAAAAGAGCTGGCATCTCACTCTCTTTGAATCTTCTTTATCATGCTAAGAGGAGCAGGAAAAAGCAAAAAATTTCAGAATTGCACCTTGCAATGTGTTGAAATTACTGTTTGTGCATTTACAATATTCATTGATATTTGCCATTGAAAAGCGTCCAGAAATGTTTGAAGCTACTGACTGAATGAAAGGAGCTGGCATCTCACTCTCTTTGAATCTTCTTTATCATGTTAAGAGGAGCAGGAAAAAGCAAAAAATTTCAGAATTGCACCTTGCAATGTGGAGAAATTACTGTTTGTGCATTTACAATATTCATTGATTTTTGCCATTGAAAAACGTCCAGAAATGTTTGAAGCTACTGACTGAATGAAAGGAGCTGGCATCTCACTCTCTTTGAATATTCTTTATCATGCTAAGAGGAGCAGGAAAAAGCAAAAAATTTCAGAATTGCACCTTGCAATGCGGAGAAAATACTGTTTGTGCATTTACAATATTCATTGATTTTTACCATTGAAAAACATCATGTTATTCATATACAAGAAATGTTTGAAGCTACTGACTGAATAAAAAGAGCTGGCATCTCACTCTTTTTGAATCTTCTTTATCATGCTAAGAGGAGCAGGAAAAAGCAAAAAAAATTCAGAATTGCACCTTGCAATGTGGAGAAATTACTGTTTGTGCATTTACAATATTCATTGATTTTTGCCATTGAAAAACGTCCAGAAATGGTTGAAGCTACTGACTGAATGAAAGGAGCTGGCATCTCACTCTCTTTGTATCTTCTTTATCATGCTAAGAGGAGCAGGAAAAAGCTAAAAATTTCAGAATTGCACCTTGCAATGTGGAGAAATTACTGTTTGTGCATTTACAATATTCATTGATTTTTGCCATTGAAAAACATCATGTTATTCATATACCAGAAATGTTTGAAGCTACTGACTGAATGAAAAGAACTGGCATCTCACTCTCTTTGAATCTTCTTTATCATGCTAAGAGGAGCAGGAAAAAGCAAAAAATTTCAGAATTGCACCTTGCAAGGTGGAGAAATTACTGTTTGTGCATTTACAATATTCATTGATTTTTGCCATTGAAAAACGTCCAGAAATGTTTGAAGCTACTGACTGAATGAAAGGAGCTGGCATCTCACTCTCTTTGAATCTTCTTTATCATGCTAAGAGGAGCAGGAAAAAGCAAAAAATTTCAGAATTGCACCTTGCAATGCGGAGAAATTACTGTTTGTGCATTTACAATATTCATTGATTTTTGCCATTGAAAAACATCATGTTATTCATATACCAGAAATGTTTGAAGCTACTGACTGAATTAAAAGAGCTGGCATCTCAATCTCTTTGAATCTTCTTTATCATGCTAAGAGGAGCAGGAAAAAGCAAAAAATTTCAGAATTGCACCTTGCAATGTGGAGAAATTACTGTTTGTCCATTTACAATATTCATTGATTTTGCCATTGAAAAACGTCCAGAAATGTTTGAAGCTACTGACTGAATGAAAGGAGCTGGCATCTCACTCTCTTTGAATCTTCTTTATCATGCTAAGAGGAGCAGGAAAAAGCAAAAAATTTCAGAATTGCACTTTGCAATGTGGAGAAATTACTGTTTGTGCATTTACAATATTCATTGATTTTTGCCATTGAAAAACATCATGTTATTCATATACCAGAAATGTTTGAAGCTACTGACTGAATGAAAAGAGCTGGCATCTCACTCTCTTTGAATCTTCTTTATCCTGCTAAGAGGAGCAGGAAAAAGCAAAAAATTTCAGAATTGCACCTTGCAATGTGGAGAAATTACTGTTTGTGCATTTACAATATTCATTGATTTTTGCCATTGAAAAACGTCCAGAAATGTTTGAAGCTATTGACTGAATGAAAGGAGCTGGCATCTCACTCTCTTTGAATCTTCTTTATCATGCTAAGAGGAGCAGGAAAAAGCAAAAAATTTCAGAATTGCACCTTGCAATGCGGAGAAATTACTGTTTGTGCATTTACAATATTCATTGATTTTTGCCATTGAAAAACATCATGTTATTCATATACCAGAGATGTTTGAAGCTACTGACTGAATGAAAAGAGCTGGCATCTCACTCTCTTTGAATCTTCTTTATCATGCTAAGAGGAGCAGGAAAAAGCAAAAAATTTCAGAATTGCACCTTGCAATGTGTTGAAATTACTGTTTGTGCATTTACAATATTCATTGATATTTGCCATTGAAAAGCGTCCAGAAATGTTTGAAGCTACTGACTGAATGAAAGGAGCTGGCATCTCACTCTCTTTGAATCTTCTTTATCATGTTAAGAGGAGCAGGAAAAAGCAAAAAATTTCAGAATTGCACCTTGCAATGTGGAGAAATTACTGTTTGTGCATTTACAATATTCATTGATTTTTGCCATTGAAAAACGTCCAGAAATGTTTGAAGCTACTGACTGAATGAAAGGAGCTGGCATCTCACTCTCTTTGAATATTCTTTATCATGCTAAGAGGAGCAGGAAAAAGCAAAAAATTTCAGAATTGCACCTTGCAATGCGGAGAAAATACTGTTTGTGCATTTACAATATTCATTGATTTTTACCATTGAAAAACATCATGTTATTCATATACAAGAAATGTTTGAAGCTACTGACTGAACAAAAAGAGCTGGCATCTCACTCTTTTTGAATCTTCTTTATCATGCTAAGAGGAGCAGGAAAAAGCAAAAAAAATTCAGAATTGCACCTTGCAATGTGGAGAAATTACTGTTTGTGCATTTACAATATTCATTGATTTTTGCCATTGAAAAACGTCCAGAAATGGTTGAAGCTACTGACTGAATGAAAGGAGCTGGCATCTCACTCTCTTTGTATCTTCTTTATCATGCTAAGAGGAGCAGGAAAAAGCTAAAAATTTCAGAATTGCACCTTGCAATGTGGAGAAATTACTGTTTGTGCATTTACAATATTCATTGATTTTTGCCATTGAAAAACATCATGTTATTCATATACCAGAAATGTTTGAAGCTACTGACTGAATGAAAAGAACTGGCATCTCACTCTCTTTGAATCTTCTTTATCATGCTAAGAGGAGCAGGAAAAAGCAAAAAATTTCAGAATTGCACCTTGCAAGGTGGAGAAATTACTGTTTGTGCATTTACAATATTCATTGATTTTTGCCATTGAAAAACGTCCAGAAATGTTTGAAGCTACTGACTGAATGAAAGAAGCTGGCATCTCACTCTCTTTGAATCTTCTTAATCATGCTAAGAGGAGAAGGAAAAAGCAAAAAATTTCAGAATTGCACCTTGCAATGCGGAGAAATTACTGTTTGTGCATTTACAATATTCATTGATTTTTGCCATTGAAAAACGTCCAGAAATGTTTGAAGCTACTGACTGAATGAAAGGAGCTGGCATCTCACTCTCTTTGAATCTTCTTTATCATGCTAAGAGGAGCAGGAAAAAGCAAAAAATTTCAGAATTGCACCTTGCAATGCGGAGAAATTACTGTTTGTGCATTTACAATATTCATTGATTTTTGCCATTGAAAAACATCATGTTATTCATATACCAGAAATGTTTGAAGCTACTGACTGAATGAAAAGAGCTGGCATCTCACTCTCTTTGAATCTTCTTTATCATGCTAAGAGGAGCAGGAAAAAGCAAAAAATTTCAGAATTGCACCTTGCAATGTGGAGAAATTACTGTTTGTGCATTTACAATATTCATTGATTTTTGCCATTGAAAAACGTCCAGAAATGTTTGAAGCTACTGACTGAATGAAAGGAGCTGGCATCTCACTCTCTTTGAATCTTCTTTATCATGCTAAGAGGAGCAGGAAAAAGCAAAAAATTTCAGAATTGCACCTTGCAATGCGGAGAAATTACTGTTTGTGCATTTACAATATTCATTGATTTTTGCCATTGAAAAACATCATGTTATTCATATACCAGAAATGTTTGAAGCTACTGACTGAATTAAAAGAGCTGGCATCTCAATCTCTTTGAATCTTCTTTATCATGCTAAGAGGAGCAGGAAAAAGCAAAAAATTTCAGAATTGCACCTTGCAATGTGGAGAAATTACTGTTTGTCCATTTACAATATTCATTGATTTTGCCATTGAAAAACGTCCAGAAATGTTTGAAGCTACTGACTGAATGAAAGGAGCTGGCATCTCACTCTCTTTGAATCTTCTTTATCATGCTAAGAGGAGCAGGAAAAAGCAAAAAATTTCAGAATTGCACTTTGCAATGTGGAGAAATTACTGTTTGTGCATTTACAATATTCATTGATTTTTGCCATTGAAAAACATCATGTTATTCATATACCAGAAATGTTTGAAGCTACTGACTGAATGAAAAGAGCTGGCATCTCACTCTCTTTGAATCTTCTTTATCCTGCTAAGAGGAGCAGGAAAAAGCAAAAAATTTCAGAATTGCACCTTGCAATGTGGAGAAATTACTGTTTGTGCATTTACAATGTTCATTGATTTTTGCCATTGAAAAACGTCCAGAAATGTTTGAAGCTACTGACTGAATGAAAGGAGCTGGCATCTCACTCTCATTGAATCTTCTTAATCATGCTAAGAGGAGAAGGAAAAAGCAAAAAAGTTCAGAATTGCACCTTGCAATGTGGAGAAATTACTGTTTGTGCATTTACAATATTCATTGATTTTTGCCAATGAAAAACGTCCAGAAATGTTTGAAGCTACTGACTAAATGAAAGGATCTGGCATCTCACTCTCTTTGAATCTTCTTTATCATGCTAAGAGGAGCAGGAAAAAGCAAAAAATTTCAGAATTGCACCTTGCAATACGGAGAAATTACTGTTTGTGCATTTACAATATTCATTGATTTTTGCCATTGAAAAACATCATGTTATTCATATACCAGAAATGTTTGAAGCTACTGACTGAATGAAAAGAGCTGGCATCTCACGCTCTTTGAATCTTCTTTATCATGCTAAGAGGAGCAGGAAAAAGCAAAAAATTTCAGAATTGCACCTTGCAATATGGAGAAATTACTGTTTGTGCATTTACAATATTCATTGATTTTTGCCATTGAAAAACGTCCAGAAATGTTTGAAGCTACTGACTGAATGAAAGGAGCTGGCATCTCACTCTCTTTGAATCTTCTTTATCATGCGAAGAGGAGCAGGAAAAAGCAAAAAATTTCAGAATTGCACCTTGCAATGCGGAGAAATTACTGTTTGTGCATTTACAATATTCATTGATTTTTGTCATTGAAAAACATCATGTTATTCATATACCAGAGATGTTTGAAGCTACTGACTGAATGAAAAGAGCTGGCATCTCACTCTCTTTGAATCTTCTTTATCATGCTAAGAGGAGCAGGAAAAAGCAAAAAATTTCAGAATTGCACCTTGCAATGTGTTGAAATTACTGTTTGTGCATTTACAATATTCATTGATATTTGCCATTGAAAAGCGTCCAGAAATGTTTGAAGCTACTGACTGAATGAAAGGAGCTGGCATCTCACTCTCTTTGAATCTTCTTTATCATGTTAAGAGGAGCAGGAAAAAGCAAAAAATTTCAGAATTGCACCTTGCAATGTGGAGAAATTACTGTTTGTGCATTTACAATATTCATTGATTTTTGCCATTGAAAAACGTCCAGAAATGTTTGAAGCTACTGACTGAATGAAAGGAGCTGGCATCTCACTCTCTTTGAATATTCTTTATCATGCTAAGAGGAGCAGGAAAAAGCAAAAAATTTCAGAATTGCACCTTGCAATGCGGAGAAAATACTGTTTGTGCATTTACAATATTCATTGATTTTTACCATTGAAAAACATCATGTTATTCATATACAAGAAATGTTTGAAGCTACTGACTGAATAAAAAGAGCTGGCATCTCACTCTTTTTGAATCTTCTTTATCATGCTAAGAGGAGCAGGAAAAAGCAAAAAAAATTCAGAATTGCACCTTGCAATGTGGAGAAATTACTGTTTGTGCATTTACAATATTCATTGATTTTTGCCATTGAAAAACGTCCAGAAATGGTTGAAGCTACTGACTGAATGAAAGGAGCTGGCATCTCACTCTCTTTGTATCTTCTTTATCATGCTAAGAGGAGCAGGAAAAAGCTAAAAATTTCAGAATTGCACCTTGCAATGTGGAGAAATTACTGTTTGTGCATTTACAATATTCATTGATTTTTGCCATTGAAAAACATCATGTTATTCATATACCAGAAATGTTTGAAGCTACTGACTGAATGAAAAGAACTGGCATCTCACTCTCTTTGAATCTTCTTTATCATGCTAAGAGGAGCAGGAAAAAGCAAAAAATTTCAGAATTGCACCTTGCAAGGTGGAGAAATTACTGTTTGTGCATTTACAATATTCATTGATTTTTGCCATTGAAAAACGTCCAGAAATGTTTGAAGCTACTGACTGAATGAAAGGAGCTGGCATCTCACTCTCTTTGAATCTTCTTTATCATGCTAAGAGGAGCAGGAAAAAGCAAAAAATTTCAGAATTGCACCTTGCAATGCGGAGAAATTACTGTTTGTGCATTTACAATATTCATTGATTTTTGCCATTGAAAAACATCATGTTATTCATATACCAGAAATGTTTGAAGCTACTGACTGAATTAAAAGAGCTGGCATCTCAATCTCTTTGAATCTTCTTTATCATGCTAAGAGGAGCAGGAAAAAGCAAAAAATTTCAGAATTGCACCTTGCAATGTGGAGAAATTACTGTTTGTCCATTTACAATATTCATTGATTTTGCCATTGAAAAACGTCCAGAAATGTTTGAAGCTACTGACTGAATGAAAGGAGCTGGCATCTCACTCTCTTTGAATCTTCTTTATCATGCTAAGAGGAGCAGGAAAAAGCAAAAAATTTCAGAATTGCACTTTGCAATGTGGAGAAATTACTGTTTGTGCATTTACAATATTCATTGATTTTTGCCATTGAAAAACATCATGTTATTCATATACCAGAAATGTTTGAAGCTACTGACTGAATGAAAAGAGCTGGCATCTCACTCTCTTTGAATCTTCTTTATCCTGCTAAGAGGAGCAGGAAAATCAAAAAATTTCAGAATTGCACCTTGCAATGTGGAGAAATTACTGTTTGTGCATTTACAATGTTCATTGATTTTTGCCATTGAAAAACGTCCAGAAATGTTTGAAGCTACTGACTGAATGAAAGGAGCTGGCATCTCACTCTCATTGAATCTTCTTAATCATGCTAAGAGGAGAAGGAAAAAGCAAAAAAGTTCAGAATTGCACCTTGCAATGTGGAGAAATTACTGTTTGTGCATTTACAATATTCATTGATTTTTGCCAATGAAAAACGTCCAGAAATGTTTGAAGCTACTGACTAAATGAAAGGATCTGGCATCTCACTCTCTTTGAATCTTCTTTATCATGCTAAGAGGAGCAGGAAAAAGCAAAAAATTTCAGAATTGCACCTTGCAATACGGAGAAATTACTGTTTGTGCATTTACAATATTCATTGATTTTTGCCATTGAAAAACATCATGTTATTCATATACCAGAAATGTTTGAAGCTACTGACTGAATGAAAAGAGCTGGCATCTCACGCTCTTTGAATCTTCTTTATCATGCTAAGAGGAGCAGGAAAAAGCAAAAAATTTCAGAATTGCACCTTGCAATATGGAGAAATTACTGTTTGTGCATTTACAATATTCATTGATTTTTGCCATTGAAAAACGTCCAGAAATGTTTGAAGCTACTGACTGAATGAAAGGAGCTGGCATCTCACTCTCTTTGAATCTTCTTTATCATGCGAAGAGGAGCAGGAAAAAGCAAAAAATTTCAGAATTGCACCTTGCAATGCGGAGAAATTACTGTTTGTGCATTTACAATATTCATTGATTTTTGCCATTGAAAAACATCATGTTATTCATATACCAGAAATGTTTGAAGCTACTGACTGAATGAAAAGAGCTGGCATCTCACTCTCTTTGAATCTTCTTTATCATGCTAAGAGGAGCAGGAAAAAGCAAAAAAATTCAGAATTGCACCTTGCAATGTGGAGAAATTACTGTTTGTGCATTTACAATATTCATTGATTTTTGCCATTGAAAAACGTCCAGAAATGTTTGAAGCTACTGACTGAATGAAAGGAGCTGGCATCTCACTCTCTTTGAATCTTCTTTATCATGCTAAGAGGAGCAGGAAAAAGCAAAAAATTTCAGAATTGCACCTTGCAATGCGGAGAAATTACTGTTTGTGAATTTACAATATTCATTGATTTTTGCGATTGAAAAACATCATGTTATTCATATACCAGAAATGTTTGAAGCTATTGACTGAATGAAAAGAGCTGGCATCTCACTCTCTTTCAATCTTCTTTATCATGCTAAGAGGAGCAGGAAAAAGCAAAAAATTTCAGATTTGCACCTTGCAATGTGGAGAAATTACTGTTTGTGCATTTACAATATTCATTGATTTTGCCATTGAAAAACGTCCAGAAATGTTTGAAGCTACTGACTGAATGAAAGGAGCTGGCATCTCACTCTCTTTGAATCTTCTTTATCATGCTAAGCGGAGCAGGAAAAAGCAAAAAATTTCAGAATTGCACCTTGCAATGTGGAGAAATTACTGTTTGTGCATTTACAATATTCATTGATTTTTGCCATTGAAAAACATCATGTTATTCAAATACCAGAAATGTTTGAAGCTACTGACTGAATGAAAAGAGCTGGCATCTCACTCTCTTTGAATCTTCTTTATCATGCTAAGAGGAGCAGGAAAAAGCAAAAAATTTCAGAATTGCACCTTGCAATGTGGAGAAATTGCTGTTTGTGCATTTACAATGTTCATTGATTTTTGCCATTGAAAAACGTCCAGAAATGTTTGAAGCTACTGACTGAATGAAAGAACCTGGCATCTCACTCTCATTGAATCTTCTTAATCATGCTAAGAGGAGAAGGAAAAAGCAAAAAAGTTCAGAATTGCACCTTGCAATGCGGAGAAATTACTGTTTGTGCATTTACAATATTCATTGATTTTTGCCATTGAAAAACATCATGTTATTCATATACCAGAAATGTTTGAAGCTACTGACTGAATGAAAAGAGCTGGCATCTCACTCTCTTTGAATCTTCTTTATCATGCTAAGAGGAGCAGGAAAAAGCAAAAAATTTCAGAATTGCACCTTGCAATGTGGAGAAATTACTGTTTGTGCATTTACAATATTCATTGATTTTTGCCAATGAAAAACGTCCAGAAATGTTTGAAGCTACTGACAAAATGAAAGGAGCTGGCAACTCACTGTCTTTGAATCTTCTTTATCATGCTAAGAGGAGCAGGAAAAAGCAAAAAATTTCAGAATTGCACCTTGCAATGCGGAGAAATTACTGTTTGTGCATTTACAATATTCATTGATTTTTGCCATTGAAAAACGTCCAGAAATGGTTGAAGCTACTGACTGAATGAAAGGACCTGGCATCTCATTCTCTTTGAATCTTATTTATCATGCTAAGAGGAGCAGGAAAAAGCAAAAAATGTCAGAATTGCACCTTGCAATGCGGAGAAATTACTGTTTGTGCATTTACAATATTCATTGATTTTTGCCATTGAAAAACATCATGTTATTCATATACCAGAAATGTTTGAAGCTACTGACTGAATGAAAAGAGCTGGCATCTCACGCTCTTTTAATCTTCTTTATCATGCTAAGAGGAGCAGGAAAAAGCAAAAAATTTCAGAATTGCACCTTGCAATGTGGAGAAATTACTGTTTGTGCATTTACAATATTCATTGATTTTTGCCATTGAAAAACATCCAGAAATGTTTGAAGCTACTGACTGAATGAAAGGAGCTGGCATCTCAATCTCTTTGAATCTTCTTTATCATGCTAAGAGGAGCAGGAAAAAGCAAAAAATTTCAGAATTGCACCTTGCAATGCGGAGAAATTACTTTTTGTGCATTTACAATATTCATTGATTTTTGCCATTGAAAAACATCATGTTATTCATATACCAGAAATGTTTGAAGCTACTGACTGAATGAAAAGAGCTGGCATCTCACTCTCTTTGAATCTTCTTTATCATGCTAAGAGGAGCAGGAAAAAGCAAAAAATTTCAGAATTGCACCTTGCAAAGTGGAGAAATTACTGTTTGTGCATTTACAATATTCATTGATTTTTGTCATTGAAAAACGTCCAGAAATGTTTGAAGCTACTGACTGAATGAAAGGAGCTGGCATCTCACTCTCTTTGAATCTTCTTTATCATGCTAAGAAGAGCAGGAAAAAGCAAAAAATTTCAGAATTGCACCTTGCAATGCGGAGAAATTACTGTTTGTGCATTTACAATATTCATTGATTTTTGCCATTGAAAAATATCATGTTTTTCATATACCAGAAATGTTTATAGCTACTGACTGAATGAAAAGAGCTGGCATCTCACTCTCTTTGAATCTTCTTTATCATGCTAAGAGGAGCAGGAAAAAGCAAAAAATTTCAGAATTGCACCTTGCAATGTGGAGAAATTACTGTTTGTGCATTTACAATATTCATTGATTTTTGCCATTGAAAAACGTCCAGAAATGTTTGAAGCTACTGACTGAATGAAAGAAGCTGGCATCTCACTCTCTTTGAATCTTCTTAATCATGCTAAGATGAGAAGGAAAAAGCAAAAAATTTCAGAATTGCACCTTGCAATGCGGAGAAATTACTGTTTGTGCATTTACAATATTCATTGATTTTTGCCATTGAAAAACATCATGTTATTCATATACCAGAAATGTTTGAAGCTACTGACTGAATGAAAAGAGCTGGCATCTCACTCTCTTTGAATCTTCTTTATCATGCTAAGAGGAGCAGGAAAAAGCAAAAAATTTCAGAATTGCACCTTGCAATGTGGAGAAATTACTGTTTGTGCATTTACAATATTCATTGATTTTTGCCATTGAAAAACGTCCAGAAATGTTTGAAGCTACTGACTGAATGAAAGGAGCTGGAATCTCACTCTCTTTGAATCTTCTTTATCATGCTAAGAGGAGCAGGAAAAAGCAAAAAATTTCAGAATTGCACCTTGCAATGCGGAGAAATTACTGTTTGTGCATTTACAATATTCATTGATTTTTGCCATTGAAAAACGTCCAGAAATGTTTGAAGCTACTGACTGAATGAAAGGAGCTGGCATCTCACTCTCTTTGAATCTTCTTTATCATGCTAAGAGGAGCAGGAAAAAGCAAAAAATTTCAGAATTGCACCTTGCAATGCGGAGAAATTACTGTTTGTGCATTTACAATATTCATTGATTTTTGCCATTGAAAAACATCATGTTATTCATATACCAGAAATGTTTGAAGCTACTGACTGAATGAAAAGAGCTGGCATCTCACGCTCTTTGAATCTTCTTTATCATGCTAAGAGGAGCAGGAAAAAGCAAAAAATTTCAGAATTGCACCTTGCAATGCGGAGAAATTACTGTTTGTGCATTTACAATATTCATTGATTTTTGCCATTGAAAAACATCATGTTATTCATATACCAGAAATGTTTGAAGCTACTGACTGAATGAAAAGAGCTGGCATCTCACGCTCTTTGAATCTTCTTTATCATGCTAAGAGGAGCAGGAAAAAGCAAAAAATTTCAGAATTGCACCTTGCAATGTGGAGAAATTACTGTTTGTGCATTTACAATATTCATTGATTTTTGCCATTGAAAAACGTCCAGAAATGTTTGAAGCTACTGACTGAATGAAAGGAGCTGGCATCTCACTCTCTTTGAATCTTCTTTATCATGCTAAGAGGAGCAGGAAAAAGCAAAAAATTTCAGAATTGCACCTTGCAATGTGGAGAAATTACTGTTTGTGCATTTACAATATTCATTGATTTTTGCCATTGAAAAACGTCCAGAAATGTTTGAAGCTACTGACTGAATGAAAGGAGCTGGATTCTCACTCTCTTTGAATCTTCTTTATCATGCTAAGGGGAGCAGGAAAAAGCAAAAAATTTCAGAATTGCACCTTGCAATGTGGAGAAATTACTGTTTGTGCATTTACAATATTCATTGATTTTTGCCATTGAAAAACGTCCAGAAATGTTTGAAGCTACTGACTGAATGAAAGGAGCTGGAATCTCACTCTCTTTGAATCTTCTTTATCATGCTAAGAGGAGCAGGAAAAAGCAAAAAATTTCAGAATTGCACCTTGCAATGCGGAGAAATTACTGTTTGTGCATTTACAATATTCATTGATTTTTGCCATTGAAAAACGTCCAGAAATGTTTGAAGCTACTGACTGAATGAAAGGAGCTGGCATCTCACTCTCTTTGAATCTTCTTTATCATGCTAAGAGGAGCAGGAAAAAGCAAAAAATTTCAGAATTGCACCTTGCAATGCGGAGAAATTACTGTTTGTGCATTTACAATATTCATTGATTTTTGCCATTGAAAAACATCATGTTATTCATATACCAGAAATGTTTGAAGCTACTGACTGAATGAAAAGAGCTGGCGTCTCACGCTCTTTGAATCTTCTTTATCATGCTAAGAGGAGCAGGAAAAAGCAAAAAATTTCAGAATTGCACCTTGCAATGCGGAGAAATTACTGTTTGTGCATTTACAATATTCATTGATTTTTGCCATTGAAAAACATCATGTTATTCATATACCAGAAATGTTTGAAGCTACTGACTGAATGAAAAGAGCTGGCATCTCACGCTCTTTGAATCTTCTTTATCATGCTAAGAGGAGCAGGAAAAAGCAAAAAATTTCAGAATTGCACCTTGCAATGTGGAGAAATTACTGTTTGTGCATTTACAATATTCATTGATTTTTGCCATTGAAAAACGTCCAGAAATGTTTGAAGCTACTGACTGAATGAAAGGAGCTGGCATCTCACTCTCTTTGAATCTTCTTTATCATGCTAAGAGGAGCAGGAAAAAGCAAAAAATTTCAGAATTGCACCTTGCAATGCGGAGAAATTACTGTTTGTGCATTTACAATATTCATTGATTTTTGCCATTGAAAAACATCATGTTATTCATATACCAGAAATGTTTGAAGCTACTGACTGAATGAAAAGAGCTGGCATCTCACGCTCTTTGAATCTTCTTTATCATGCTAAGAGGAGCAGGAAAAAGCAAAAAATTTCAGAATTGCACCTTGCAATGTGGAGAAATTACTGTTTGTGCATTTACAATATTCATTGATTTTTGCCATTGAAAAACGTCCAGAAATGTTTGAAGCTACTGACTGAATGAAAGGAGCTGGCATCTCACTCTCTTTGAATCTTCTTTATCATTCTAAGAGGAGCAGGAAAAAGCAAAAAATTTCAGAATTGCACCTTGCAATGCGGAGAAATTACTGTTTGTGCATTTACAATATTCATTGATTTTTGCCATTGAAAAACATCATGTTATTCATATACCAGAAATGTTTGAAGCTACTGACTGAATGAAAAGAGCTGGCATCTCACTCTCTTTGAATCTTCTTTATCATGCTAAGAGGAGCAGGAAAAAGCAAAAAAATTCAGAATTGCACCTTGCAATGTGGAGAAATTACTGTTTGTGCATTTACAATATTCATTGATTTTTGCCATTGAAAAACGTACAGAAATGTTTGAAGCTACTGACTGAATGAAAGGAGCTGGCATCTCACTCTCTTTGAATCTTCTTTATCATGCTAAGAGGAGCAGGAAAAAGCAAAAAATTTCAGAATTGCACCTTGCAATGCGGAGAAATTACTGTTTGTGAATTTACAATATTCATTGATTTTTGCCATTGAAAAACATCATGTTATTCATATACCAGAAATGTTTGAAGCTATTGACTGAATGAAAAGAGCTGGCATCTCACTCTCTTTCAATCTTCTTTATCATGCTAAGAGGAGCAGGAAAAAGCAAAAATTTCAGATTTGCACCTAGCAATGTGGAGAAATTACTGTTTGTGCATTTACAATATTCATTGATTTTGCCATTGAAAAACGTCCAGAAATGTTTGAAGCTACTGACTGAATGAAAGGAGCTGGCATCTCACTCTCTTTGAATCTTCTTTATCATGCTAAGAGGAGCAGGAAAAAGCAAAAAATTTCAGAATTGCACCTTGCAATGTGGAGAAATTACTGTTTGTGCATTTACAATATTCATTGATTTTTGCCATTGAAAAACATCATGTTATTCAAATACCAGAAATGTTTGAAGCTACTGACTGAATGAAAAGAGCTGGCATCTCACTCTCTTTGAATCTTCTTTATCATGCTAAGAGGAGCAGGAAAAAGCAAAAAATTTCAGAATTGCACCTTGCAATGTGGAGAAATTGCTGTTTGTGCATTTACAATGTTCATTGATTTTTGCCATTGAAAAACGTCCAGAAATGTTTGAAGCTACTGACTGAATGAAAGAAGCTGGCATCTCACTCTCATTGAATCTTCTTAATCATGCTAAGAGGAGAAGGAAAAAGCAAAAAAGTTCAGAATTGCACCTTGCAATGCGGAGAAATTACTGTTTGTGCATTTACAATATTCATTGATTTTTGCCATTGAAAAACATCATGTTATTCATATATCAGAAATGTTTGAAGCTACTGACTGAATGAAAAGAGCTGGCATCTCACTCTCTTTGAATCTTCTTTAAAATGCTAAGAGGAGCAGGAAAAAGCAAAAAATTTCAGAATTGCACCTTGCAATGTGGAGAAATTACTGTTTGTGCATTTACAATATTCATTGATTTTTGCCAATGAAAAACGTCCAGAAATGTTTGAAGCTACTGACTGAATGAAAGGAGCTGGCATCTCAATCTCTTTGAATCTTCTTTATCATGCTAAGAGGAGCAGGAAAAAGCAAAAAATTTCAGAATTGCACCTTGCAATGCGGAGAAATTACTTTTTGTGCATTTACAATATTCATTGATTTTTGCCATTGAAAAACATCATGTTATTCATATACCAGAAATGTTTGAAGCTACTGACTGAATGAAAAGAGCTGGCATCTCACTCTCTTTGAATCTTCTTTATCATGCTAAGAGGAGCAGGAAAAAGCAAAAAATTTCAGAATTGCACCTTGCAAAGTGGAGAAATTACTGTTTGTGCATTTACAATATTCATTGATTTTTGTCATTGAAAAACGTCCAGAAATGTTTGAAGCTACTGACTGAATGAAAGGAGCTGGCATCTCACTCTCTTTGAATCTTCTTTATCATGCTAAGAAGAGCAGGAAAAAGCAAAAAATTTCAGAATTGCACCTTGCAATGCGGAGAAATTACTGTTTGTGCATTTACAATATTCATTGATTTTTGCCATTGAAAAATATCATGTTTTTCATATACCAGAAATGTTTATAGCTACTGACTGAATGAAAAGAGCTGGCATCTCACTCTCTTTGAATCTTCTTTATCATGCTAAGAGGAGCAGGAAAAAGCAAAAAATTTCAGAATTGCACCTTGCAATGTGGAGAAATTACTGTTTGTGCATTTACAATATTCATTGATTTTTGCCATTGAAAAACGTCCAGAAATGTTTGAAGCTACTGACTGAATGAAAGAAGCTGGCATCTCACTCTCTTTGAATCTTCTTAATCATGCTAAGATGAGAAGGAAAAAGCAAAAAATTTCAGAATTGCACCTTGCAATGCGGAGAAATTACTGTTTGTGCATTTACAATATTCATTGATTTTTGCCATTGAAAAACATCATGTTATTCATATACCAGAAATGTTTGAAGCTACTGACTGAATGAAAAGAGCTGGCATCTCACTCTCTTTGAATCTTCTTTATCATGCTAAGAGGAGCAGGAAAAAGCAAAAAATTTCAGAAATGCACCTTGCAATGTGGAGAAATTACTGTTTGTGCATTTACAATATTCATTGATTTTTGCCATTGAAAAACGTCCAGAAATGTTTGAAGCTACTGACTGAATGAAAGGAGCTGGAATCTCACTCTCTTTGAATCTTCTTTATCATGCTAAGAGGAGCAGGAAAAAGCAAAAAATTTCAGAATTGCACCTTGCAATGCGGAGAAATTACTGTTTGTGCATTTACAATATTCATTGATTTTTGCCATTGAAAAACGTCCAGAAATGTTTGAAGCTACTGACTGAATGAAAGGAGCTGGCATCTCACTCTCTTTGAATCTTCTTTATCATGCTAAGAGGAACAGGAAAAAGCAAAAAATTTCAGAATTGCACCTTGCAATGCGGAGAAATTACTGTTTGTGCATTTACAATATTCATTGATTTTTGCCATTGAAAAACATCATGTTATTCATATACCAGAAATGTTTGAAGCTACTGACTGAATGAAAAGAGCTGGCATCTCACTCTCTTTGAATCTTCTTTATCATGCTAAGAGGAGCAGGAAAAAGAAAAAAATTTCAGAATTGCACCTTGCAATGTGGAGAAATTACTGTTTGTGCATTTACAATATTCATTGATTTTTGACATTGAAAAACGTCCAGAAATGTTTGAAGCTACTGACTGAATGAAAGTAGCTGGCATCTCACTCTCTTTGAATCTTCTTTATCATGCTAAGAGGAGAAGGAAAAAGCAAAAAAGTTCAGAATTGCACCTTGCAATGCGGAGAAATTACTGTTTGTGCATTTACAATATTCATTGATTTTTGATATTGAAAAACATCATGTTATTCATATATCAGAAATGTTTGAAGCTACTGACTGAATGAAAAGAGCTGGCATCTCACTCTCTTTGAATCTTCTTTATCATGCTAAGAGGAGCAGGAAAAAGCAAAAAATTTCAGAATTGCACCTTGCAATGTGGAGAAATTACTGTTTGTGCATTTACAATATTCATTGATTTTTGGGAATGAAAAACGTCCAGAAATGTTTGAAGCTACTGACTGAATGAAAGGAGCTGGCATCTGAATCTCTTTGAATCTTCTTTATCATGCTAAGAGGAGCAGGAAAAAGCAAAAAATTTCAGAATTGCACCTTGCAATGCGGAGAAATTACTTTTTGTGCATTTACAATATTCATTGATTTTTGCCATTGAAAAACATCATGTTATTCATATACCAGAAATGTTTGAAGCTACTGACTGAATGAAAAGAGCTGGCATCTCACTCTCTTTGAATCTTCTTTATCATGCTAAGAGGAGCAGGAAAAAGCAAAAAATTTCAGAATTGCACCTTGCAAAGTGGAGAAATTACTGTTTGTGCATTTACAATATTCATTGATTTTTGTCATTGAAAAACGTCCAGAAATGTTTGAAGCTACTGACTGAATGAAAGGAGCTGGCATCTCACTCTCTTTGAATCTTCTTTATCATGCTAAGAAGAGCAGGAAAAAGGAAAAAATTTCAGAATTGCACCTTGCAATGCGGAGAAATTACTGTTTGTGCATTTACAATATTCATTGATTTTTGCCATTGAAAAATATCATGTTTTTCATATACCAGAAATGTTTATAGCTACTGACTGAATGAAAAGAGCTGGCATCTCACTCTCTTTGAATCTTCTTTATCATGCTAAGAGGAGCAGGAAAAAGCAAAAAATTTCAGAATTGCACCTTGCAATGTGGAGAAATTACTGTTTGTGCATTTACAATATTCATTGATTTTTGCCATTGAAAAACGTCCAGAAATGTTTGAAGCTACTGACTGAATGAAAGAAGCTGGCATCTCACTCTCTTTGAATCTTCTTAATCATGCTAACATGAGAAGGAAAAAGCAAAAAATTTCAGAATTGCACCTTGCAATGCGGAGAAATTACTGTTTGTGCATTTACAATATTCATTGATTTTTGCCATTGAAAAACATCATGTTATTCATATACCAGAAATGTTTGAAGCTACTGACTGAATGAAAAGAGCTGGCATCTCACTCTCTTTGAATCTTCTTTATCATGCTAAGAGGAGCAGGAAAAAGCAAAAAATTTCAGAATTGCACCTTGCAATGTGGAGAAATTACTGTTTGTGCATTTACAATATTCATTGATTTTTGCCTTTGAAAAACGTCCAGAAATGTTTGAAGCTACTGACTGAATGAAAGGATCTGGAATCTCACTCTCTTTGAATCTTCTTTATCATGCTAAGAGGAGCAGGAAAAAGCAAAAAAATTCAGAATTGCACCTTGCAATGCGGAGAAATTACTGTTTGTGCATTTACAATATTCATTGATTTTTGCCATTGAAAAACGTCCAGAAATGTTTGAAGCTACTGACTGAATGAAAGGAGCTGGCATCTCACTCTCTTTGAATCTTCTTTATCATGCTAAGAGGAACAGGAAAAAGCAAAAAATTTCAGAATTGCACCTTGCAATGCGGAGAAATTACTGTTTGTGCATTTACAATATTCATTGATTTTTGCCATTGAAAAACATCATGTTATTCATATACCAGAAATGTTTGAAGCTACTGACTGAATGAAAAGAGCTGGCATCTCACTCTCTTTGAATCTTCTTTATCATGCTAAGAGGAGCAGGAAAAAGCAAAAAATTTCAGAATTGCACCTTGCAATGTGGAGAAATTACTGTTTGTGCATTTACAATATTCATTGATTTTTGACATTGAACAACGTCCAGAAATGTTTGAAGCTACTGACTGAATGAAAGTAGCTGGCATCTCACTCTCTTTGAATCTTCTTTATCATGCTAAGAGGAGCAGGAAAAAGCAAAAAATTTCAGAATTGCACCTTGCAATGCGGAGAAATTACTGTTTGTGCATTTACAATATTCATTGATTTTTGCCATTGAAAAACATCATGTTATTCATATACCAGAAATGTTTGAAGCTACTGACTGAATGAAAAGAGCTGGCATCTCACTCTCTTTGAATCTTCTTTATCATGCTAAGAGGAGCAGGAAAAAGCAAAAAATTTCAGAATTGCACCTTGCAATGTGGAGAAATTACTGTTTGTGCATTTACAATATTCATTGATTTTTGCCATTGAAAAACGTCCAGAAATGTTTGAAGCTACTGACTGAATGAAAGGAGCTGGCATCTCACTCTCTTTGAATCTTCTTTATCATGCTAAGAGGAGCAGGAAAAAGCAAAAAATTTCAGAATTGCACCTTGCAATGTGGAGAAATTACTGTTTGTGCATTTACAATATTCATTGATTTTTGCCATTGAAAAACATCATGTTATTCATATACCAGAAATGTTTGAAGCTACTGACTGAATGAAAAGAGCTGGCATCTCACTCTCTTTGAATCTTCTTTATCCTGCTAAGAGGAGCAGGAAAAAGCAAAAAATTTCAGAATTGCACCTTGCAATGTGGAGAAATTACTGTTTGTGCATTTACAATGTTCATTGATTTTTGCCATTGAAAAACGTCCAGAAATGTTTGAAGCTACTGACTGAATGAAAGAAGCTGGCATCTCACTCTCATTGAATCTTCTTAATCATGCTAAGAGGAGAAGGAAAAAGCAAAAAAGTTCAGAATTGCACCTTGCAATGCGGAGAAATTACTGTTTGTGCATTTACAATATTCATTGATTTTTGCCATTGAAAAACATCATGTTATTCATATACCAGAAATGTTTGAAGCTACTGACTGAATGAAAAGAGCTGGCATCTCTCTCTCTTTGAATCTTCTTTATCATGCTAAGAGGAGCAGGAAAAAGCAAAAAATTTCAGAATTGCACCTTGCAATGTGGAGAAATTACTGTTTGTGCATTTACAATATTCATTGATTTTTGCCAATGAAAAACGTCCAGAAATGTTTGAAGCTACTGACTAAATGAAAGGAGCTGGCATCTCACTCTCTTTGAATCTTCTTTATCATGCTAAGAGGAGCAGGAAAAAGCAAAAAATTTCAGAATTGCACCTTGCAATGCGGAGAAATTACTGTTTGTGCATTTACAATATTCATTGATTTTTGCCATTGAAAAACGTCCAGAAATGGTTGAAGCTACTGACTGAATGAAAGGAGCTGGCATCTCACTCTCTTTGAATCTTCTTTATCATGCTAAGAGGAGCAGGAAAAAGCAAAAAATTTCAGAATTGCACCTTGCAATGCGGAGAAATTACTGTTTGTGCATTTACAATATTCATTGATTTTTGCCATTGAAAAACATCATGTTATTCATATACCAGAAATGTTTGAAGCTACTGACTGAATGAAAAGAGCTGGCATCTCACGCTCTTTGAATCTTCTTTATCATGCTAAGAGGAGCAGGAAAAAGCAAAAAATTTCAGAATTGCACCTTGCAATGTGGAGAAATTACTGTTTGTGCATTTACAATATTCATTGATTTTTGCCATTGAAAAACGTCCAGAAATGTTTGAAGCTACTGACTGAATGAAAGGAGCTGGCATCTCACTCTCTTTGAATCTTCTTTATCATGCTAAGAGGAGCAGGAAAAAGCAAAAAATTTCAGAATTGCACCTTGCAATGCGGAGAAATTACTGTTTGTGCATTTACAATATTCATTGATTTTTGCCATTGAAAAACATCATGTTATTCATATACCAGAAATGTTTGAAGCTACTGACTGAATGAAAAGAGCTGGCATCTCACTCTCTTTGAATCTTCTTTATCATGCTAAGAGGAGCAGGAAAAAGCAAAAAAATTCAGAATTGCACCTTGCAATGTGGAGAAATTACTGTTTGTGCATTTACAATATTCATTGATTTTTGCCATTGAAAAACGTCCAGAAATGTTTGAAGCTACTGACTGAATGAAAGGAGCTGGCATCTCACTCTCTTTGAATCTTCTTTATCATGCTAAGAGGAGCAGGAAAAAGCAAAAAATTTCAGAATTGCACCTTGCAATGCGGAGAAATTACTGTTTGTGCATTTACAATATTCATTGATTTTTGCCATTGAAAAACATCATGTTATTCATATACCAGAAATGTTTGAAGCTATTGACTGAATGAAAAGAGCTGGCATCTCACTCTCTTTCAATCTTCTTTATCATGCTAAGAGGAGCAGGAAAAAGCAAAAAATTTCAGATTTGCACCTTGCAATGTGGAGAAATTACTGTTTGTGCATTTACAATATTCATTGATTTTGCCATTGAAAAACGTCCAGAAATGTTTGAAGCTACTGACTGAATGAAAGGAGCTGGCATCTCACTCTCTTTGAATCTTCTTTATCATGCTAAGAGGAGCAGGAAAAAGCAAAAAATTTCAGAATTGCACCTTGCAATGTGGAGAAATTACTGTTTGTGCATTTACAATATTCATTGATTTTTGCCATTGAAAAACATCATGTTATTCATATACCAGAAATGTTTGAAGCTACTGACTGAATGAAATGAGCTGGCATCTCACTCTGTTTGAATCTTCTTTATCATGCTAAGAGGAGCAGGAAAAAGCAAAAAATTTCAGAATTGCACCTTGCAATGTGGAGAAATTGCTGTTTGTGCATTTACAATGTTCATTGATTTTTGCCATTGAAAAACGTCCAGAAATGTTTGAAGCTACTGACTGAATGAAAGAAGCTGGCATCTCACTCTCATTGAATCTTCTTAATCATGCTAAGAGGAGAAGGAAAAAGCAAAAAAGTTCAGAATTGCACCTTGCAATGCGGAGAAATTACTGTTTGTGCATTTACAATATTCATTGATTTTTGCCATTGAAAAACATCATGTTATTCATATAACAGAAATGTTTGAAGCTACTGACTGAATGAAAAGAGCTGGCATCTCACTCTCTTTGAATCTTCTTTATCATGCTAAGAGGAGCAGGAAAAAGCAAAAAATTTCAGAATTGCACCTTGCAATGTGGAGAAATTACTGTTTGTGCATTTACAATATTCATTGATTTTTGCCAATGAAAAACGTCCAGAAATGTTTGAAGCTACTGACTAAATGAAAGGAGCTGGCATCTCACTCTCTTTGAATCTTCTTTATCATGCTAAGAGGAGCAGGAAAAAGCAAAAAATTTCAGAATTGCACCTTGCAATGCGGAGAAATTACTGTTTGTGCATTTACAATATTCATTGATTTTTGCCATTGAAAAACGTCCAGAAATGGTTGAAGCTACTGACTGAATGAAAGGAGCTGGCATCTCACTCTCTTTGAATCTTCTTTATCATGCTAAGAGGAGCAGGAAAAAGCAAAAAATTTCAGAATTGCACCTTGCAATGCGGAGAAATTACTGTTTGTGCATTTACAATATTCATTGATTTTTGCCATTGAAAAACATCATGTTATTCATATACCAGAAATGTTTGAAGCTACTGACTGAATGAAAAGAGCTGGCATCTCACGCTCTTTGAATCTTCTTTATCATGCTAAGAGGAGCAGGAAAAAGCAAAAAATTTCAGAATTGCACCTTGCAATGTGGAGAAATTACTGTTTGTGCATTTACAATATTCATTGATTTTTGCCATTGAAAAACGTCCAGAAATGTTTGAAGCTACTGACTGAATGAAAGGAGCTGGCATCTCAATCTCTTTGAATCTTCTTTATCATGCTAAGAGGAGCAGGAAAAAGCAAAAAATTTCAGAATTGCACCTTGCAATGCGGAGAAATTACTGTTTGTGCATTTACAATATTCATTGATTTTTGCCATTGAAAAACATCATGTTATTCATATACCAGAAATGTTTGAAGCTACTGACTGAATGAAAAGAGCTGGCATCTCACTCTCTTTGAATCTTCTTTATCATGCTAAGAGGAGCAGGAAAAAGCAAAAAAATTCAGAATTGCACCTTGCAATGTGGAGAAATTACTGTTTGTGCATTTACAATATTCATTGATTTTTGCCATTGAAAAACGTCCAGAAATGTTTGAAGCTACTGACTGAATGAAAGGAGCTGGCATCTCACTCTCTTTGAATCTTCTTTATCATGCTAAGAGGAGCAGGAAAAAGCAAAAAATTTCAGAATTGCACCTTGCAATGCGGAGAAATTACTGTTTGTGCATTTACAATATTCATTGATTTTTGCCATTGAAAAACATCATGTTATTCATATACCAGAAATGTTTGAAGCTATTGACTGAATGAAAAGAGCTGGCATCTCACTCTCTTTCAATCTTCTTTATCATGCTAAGAGGAGCAGGAAAAAGCAAAAAATTTCAGATTTGCACCTTGCAATGTGGAGAAATTACTGTTTGTGCATTTACAATATTCATTGATTTTGCCATTGAAAAACGTCCAGAAATGTTTGAAGCTACTGACTGAATGAAAGGAGCTGGCATCTCACTCTCTTTGAATCTTCTTTATCATGCTAAGAGGAGCAGGAAAAAGCAAAAAATTTCAGAATTGCACCTTGCAATGTGGAGAAATTACTGTTTGTGCATTTACAATATTCATTGATTTTTGCCATTGAAAAACATCATGTTATTCATATACCAGAAATGTTTGAAGCTACTGACTGAATGAAATGAGCTGGCATCTCACTCTGTTTGAATCTTCTTTATCATGCTAAGAGGAGCAGGAAAAAGCAAAAAATTTCAGAATTGCACCTTGCAATGTGGAGAAATTGCTGTTTGTGCATTTACAATGTTCATTGATTTTTGCCATTGAAAAACGTCCAGAAATGTTTGAAGCTACTGACTGAATGAAAGAAGCTGGCATCTCACTCTCATTGAATCTTCTTAATCATGCTAAGAGGAGAAGGAAAAAGCAAAAAAGTTCAGAATTGCACCTTGCAATGCGGAGAAATTACTGTTTGTGCATTTACAATATTCATTGATTTTTGCCATTGAAAAACATCATGTTATTCATATAACAGAAATGTTTGAAGCTACTGACTGAATGAAAAGAGCTGGCATCTCACTCTCTTTGAATCTTCTTTATCATGCTAAGAGGAGCAGGAAAAAGCAAAAAATTTCAGAATTGCACCTTGCAATGTGGAGAAATTACTGTTTGTGCATTTACAATATTCATTGATTTTTGCCAATGAAAAACGTCCAGAATTGTTTGAAGCTACTGACTAAATGAAAGGAGCTGGCATCTCACTCTCTTTGAATCTTCTTTATCATGCTAAGAGGAGCAGGAAAAAGCAAAAAATTTCAGAATTGCACCTTGCAATGCGGAGAAATTACTGTTTGTGCATTTACAATATTCATTGATTTTTGCCATTGAAAAACGTCCAGAAATGGTTGAAGCTACTGACTGAATGAAAGGAGCTGGCATCTCACTCTCTTTGAATCTTCTTTATCATGCTAAGAGGAGCAGGAAAAAGCAAAAAATTTCAGAATTGCACCTTGCAATGCGGAGAAATTACTGTTTGTGCATTTACAATATTCATTGATTTTTGCCATTGAAAAACATCATGTTATTCATATACCAGAAATGTTTGAAGCTACTGACTGAATGAAAAGAGCTGGCATCTCACTCTCTTTGAATCTTCTTTATCATGCTAAGAGGAGCAGGAAAAAGCAAAAAATTTCAGAATTGCACCTTGCAATGCGGAGAAATTACTGTTTGTGCATTTACAATATTCATTGATTTTTGCCATTGAAAAATATCATGTTTTTCATATACCAGAAATGTTTGAAGCTACTGACTGAATGAAAAGAGCTGGCATCTCACTCTCTTTGAATCTTCTTTATCATGCTAAGAGGAGCAGGAAAAAGCAAAAAATTTCAGAATTGCACCTTGCAATGTGGAGAAATTACTGTTTGTGCATTTACAATATTCATTGATTTTTGCCATTGAAAAACGTCCAGAAATGTTTGAAGCTACTGACTGAATGAAAGGAGCTGGCATCTCACTCTCTTTGAATCTTCTTTATCATGCTAAGAGGAGAAGGAAAAAGCAAAAAATTTCAGAATTGCACCTTGCAATGCGGAGAAATTACTGTTTGTGCATTTACAATATTCATTGATTTTTGCCATTGAAAAACATCATGTTATTCATATACCAGAAATGTTTGAAGCTACTGACTGAATGAAAAGAGCTGGCATCTCACTCTCTTTGAATCTTCTTTATCATGCTAAGAGGAGCAGGAAAAAGCAAAAAAATTCAGAATTGCACCTTGCAATGTGGAGAAATTACTGTTTGTGCATTTACAATATTCATTGATTTTTGCCATTGAAAAATGTCCAGAAATGTTTGAAGATACTGACTGAATGAAAGGAGCTGGCATCTCACTCTCTTTGAATCTTCTTTATCATGCTAAGAGGAGCAGGAAAAAGCAAAAAATTTCAGAATTGCACCTTGCAATGCGGAGAAATTACTGTTTGTGCATTTACAATATTCATTGATTTTTGCCATTGAAAAACATCATGTTATTCATATACCAGAAATGTTTGAAGCTATTGACTGAATGAAAAGAGCTGGCATCTCACTCTCTTTCAATCTTCTTTATCATGCTAAGAGGAGCAGGAAAAAGCAAAAAATTTCAGATTTGCACCTTGCAATGTGGAGAAATTACTGTTTGTGCATTTACAATATTCATTGATTTTTGCCATTGAAAAACGTCCAGAAATGGTTGAAGCTACTGACTGAATGAAAGGAGCTGGCATCTCACTCTCTTTGAATCTTCTTTATCATGCTAAGAGGAGCAGGAAAAAGCAAAAAATTTCAGAATTGCACCTTGCAATGCGGAGAAATTACTGTTTGTGCATTTACAATATTCATTGATTTTTGCCATTGAAAAACATCATGTTATTCATATACCAGAAATGTTTGAAGCTACTGACTGAATGAAAAGAGCTGGCATCTCACGCTCTTTGAATCTTCTTTATCATGCTAAGAGGAGCAGGAAAAAGCAAAAAATTTCAGAATTGCACCTTGCAATGTGGAGAAATTACTGTTTGTGCATTTACAATATTCATTGATTTTTGCCATTGAAAAACGTCCAGAAATGTTTGAAGCTACTGACTGAATGAAAGGAGCTGGCATCTCACTCTCTTTGAATCTTCTTTATCATGCTAAGAGGAGCAGGAAAAAGCAAAAAATTTCAGAATTGCACCTTGCAATGCGGAGAAATTACTGTTTGTGCATTTACAATATTCATTGATTTTTGCCATTGAAAAACATCATGTTATTCATATACCAGAAATGTTTGAAGCTACTGACTGAATGAAAAGAGCTGGCATCTCACTCTCTTTGAATCTTCTTTATCATGCTAAGAGGAGCAGGAAAAAGCAAAAAAATTCAGAATTGCACCTTGCAATGTGGAGAAATTACTGTTTGTGCATTTACAATATTCATTGATTTTTGCCATTGAAAAACGTCCAGAAATGTTTGAAGCTACTGACTGAATGAAAGGAGCTGGCATCTCACTCTCTTTGAATCTTCTTTATCATGCTAAGAGGAGCAGGAAAAAGCAAAAAATTTCAGAATTGCACCTTGCAATGCGGAGAAATTACTGTTTGTGCATTTACAATATTCATTGATTTTTGCCATTGAAAAACATCATGTTATTCATATACCAGAAATGTTTGAAGCTACTGACTGAATGAAAAGAGCTGGCATCTCACTCTCTTTCAATCTTCTTTATCATGCTAAGAGGAGCAGGAAAAAGCAAAAAATTTCAGAATTGCACCTTGCAATGCGGAGAAATTACTGTTTGTGCATTTACAATATTCATTGATTTTTGCCATTGAAAAACATCATGTTATTCATATACCAGAAATGTTTGAAGCTACTGACTGAATGAAAAGAGCTGGCATCTCACTCTCTTTGAATCTTCTTTATCATGCTAAGAGGAGCAGGAAAAAGCAAAAAAATTCAGAATTGCACCTTGCAATGTGGAGAAATTACTGTTTGTGCATTTACAATATTCATTGATTTTTGCCATTGAAAAACGTCCAGAAATGTTTGAAGCTACTGACTGAATGAAAGGAGCTGGCATCTCACTCTCTTTGAATCTTTTTTATCATGCTAAGAGGAGCAGGAAAAAGCAAAAAATTTCAGAATTGCACCTTGCAATGCGGAGAAATTACTGTTTGTGCATTTACAATATTCATTGATTTTTGCCATTGAAAAACATCATGTTATTCATATACCAAAAATGTTTGAAGCTATTGACTGAATGAAAAGAGCTGGCATCTCACTCTCTTTCAATCTTCTTTATCATGCTAAGAGGAGCAGGAAAAAGCAAAAAATTTCAGATTTGCACCTTGCAATGTGGAGAAATTACTGTTTGTGCATTTACAATATTCATTGATTTTGCCATTGAAAAACGTAAAGAAATGTTTGAAGCTACTGACTGAATGAAAGGAGCTGGCATCTCACTCTCTTTCAATCTTCTTTATCATGCTAAGAGGAGCAGGAAAAAGCAAAAAATTTCAGAATTGCACCTTGCAATGTGGAGAAATTACTGTTTGTGCATTTACAATATTCATTGATTTTTGCCATTGAAAAGCATCATGTTATTCATATACCAGAAATGTTTGAAGCTACTGACTGAATGAAAAGAGCTGGCATCTCACTCTCTTTGAATCCTCTTTATCATTCTAAGAGGAGCAGGAAAAAGCTAAAAATTTCAGAATTGCACCTTGCAATGTGGAGAAATTACTGTTTGTGCATTTACAATATTCATTGATTTTTGCCAATGAAAAACGTCCAGAAATGTTTGAAGCTACTGACTAAATGAAAGGAGCTGGCATCTCACTCTCTTTGAATCTTCTTTATCATGCTAAGAGGAGCAGGAAAAAGCAAAAAATTTCAGAATTGCACCTTGCAATGCGGAGAAAATACTGTTTGTGCATTTACAATATTCATTGATTTTTGCCATTGAAAAACGTCCAGAAATGGTTGAAGCTACTGACTGAATGAAAGGAGCTGGCATCTCACTCTCTTTGAATCTTCTTTATCATGCTAAGAGGAGCAGGAAAAAGCAAAAAATTTCAGAATTGCACCTTGCAATGCGGAGAAATTACTGTTTGTGCATTTACAATATTCATTGATTTTTGCCATTGAAAAACATCATGTTATTCATATACCAGAAATGTTTGAAGCTACTGACTGAATGAAAAGAGCTGGCATCTCACGCTCTTTGAATCTTCTTTATCATGCTAAGAGGAGCAGGAAAAAGCAAAAAATTTCAGAATTGCACCTTGCAATGTGGAGAAATTACTGTTTGTGCATTTACAATATTCATTGATTTTTGCCATTGAAAAACGTCCAGAAATGTTTGAAGCTACTGACTGAATGAAAGGAGCTGGCATCTCAATCTCTTTGAATCTTCTTTATCATGCTAAGAGGAGCAGGAAAAAGCAAAAAATTTCAGAATTGCACCTTGCAATGTGGAGAAATTACTTTTTGTGCATTTACAATATTCATTGATTTTTGCCATTGAAAAACATCATGTTATTCATATACCAGAAATGTTTGAAGCTACTGACTGAATGAAAAGAGCTGGCATCTCACTCTCTTTGAATCTTCTTTATCATGCTAAGAGGAGCAGGAAAAAGCAAAAAATTTCAGAATTGCACCTTGCAAAGTGGAGAAATTACTGTTTGTGCATTTAAAATATTCATTGATTTTTGTCATTGAAAAACATCCAGAAATGTTTGAAGCTACTGACTGAATAAAAGGAGCTGGCATCTCACTCTCTTTGAATCTTCTTTATCATGCTAAGAAGAGCAGGAAAAAGCAAAAAATTTCAGAATTGCACCTTGCAATGCGGAGAAATTACTGTTTGTGCATTTACAATATTCATTGATTTTTGCCATTGAAAAACATCATGTTATTCATATACCAGAAATGTTTGAAGCTATTGACTGAATGAAAAGAGCTGGCATCTCACTCTCTTTCAATCTTCTTTATCATGCTAAGAGGAGCAGGAAAAAGCAAAAAAATTCAGATTTGCACCTTGCAATGTGGAGAAATTACTGTTTGTGCATTTACAATATTCATTGATTTTTGCCATTGAAAAACGTCCAGAAATGTTTGAAGCTACTGACTGAATGAAAGGAGCTGGCATCTCACTCTCTTTGAATATTCTTTATCATGCTAAGAGGAGCAGGAAAAAGCAAAAAATTTCAGAATTGCACCTTGCAATGCGGAGAAATTCCTGTTTGTGCATTTACAATATTCATTGATTTTTGCCTTTGAAAAACATCATGTTATTCATATACCAGAAATGTTTGAAGCTACTGACTGAATGAAAAGAGCTGGCATCTCACTCTCTTTGAATCTTCTTTATCATGCTAAGAGGAGCAGGAAAAAGCAAAAAATTTCAGAATTGCACCTTGCAATGTGGAGAAATTACTGTTTGTGCATTTACAATATTCATTGATTTTTGCCATTGAAAAACGTCCAGAAATGTTTGAAGCTACTGACTGAATGAAAGGAGCTGGCATCTCACTCTCTTTGAATCTTCTTTATCATGCTAAGAGGAGCAGGAAAAAGCAAAAAATTTCAGAATTGCACCTTGCAATGCGGAGAAATTACTGTTTGTGTATTTACAATATTCATTGATTTTTGCCATTGAAAAACATCATGTTATTCATATACCAGAAATGTTTGAAGCTACTGACTGAATGAAAAGAGCTGGCATCTCACTCTCTTTGAATCTTCTTTATCATGCTAAGAGGAGCAGGAAAAAGCAAAAAATTTCAGAATTGCACCTTGCAATGTGGAGAAATTACTGTTTGTGCATTTTCAATATTCATTGATTTTTGCCATTGAAAAACGTCCAGAAATGTTTGAAGCTACTGACTGAATGAAAGGAGCTGGCATCTCACTCTCTTTGAATCTTCTTTATCATGCTAAGAGGAGCAGGAAAAAGCAAAAAATTTCAGAATTGCACCTTGCAATGCGGAGAAATTACTGTTTGTGCATTTACAATATTCATTGATTTTTGCCATTGAAAAACGTCCAGAAATGTTTGAAGCTACTGACTGAATGAAAGGAGCTGGCATCTCACTCTCATTGAATCTTCTTTATCATGCTAAGAGGAGCAGGAAAAAGCAAAAAATTTCAGAATTGCACCTTGCAATGCGGAGAAATTACTGTTTGTGCATTTACAATATTCATTGATTTTTGCCATTGAAAAACATCATGTTATTCATATACCAGAAATGTTTGAAGCTACTGACTGAATGAAAAGAGCTGGCATCTCACTCTCTTTGAATCTTCTTTATCATGCTAAGAGGAGCAGGAAAAAGCAAAAAATTTCAGAATTGCACCTTGCAATGTGGAGAAATTACTGTTTGTGCATTTACAATATTCATTGATTTTTGCAAATTGAAAAACGTCCAGAAATGTTTGAAGCTACTGACTGAATGAAAGGAGCTGGCATCTCACTCTCTTTGAATCTTCTTTATCATGCTAAGAGGAGCAGGAAAAAGCAAAAAATTTCAGAATTGCACCTTGCAATGCGGAGAAATTACTGTTTGTGCATTTACAATATTCATTGATTTTTGCCTTTGAAAAACATCATGTTATTCATATACCAGAAATGTTTGAAGCTACTGACTGAATGAAAAGAGCTGGCATCTCACTCTCTTTGAATCTTCTTTATCATGCTAAGAGGAGCAGGAAAAAGCAAAAAATTTCAGAATTGCACCTTGCAATGTGGAGAAATTACTGTTTGTGCATTTACAATATTCATTGATTTTTGCCATTGAAAAACGTCCAGAAATGTTTGAAGCTACTGACTGAATGAAAGGAGCTGGCATCTCACTCTCTTTGAATCTTCTTTATCATGCTAAGAGGAGCAGGAAAAAGCAAAAAATTCAGAATTGCACCTTGCAATGCGGAGAAATTACTGTTTGTGCATTTACAATATTCATTGATTTTTGCCTTTGAAAAATATCATGTTATTCATATACCAGAAATGTTTGAAGCTACTGACTGAATGAAAAGAGCTGGCATCTCACTCTCTTTGAATCTTCTTTATCATGCTAAGAGGAGCAGGAAAAAGCAAAAAATTTCAGAATTGCACCTTCCAATGTGGAGAAATTACTGCTTGTGCATTTACAATATTCATTGATTTTTGTCATTGAAAAACGTCCAGAAATGTTTGAAGCTACTGACTGAATGAAAGGAGCTGGCATCTCACTCTCTTTGAATCTTCTTTATCATGCTAAGAGGAGCAGGAAAAAGCAAAAAATTTCAGAATTGCACCTTGCAATGCGGAGAAATTACTGTTTGTGCATTTACAATATTCATTGATTTTTGCCATTGAAAAACATCATGTTATTCATATACCAGAAATGTTTGAAGCTACTGACTGAATGAAAAGAGCTGGCATCTCACTCTCTTTGAATCTTCTTTATCATGCTAAGAGGAGCAGGAAAAAGCAAAAAAATTCAGAATTGCACCTTGCAATGTGGAGAAATTACTGTTTGTGCATTTACAATATTCATTGATTTTTGCCATTGAAAAACGTCCAGAAATGTTTTAAGCTACTGACTGAATGAAAGGAGCTGGCATCTCACTCTCTTTGAATCTTCTTTATCATGCTAAGAGGAGCAGGAAAAAGCAAAAAATTTCAGAATTGCACCTTGCAATGCGGAGAAATTACTGTTTGTGCATTTACAATATTCATTGATTTTTGCCATTGAAAAACATCATGTTATTCATATACCAGAAATGTTTGAAGCTACTGACTGAAAGAAAAGAGCTGGCATCTCACTCTCTTTGAATCTTCTTTATCATGCTAAGAGGAGCAGGAAAAAGCAAAAAATTTCAGAATTGCACCTTGCAATGTGGAGAAATTACTGTTTGTGCATTTTCAATATTCATTGATTTTTGCCATTGAAAAACGTCCAGAAATGTTTGAAGCTACTGACTGAATGAAAGGAGCTGGCATCTCACTCTCTTTGAATCTTCTTTATCATGCTAAGAGGAGCAGGAAAAAGCAAAAAATTTCAGAATTGCACCTTGCAATGCGGAGAAATTACTGTTTGTGCATTTACAATATTCATTGATTTTTGCCATTGAAAAACGTCCAGAAATGTTTGAAGCTACTGACTGAATGAAAGGAGCTGGCATCTCACTCTCTTTGAATCTTCTTTATCATGCTAAGAGGAGCAGGAAAAAGCAAAAAATTTCAGAATTGCACCTTGCAATGCGGAGAAATTACTGTTTGTGCATTTACAATATTCATTGATTTTTGCCATTGAAAAACATCATGTTATTCATATACCAGAAATGTTTGAAGCTACTGACTGAATGAAAAGAGCTGGCATCTCACTCTCTTTGAATCTTCTTTATCATGCTAAGAGGAGCAGGAAAAAGCAAAAAATTTCAGAATTGCACCTTGCAATGTGGAGAAATTACTGTTTGTGCATTTACAATATTCATTGATTTTTGCCATTGAAAAACGTCCAGAAATGTTTGAAGCTACTGACTGAATGAAAGGAGCTGGCATCTCACTCTCTTTGAATCTTCTTTATCATGCTAAGAGGAGCAGGAAAAAGCAAAAAATTTCAGAATTGCACCTTGCAATGCGGAGAAATTACTGTTTGTGCATTTACAATATTCATTGATTTTTGCCTTTGAAAAACATCATGTTATTCATATACCAGAAATGTTTGAAGCTACTGACTGAATGAAAAGAGCTGGCATCTCACTCTCTTTGAATCTTCTTTATCATGCTAAGAGGAGCAGGAAAAAGCAAAAAATTTCAGAATTGCACCTTGCAATGTGGAGAAATTACTGTTTGTGCATTTACAATATTCATTGATTTTTGCCATTGAAAAACGTCCAGAAATGTTTGAAGCTACTGACTGAATGAAAGGAGCTGGCATCTCAATCTCTTTGAATCTTCTTTATCATGCTAAGAGGAGCAGGAAAAAGCAAAAAATTCAGAATTGCACCTTGCAATGCGGAGAAATTACTGTTTGTGCATTTACAATATTCATTGATTTTTGCCATTGAAAAATATCATGTTATTCATATACCAGAAATGTTTGAAGCTACTGACTGAATGAAAAGAGCTGGCATCTCACTCTCTTTGAATCTTCTTTATCATGCTAAGAGGAGCAGGAAAAAGCAAAAAATTTCAGAATTGCACCTTCCAATGTGGAGAAATTACTGCTTGTGCATTTACAATATTCATTGATTTTTGCCATTGAAAAACGTCCAGAAATGTTTGAAGCTACTGACTGAATGAAAGGAGCTGGCATCTCACTCTCTTTGAATCTTCTTTATCATGCTAAGAGGAGCAGGAAAAATCAAAAAATTTCAGAATTGCACCTTGCAATGCGGAGAAATTACTGTTTGTGCATTTACAATATTCATTGATTTTTGCCATTGAAAAACATCATGTTATTCATATACCAGAAATGTTTGAAGCTACTGACTGAATGAAAAGAGCTGGCATCTCACTTTCTTTGAATCTTCTTTATCATGCTAAGAGGAGCAGGAAAAAGCAAAAAAATTCAGAATTGCACCTTGCAATGTGGAGAAATTACTGTTTGTGTATTTACAATATTCATTGATTTTTGCCATTGAAAAACATCATGTTATTCATATACCAGAAATGTTTGAAGCTACTGACTGAATGAAAAGAGCTGGCATCTCACTCTCTTTGAATCTTCTTTATCATGCTAAGAGGAGCAGGAAAAAGCAAAAAATTTCAGAATTGCACCTTGCAATGTGGAGAAATTACTGTTTGTGCATTTACAATATTCATTGATTTTTGCAAATTGAAAAACGTCCAGAAATGTTTGAAGCTACTGACTGAATGAAAGGAGCTGGCATCTCACTCTCTTTGAATCTTCTTTATCATGCTAAGAGGAGCAGGAAAAAGCAAAAAATTTCAGAATTGCACCTTGCAATGCGGAGAAATTACTGTTTGTGCATTTACAATATTCATTGATTTTTGCCTTTGAAAAACATCATGTTATTCATATACCAGAAATGTTTGAAGCTACTGACTGAATGAAAAGAGCTGGCATCTCACTCTCTTTGAATCTTCTTTATCATGCTAAGAGGAGCAGGAAAAAGCAAAAAATTTCAGAATTGCACCTTGCAATGTGGAGAAATTACTGTTTGTGCATTTACAATATTCATTGATTTTTGCCATTGAAAAACGTCCAGAAATGTTTGAAGCTACTGACTGAATGAAAGGAGCTGGCATCTCACTCTCTTTGAATCTTCTTTATCATGCTAAGAGGAGCAGGAAAAAGCAAAAAATTCAGAATTGCACCTTGCAATGCGGAGAAATTACTGTTTGTGCATTTACAATATTCATTGATTTTTGCCTTTGAAAAATATCATGTTATTCATATACCAGAAATGTTTGAAGCTACTGACTGAATGAAAAGAGCTGGCATCTCACTCTCTTTGAATCTTCTTTATCATGCTAAGAGGAGCAGGAAAAAGCAAAAAATTTCAGAATTGCACCTTCCAATGTGGAGAAATTACTGCTTGTGCATTTACAATATTCATTGATTTTTGCCATTGAAAAACGTCCAGAAATGTTTGAAGCTACTGACTGAATGAAAGGAGCTGGCATCTCACTCTCTTTGAATCTTCTTTATCATGCTAAGAGGAGCAGGAAAAAGCAAAAAATTTCAGAATTGCACCTTGCAATGCGGAGAAATTACTGTTTGTGCATTTACAATATTCATTGATTTTTGCCATTGAAAAACATCATGTTATTCATATACCAGAAATGTTTGAAGCTACTGACTGAATGAAAAGAGCTGGCATCTCACTCTCTTTGAATCTTCTTTATCATGCTAAGAGGAGCAGGAAAAAGCAAAAAAATTCAGAATTGCACCTTGCAATGTGGAGAAATTACTGTTTGTGCATTTACAATATTCATTGATTTTTGCCATTGAAAAACGTCCAGAAATGTTTTAAGCTACTGACTGAATGAAAGGAGCTGGCATCTCACTCTCTTTGAATCTTCTTTATCATGCTAAGAGGAGCAGGAAAAAGCAAAAAATTTCAGAATTGCACCTTGCAATGCGGAGAAATTACTGTTTGTGCATTTACAATATTCATTGATTTTTGCCATTGAAAAACATCATGTTATTCATATACCAGAAATGTTTGAAGCTACTGACTGAAAGAAAAGAGCTGGCATCTCACTCTCTTTGAATCTTCTTTATCATGCTAAGAGGAGCAGGAAAAAGCAAAAAATTTCAGAATTGCACCTTGCAATGTGGAGAAATTACTGTTTGTGCATTTTCAATATTCATTGATTTTTGCCATTGAAAAACGTCCAGAAATGTTTGAAGCTACTGACTGAATGAAAGGAGCTGGCATCTCACTCTCTTTGAGTCTTCTTTATCATGCTAAGAGGAGCAGGAAAAAGCAAAAAATTTCAGAATTGCACCTTGCAATGCGGAGAAATTACTGTTTGTGCATTTACAATATTCATTGATTTTTGCCATTGAAAAACGTCCAGAAATGTTTGAAGCTACTAACTGAATGAAAGGAGCTGGCACCTCACTCTCTTTGAATCTTCTTTATCATGCTAAGAGGAGCAGGAAAAAGCAAAAAATTTCAGAATTGCACCTTGCAATGCGGAGAAATTACTGTTTGTGCATTTACAATATTCATTGATTTTTGCCATTGAAAAACATCATGTTATTCATATACCAGAAATGTTTGAAGCTACTGACTGAATGAAAAGAGCTGGCATCTCACTCTCTTTGAATCTTCTTTATCATGCTAAGAGGAGCAGGAAAAAGCAAAAAATTTCAGAATTGCACCTTGCAATGTGGAGAAATTACTGTTTGTGCATTTACAATATTCATTGATTTTTGCCATTGAAAAACGTCCAGAAATGTTTGAAGCTACTGACTGAATGAAAGGAGCTGGCATCTCACTCTCGTTGAATCTTCTTTATCATGCTAAGAGGAGCAGGAAAAAGCAAAAAATTTCAGAATTGCACCTTGCAATGCGGAGAAATTACTGTTTGTGCATTTACAATATTCATTGATTTTTGCCTTTGAAAAACATCATGTTATTCATATACCAGAAATGTTTGAAGCTACTGACTGAATGAAAAGAGCTGGCATCTCACTCTCTTTGAATCTTCTTTATCATGCTAAGAGGAGCAGGAAAAAGCAAAAAATTTCAGAATTGCACCTTGCAATGTGGAGAAATTACTGTTTGTGCATTTACAATATTCATTGATTTTTGCCATTGAAAAACGTCCAGAAATGTTTGAAGCTACTGACTGAATGAAAGGAGCTGGCATCTCAATCTCTTTGAATCTTCTTTATCATGCTAAGAGGAGCAGGAAAAAGCAAAAAATTCAGAATTGCACCTTGCAATGCGGAGAAATTACTGTTTGTGCATTTACAATATTCATTGATTTTTGCCATTGAAAAATATCATGTTATTCATATACCAGAAATGTTTGAAGCTACTGACTGAATGAAAAGAGCTGGCATCTCACTCTCTTTGAATCTTCTTTATCATGCTAAGAGGAGCAGGAAAAAGCAAAAAATTTCAGAATTGCACCTTCCAATGTGGAGAAATTACTGCTTGTGCATTTACAATATTCATTGATTTTTGCCATTGAAAAACGTCCAGAAATGTTTGAAGCTACTGACTGAATGAAAGGAGCTGGCATCTCACTCTCTTTGAATCTTCTTTACCATGCTAAGAGGAGCAGGAAAAATCAAAAAATTTCAGAATTGCACCTTGCAATGCGGAGAAATTACTGTTTGTGCATTTACAATATTCATTGATTTTTGCCATTGAAAAACATCATGTTATTCATATACCAGAAATGTTTGAAGCTACTGACTGAATGAAAAGAGCTGGCATCTCACTTTCTTTGAATCTTCTTTATCATGCTAAGAGGAGCAGGAAAAAGCAAAAAAATTCAGAATTGCACCTTGCAATGTGGAGAAATTACTGTTTGTGCATTTACAATATTCATTGATTTTTGCCATTGAAAAACGTCCAGAAATGTTTGAAGCTACTGACTGAATTAAAGGAGCTGGCATCTCACTCTCTTTGAATCTTCTTTATCATGCTAAGAGGAGCAGGAAAAAGCAAAAAATTTCAGAATTGCACCTTGCAATGCGGAGAAATTACTGTTTGTGCATTTACAATATTCATTGATTTTTGCCATTGAAAAACATCATGTTATTCATATACCAGAAATGTTTGATGCTACTGACTGAATGAAAAGAGCTGGCATCTCACTCTCTTTGAATCTTCTTTATCATGCTAAGAGGAGCAGGAAAAAGCAAAAAATTTCAGAATTGCACCTTGCAATGTGGAGAAATTACTGTTTGTGCATTTACAATATTCATTGATTTTTGCCATTGAAAAACGTCTAGAAATGTTTGAAGCTACTGACTGAATGAAAGGAGCTGGCATCTCACTCTCTTTGAATCTTCTTTATCATGCTAAGAAGAGCAGGAAAAAGCAAACAATTTCAGAATTGCACCTTGCAATGAGGAGAAATTACTGTTTGTGTATTTACAATATTCATTGATTTTTGCCATTGAAAAACATCATGTTATTCATATACCAGAAATGTTTGAAGCTACTGACTGAATGAAAAGAGCTGGCATCTCACTCTCTTTGAATCTTCTTTATCATGCTAAGAGGAGCAGGAAAAAGCAAAAAATTCAGAATTGCACCTTGCAATGCGGAGAAATTACTGTTTGTGCATTTACAATATTCATTGATTTTTGCCTTTGAAAAATATCATGTTATTCATATACCAGAAATGTTTGAAGCTACTGACTGAATGAAAAGAGCTGGCATCTCACTCTCTTTGAATCTTCTTTATCATGCTAAGAGGAGCAGGAAAAAGCAAAAAATTTCAGAATTGCACCTTCCAATGTGGAGAAATTACTGCTTGTGCATTTACAATATTCATTGATTTTTGCCATTGAAAAACGTCCAGAAATGTTTGAAGCTACTGACTGAATGAAAGGAGCTGGCATCTCACTCTCTTTGAATCTTCTTTATCATGCTAAGAGGAGCAGGAAAAAGCAAAAAATTTCAGAATTGCACCTTGCAATGCGGAGAAATTACTGTTTGTGCATTTACAATATTCATTGATTTTTGCCATTGAAAAACATCATGTTATTCATATACCAGAAATGTTTGAAGCTACTGACTGAATGAAAAGAGCTGGCATCTCACTCTCTTTGAATCTTCTTTATCATGCTAAGAGGAGCAGGAAAAAGCAAAAAAATTCAGAATTGCGCCTTGCAATGTGGAGAAATTACTGTTTGTGCATTTACAATATTCATTGATTTTTGCCATTGAAAAACGTCCAGAAATGTTTTAAGCTACTGACTGAATGAAAGGAGCTGGCATCTCACTCTCTTTGAATCTTCTTTATCATGCTAAGAGGAGCAGGAAAAAGCAAAAAATTTCAGAATTGCACCTTGCAATGCGGAGAAATTACTGTTTGTGCATTTACAATATTCATTGATTTTTGCCATTGAAAAACATCATGTTATTCATATACCAGAAATGTTTGAAGCTACTGACTGAAAGAAAAGAGCTGGCATCTCACTCTCTTTGAATCTTCTTTATCATGCTAAGAGGAGCAGGAAAAAGCAAAAAATTTCAGAATTGCACCTTGCAATGTGGAGAAATTACTGTTTGTGCATTTTCAATATTCATTGATTTTTGCCATTGAAAAACGTCCAGAAATGTTTGAAGCTACTGACTGAATGAAAGGAGCTGGCATCTCACTCTCTTTGAATCTTCTTTATCATGCTAAGAGGAGCAGGAAAAAGCAAAAAATTTCAGAATTGCACCTTGCAATGCGGAGAAATTACTGTTTGTGCATTTACAATATTCATTGATTTTTGCCATTGAAAAACGTCCAGAAATGTTTGAAGCTACTGACTGAATGAAAGGAGCTGGCATCTCACTCTCTTTGAATCTTCTTTATCATGCTAAGAGGAGCAGGAAAAAGCAAAAAATTTCAGAATTGCACCTTGCAATGCGGAGAAATTACTGTTTGTGCATTTACAATATTCATTGATTTTTGCCATTGAAAAACATCATGTTATTCATATACCAGAAATGTTTGAAGCTACTGACTGAATGAAAAGAGCTGGCATCTCACTCTCTTTGAATCTTCTTTATCATGCTAAGAGGAGCAGGAAAAAGCAAAAAATTTCAGAATTGCACCTTGCAATGTGGAGAAATTACTGTTTGTGCATTTACAATATTCATTGATTTTTGCCATTGAAAAACGTCCAGAAATGTTTGAAGCTACTGACTGAATGAAAGGAGCTGGCATCTCACTCTCTTTGAATCTTCTTTATCATGCTAAGAGGAGCAGGAAAAAGCAAAAAATTTCAGAATTGCACCTTGCAATGCGGAGAAATTACTGTTTGTGCATTTACAATATTCATTGATTTTTGCCTTTGAAAAACATCATGTTATTCATATACCAGAAATGTTTGAAGCTACTGACTGAATGAAAAGAGCTGGCATCTCACTCTCTTTGAATCTTCTTTATCATGCTAAGAGGAGCAGGAAAAAGCAAAAAATTTCAGAATTGCACCTTGCAATGTGGAGAAATTACTGTTTGTGCATTTACAATATTCATTGATTTTTGCCATTGAAAAACGTCCAGAAATGTTTGAAGCTACTGACTGAATGAAAGGAGCTGGCATCTCAATCTCTTTGAATCTTCTTTATCATGCTAAGAGGAGCAGGAAAAAGCAAAAAATTCAGAATTGCACCTTGCAATGCGGAGAAATTACTGTTTGTGCATTTACAATATTCATTGATTTTTGCCTTTGAAAAATATCATGTTATTCATATACCAGAAATGTTTGAAGCTACTGACTGAATGAAAAGAGCTGGCATCTCACTCTCTTTGAATCTTCTTTATCATGCTAAGAGGAGCAGGAAAAAGCAAAAAATTTCAGAATTGCACCTTCCAATGTGGAGAAATTACTGCTTGTGCATTTACAATATTCATTGATTTTTGCCATTGAAAAACGTCCAGAAATGTTTGAAGCTACTGACTGAATGAAAGGAGCTGGCATCTCACTCTCTTTGAATCTTCTTTATCATGCTAAGAGGAGCAGGAAAAATCAAAAAATTTCAGAATTGCACCTTGCAATGCGGAGAAATTACTGTTTGTGCATTTACAATATTCATTGATTTTTGCCATTGAAAAACATCATGTTATTCATATACCAGAAATGTTTGAAGCTACTGACTGAATGAAAAGAGCTGGCATCTCACTTTCTTTGAATCTTCTTTATCATGCTAAGAGGAGCAGGAAAAAGCAAAAAAATTCAGAATTGCACCTTGCAATGTCGAGAAATTACTGTTTGTGCATTTACAATATTCATTGATTTTTGCCATTGAAAAACGTCCAGAAATGTTTGAAGCTACTGACTGAATTAAAGGAGCTGGCATCTCACTCTCTTTGAATCTTCTTTATCATGCTAAGAGGAGCAGGAAAAAGCAAAAAATTTCAGAATTGCACCTTGCAATGCGGAGAAATTACTGTTTGTGCATTTACAATATTCATTGATTTTTGCCATTGAAAAACATCATGTTATTCATATACCAGAAATGTTTGATGCTACTGACTGAATGAAAAGAGCTGGCATCTCACTCTCTTTGAATCTTCTTTATCATGCTAAGAGGAGCAGGAAAAAGCAAAAAATTTCAGAATTGCACCTTGCAATGTGGAGAAATTACTGTTTGTGCATTTACAATATTCATTGATTTTTGCCATTGAAAAACGTCTAGAAATGTTTGAAGCTACTGACTGAATGAAAGGAGCTGGCATCTCACTCTCTTTGAATCTTCTTTATCATGCTAAGAAGAGCAGGAAAAAGCAAAAAATTTCAGAATTGCACCTTGCAATGAGGAGAAATTACTGTTTGTGTATTTACAATATTAATTGATTTTTGCCATTGAAAAACATCATGTTATTCATATACCAGAAATGTTTGAAGCTACTGACTGAATGAAAAGAGCTGGCATCTCACTCTCTTTGAATCTTCTTTATCATGCTAAGAGGAGCAGGAAAAAGCAAAAAATTTCAGAATTGCACCTTGCAATGTGGAGAAATTACTGTTTGTGCATTTACAATATTCATTGATTTTTGCCATTGAAAAACGTCCAGAAATATTTGAAGCTACTGACTGAATGAAAGGAGCTGGCATCTCACTCTCTTTGAATCTTCTTTATCATGCTAAGAGGAGCAGGAAAAAGCAAAAAATTTCAGAATTGCACCTTGCAATGCGGAGAAATTACTGTTTGTGCATTTACAATATTCATTGATTTTTGCCATTGAAAAACATCATGTTATTCATATACCAGAAATGTTTGAAGCTACTGACTGAAAGAAAAGAGCTGGCATCTCACTCTCTTTGAATCTTCTTTATCATGCTAAGAGGAGCAGGAAAAAGCAAAAAATTTCAGAATTGCACCTTGCAATGTGGAGAAATTACTGTTTGTGCATTTTCAATATTCATTGATTTTTGCCATTGAAAAACGTCCAGAAATGTTTGAAGCTACTGACTGAATGAAAGGAGCTGGCATCTCACGCTCTTTGAATCTTCTTTATCATGCTAAGAGGAGCAGGAAAAAGCAAAAAATTTCAGAATTGCACCTTGCAATGCGGAGAAATTACTGTTTGTGCATTTACAATATTCATTGATTTTTGCCATTGAAAAACATCATGTTATTCATATACCAGAAATGTTTGAAGCTACTGACTGAAAGAAAAGAGCTGGCATCTCACTCTCTTTGAATCTTCTTTATCATGCTAAGAGGAGCAGGAAAAAGCAAAAAAATTCAGAATTGCACCTTGCAATGTGGAGAAATTACTGTTTGTGCATTTTCAATATTCATTGATTTTTGCCATTGAAGAACGTCCAGAAATGTTTGAAGCTACTGACTGAATGAAAGGAGCTGGCATCTCACTCTCTTTGAATCTTCTTTATCATGCTAAGAGGAGCAGGAAAAAGCAAAAAATTTCAGAATTGCACCTTGCAATGCGGAGAAATTACTGTTTGTGCATTTACAATATTCATTGATTTTTGCCATTGAAAAACATCATGTTATTCATATACCAGAAATGTTTGATGCTACTGACTGAATGAAAAGAGCTGGCATCTCACTCTCTTTGAATCTTCTTTATCATGCTAAGAGGAGCAGGAAAAAGCAAAAAATTTCAGAATTGCACCTTGCAATGTGGAGAAATTACTGTTTGTGCATTTACAATATTCATTGATTTTTGCCATTGAAAAACGTCTAGAAATGTTTGAAGCTACTGACTGAATGAAAGGAGCTGGCATCTCACTCTCTTTGAATCTTCTTTATCATGCTAAGAAGAGCAGGAAAAAGCAAAAAATTTCAGAATTGCACCTTGCAATGCGGAGAAATTACTGTTTGTGTATTTACAATATTCATTGATTTTTGCCATTGAAAAACATCATGTTATTCATATACCAGAAATGTTTGAAGCTACTGACTGAATGAAAAGAGCTGGCATCTCACTCTCTTTGAATCTTCTTTATCATGCTAAGAGGAGCAGGAAAAAGCAAAAAATTTCAGAATTGCACCTTGCAATGTGGAGAAATTACTGTTTGTGCATTTACAATATTCATTGATTTTTGCCATTGAAAAACGTCCAGAAATATTTGAAGCTACTGACTGAATGAAAGGAGCTGGCATCTCACTCTCTTTGAATCTTCTTTATCATGCTAAGAGGAGCAGGAAAAAGCAAAAAATTTCAGAATTGCACCTTGCAATGCGGAGAAATTACTGTTTGTGCATTTACAATATTCATTGATTTTTGCCATTGAAAAACATCATGTTATTCATATACCAGAAATGTTTGAAGCTACTGACTGAAAGAAAAGAGCTGGCATCTCACTCTCTTTGAATCTTCTTTATCATGCTAAGAGGAGCAGGAAAAAGCAAAAAATTTCAGAATTGCACCTTGCAATGTGGAGAAATTACTGTTTGTGCATTTTCAATATTCATTGATTTTTGCCATTGAAGAACGTCCAGAAATGTTTGAAGCTACTGACTGAATGAAAGGAGCTGGCATCTCACTCTCTTTGAATCTTCTTTATCATGCTAAGAGGAGCAGGAAAAAGCAAAAAATTTCAGAATTGCACCTTGCAATGCGGAGAAATTACTGTTTGTGCATTTACAATATTCATTGATTTTTGCCATTGAAAAACATCATGTTATTCATATACCAGAAATGTTTGAAGCTACTGACTGAATGAAAAGAGCTGGCATCTCACTCTCTTTGAATCTTCTTTATCATGCTAAGAGGAGCAGGAAAAAGCAAAAAATTTCAGAATTGCACCTTGCAATGTGGAGAAATAACTGTTTGTGCATTTACAATATTCATTGATTTTTGCCATTGAAAAACGTCCAGAAATGTTTGAAGCTACTGACTGAATGAAAGGAGCTGGCATCTCACTCTCTTTGAATCTTCTTTATCATGCTAAGAGGAGCAGGAAAAAGCAAAAAATTTCAGAGTTGCACCTTGCAATGCGGAGAAATTACTGTTTGTGCATTTACAATATTCATTGATTTTTGCCTTTGAAAAACATCATGTTATTCATATACCAGAAATGTTTGAAGCTACTGACTGAATGAAAAGAGCTGGCATCTCACTCTCTTTGAATCTTCTTTATCATGCTAAGAGGAGCAGGAAAAAGCAAAAAATTTCAGAATTGCACCTTGCAATGTGGAGAAATTACTGTTTGTGCATTTACAATATTCATTGATTTTTGCCATTGAAAAACGTCCAGAAATGTTTGAAGCTACTGACTGAATGAAAGGAGCTGGCATCTCACTCTCTTTGAATCTTCTTTATCATGCTAAGAGGAGCAGGAAAAAGCAAAAAATTTCAGAATTGCACCTTGCAATGCGGAGAAATTACTGTTTGTGCATTTACAATATTCATTGATTTTTGAATTTGAAAAATATCATGTTATTCATATACCAGAAATGTTTGAAGCTACTGACTGAATGAAAAGAGCTGGCATCTCACTCTCTTTGAATCTTCTTTATCATGCTAAGAGGAGCAGGAAAAAGCAAAAAATTTCAGAATTGCACCTTGCAATGTGGAGAAATTACTGTTTGTGCATTTACAATATTCATTGATTTTTGCCATTGAAAAACGTCCAGAAATGTTTGAAGCTACTGACTGAATGAAAGGAGCTGGCATCTCACTCTCTTTGAATCTTCTTTATCATGGTAAGAGGAGCAGGAAAAAGCAAAAAATTTCAGAATTGCACCTTGCAATGCGGAGAAATTACTGTTTGTGCATTTACAATATTCATTGATTTTTGCCATTGAAAAACATCATGTTATTCATATACCAGAAATGTTTGAAGCTACTGACTGAATGAAAAGAGCTGGCATCTCACTCTCTTTGAATCTTCTTTATCATGCTAAGAGGAGCATGAAAAAGCAAAAAAATTCAGAATTGCACCTTGCAATGTGGAGAAATTACTGTTTGTGCATTTACAATATTCATTGATTTTTGCCATTGAAAAACGTCCAGAAATGTTTGAAGCTACTGACTGAATGAAAGGAGCTGGCATCACACTCTCTTTGAATCTTCTTTATCATGCTAAGAGAAGCAGGAAAAAGCAAAAAATTTCAGAATTGCACCTTGCAATGCGGAGAAATTACTGTTTGTGCATTTACAATATTCATTGATTTTTGCCATTGAAAAACATCATGTTATTCATATACCAGAAATGTTTGAAGCTACTGACTGAATGAAAAGAGCTGGCATCTCACTCTCTTTGAATCTTCTTTATCATCCTAAGAGGAGCAGGAAAAAGCAAAAAAATTCAGAATTGCACCTTGCAATGTGGAGAAATTACTGTTTGTGCATTTACAATATTCATTGATTTTTGCCATTGAAAAACATCCAGAAATGTTTGAAGCTACTGACTGAATGAAAGGAGCTGGCATCTCACTCTCTTTGAATCTTCTTTATCATGCTAAGCGGAGCAGGAAAAAGCAAAAAATTTCAGAATTGCACCTTGCAATGCAGAGAAATTACTGTTTGTGCAATTACAATATTCATTGATTTTTGCCATTGAAAAACATCATGTTATTCATATACCAGAAATGTTTGAAGCTACTGACTGAATGAAAAGAGCTGGCATCTCACTCTCTTTCATTCTTCTTTATCATGCTAAGAGGAGCAGGAAAAAGCAAAAAATTTCAGATTTGCACCTTGCAATGTGGAGAAATTACTGTTTGTGCATTTACAATATTCATTAATTTTTGCCATTGAAAAACGTCCAGAAATGTTTGAAGCTACTGACTGAATGAAAGGAGCTGGCATCTCACTCTCTTTGAATCTTCTTTTTCATGCTAAGAGGAGCAGGAAAAAGCAAAAAATTTCAGAATTGCACCTTGCAATGCGGAGAAATTACTGTTTGTGCATTTACAATATTCATTGATTTTTGCCTTTGAAAAACATCATGTTATTCATATACCAGAAATGTTTGAAGCTACTGACTGAATGAAAAGAGCTGGCATCTCACTCTCTTTGAATCTTCTTTATCATGCTAAGAGGAGCAGGAAAAAGCAAAAAATTTCAGAATTGCACCTTGCAATGTGGAGAAATTACTGTTTGTGCATTTACAATATTCATTGATTTTTGCCATTGAAAAACGTCCAGAAATGTTTGAAGCTACTGACTGAATGAAAGGAGCAGGCATCTCACTCTCTTTGAATCTTCTTTATCATGCTAAGAGGAGCAGGAAAAACAAAAAATTTCAGAATTGCACCTTGCAATGCGGAGAAATTACTGTTTGTGCATTTACAATATTCATTGATTTTTGCCATTGAAAAATATCATGTTATTCATATACCAGAAATGTTTGAAGCTACTGACTGAATGAAAAGAGCTGGCATCTCACTCTCTTTGAATCTCCTTTATCATGCTAATAGGAGCAGGAAAAAGCAAAAAATTTCAGAATTGCACCTTGCAATGTGGAGAAATTACTGTTTGTGCATTTACAATATTCATTGATTTTTGCCATTGAAAAACGTCCAGAAATGTTTGAAGCTACTGACTGAATGAAAGGAGCTGGCATCTCACTCTCTTTGAAACTTCTTTATCATGCTAAGAGGAGCAGGAAAAAGCAAAAAATTTCAGAATTGCACCTTGCAATGCGGAGAAATTACTGTTTGTGCATTTACAATATTCATTGATTTTTGACATTGAAAAACATCATGTTATTCATATACCAGAAATGTTTGAAGCTACTGACTGAATGAAAAGAGCTGGCATCTCACTCTCTTTGAATCTTCTTTATCATGCTACGAGGAGCAGGAAAAAGCAAAAAAATTCAGAATTGCACCTTGCAATGTGGAGAAATTACTGTTTGTGCATTTACAATATTCATTGATTTTTGCCATTGAAAAACGTCCAGAAATGTTTGAAGCTACTGACTGAATGAAAGGAGCTGGCATCTCACTCTCTTTGAATCTTCTTTATCATACTAAGAGGAGCAGGAAAAAGCAAAAAATTTCAGAATTGCACCTTGCAATGCGGAGAAATTACTGTTTGTGCATTTACAATATTCATTGATTTTTGCCATTGAAAAACATCATGTTATTCATATACCAGAAATGTTTGAAGCTACTGACTGAATGAAAAGAGCTGGCATCTCACTCTCTTTCATTCTTCTTTATCATGCTAAGAGGAGCAGGAAAAAGCAAAAAATTTCAGATTTTCACCTTGCAATGTGGAGAAATTACTGTTTGTGCATTTACAATATTCATTGATTTTTGCCATTGAAAAACGTCCAGAAATGTTTGAAGCTACTGACTGAATGAAAGGAGCTGGCATCTCACTCTCTTTGAATCTTCTTTATCATGCTAAGAGGAGCAGGAAAAAGCAAAAAATTTCAGAATTGCACCTTGCAATGCGGAGAAATTACTGTTTGTGTATTTACAATATTCATTGATTTTTGCCATTGAAAAACATCATGTTATTCATATACCAGAAATGTTTGAAGCTACTGACTGAATGAAAAGAGCTGGCATCTCACTCTCTTTGAATCTTCTTTATCATGCTAAGAGGAGCAGGAAAAAGCAAAAAATTTCAGAATTGCACCATGCAATGTGGAGAAATTACTGTTTGTGCATTTACAATATTCATTGATTTTTGCCATTGAAAAACGTCCAGAAATGTTTGAAGCTACTGACTGAATGAAAGGAGCTGGCATCTCACTCTCTTTGAATCTTCTTTATCATGCTAAGAGGAGCAGGAAAAAGCAAAAAATTTCAGAATTGCACCTTGCAATGCGGAGAAATTACTGTTTGTGCATTTACAATATTCATTGATTTTTGCCATTGAAAAACATCATGTTATTCTTATACCAGAAATGTTTGAAGCTACTGACTGAATGAAAAGAGCTGGCATCTCACTCTCTTTGAATCTTCTTTATCATGCTAAGAGGAGCAGGAAAAAGCAAAAAATTTCAGAATTGCACCTTGCAATGTGGAGAAATAACTGTTTGTGCATTTACAATATTCATTGATTTTTGCCATTGAAAAACGTCCAGAAATGTTTGAAGCTACTGACTGAATGAAAGGAGCTGGGATCTCACTCTCTTTGAATCTTCTTTATCATGCTAAGAGGAGCAGGAAAAAGCAAAAAATTTCAGAGTTGCACCTTGCAATGCGGAGAAATTACTGTTTGTGCATTTACAATATTCATTGATTTTTGCCTTTGAAAAACATCATGTTATTCATATACCAGAAATGTTTGAAGCTACTGACTGAATGAAAAGAGCTGGCATCTCACTCTCTTTGAATCTTCTTTATCATGCTAAGAGGAGCAGGAAAAAGCAAAAAATTTCAGAATTGCACCTTGCAATGTGGAGAAATTACTGTTTGTGCATTTACAATATTCATTGATTTTTGCCATTGAAAAACGTCCAGAAATGTTTGAAGCTACTGACTGAATGAAAGGAGCTGGCATCTCACTCTCTTTGAATCTTCTTTATCATGCTAAGAGGAGCAGGAAAAAGCAAAAAATTTCAGAATTGCACCTTGCAATGCGGAGAAATTACTGTTTGTGCATTTACAATATTCATTGATTTTTGAATTTGAAAAATATCATGTTATTCATATACCAGAAATGTTTGAAGCTACTGACTGAATGAAAAGAGCTGGCATCTCACTCTCTTTGAATCTTCTTTATCATGCTAAGAGGAGCAGGAAAAAGCAAAAAATTTCAGAATTGCACCTTGCAATGTGGAGAAATTACTGTTTGTGCATTTACAATATTCATTGATTTTTGCCATTGAAAAACGTCCAGAAATGTTTGAAGCTACTGACTGAATGAAAGGAGCTGGCATCTCACTCTCTTTGAATCTTCTTTATCATGGTAAGAGGAGCAGGAAAAAGCAAAAAATTTCAGAATTGCACCTTGCAATGCGGAGAAATTACTGTTTGTGCATTTACAATATTCATTGATTTTTGCCATTGAAAAACATCATGTTATTCATATACCAGAAATGTTTGAAGCTACTGACTGAACGAAAAGAGCTGGCATCTCACTCTCTTTGAATCTTCTTTATCATGCTAAGAGGAGCAGGAAAAAGCAAAAAAATTCAGAATTGCACCTTGCAATGTGGAGAAATTACTGTTTGTGCATTTACAATATTCATTGATTTTTGCCATTGAAAAACGTCCAGAAATGTTTGAAGCTACTGACTGAATGAAAGGAGCTGGCATCACACTCTCCTTGAATCTTCTTTATCATGCTAAGAGAAGCAGGACAAAGCTAAATATTTCAGAATTGCACCTTGCAATGCGGAGAAATTACTGTTTGTGCATTTACAATATTCATTGATTTTTGCCATTGAAAAACATCATGTTATTCATATACCAGAAATGTTTGAAGCTACTGACTGAATGAAAAGAGCTGGCATCTCACTCTCTTTGAATCTTCTTTATCATGCTAAGAGGAGCAGGAAAAAGCAAAAAAATTCAGAATTGCACCTTGCAATGTGGAGAAATTACTGTTTGTGCATTTACAATATTCATTGATTTTTGCCATTGAAAAACATCCAGAAATGTTTGAAGCTACTGACTGAATGAAAGGAGCTGGCATCTCACTCTCTTTGAATCTTCTTTATCATGCTAAGCGGAGCAGGAAAAAGCAAAAAATTTCAGAATTGCACCTTGCAATGCAGAGAAATTACTGTTTGTGCATTTACAATATTCATTGATTTTTGCCATTGAAAAACATCATGTTATTCATATACCAGAAATGTTTGAAGCTACTGACTGAATGAAAAGAGCTGGCATCTCACTCTCTTTCATTCTTCTTTATCATGCTAAGAGGAGCAGGAAAAAGCAAAAAATTTCAGATTTGCACCTTGCAATGTGGAGAAATTACTGTTTGTGCATTTACAATATTCATTGATTTTTGCCATTGAAAAACGTCCAGAAATGTTTGAAGCTACTGACTGAATGAAAGGAGCTGGCATCTCACTCTCTTTGAATCTTCTTTTTCATGCTAAGAGGAGCAGGAAAAAGCAAAAAATTTCAGAATTGCACCTTGCAATGCGGAGAAATTACTGTTTGTGCATTTACAATATTCATTGATTTTTGCCTTTGAAAAACATCATGTTATTCATATACCAGAAATGTTTGAAGCTACTGACTGAATGAAAAGAGCTGGCATCTCACTCTCTTTGAATCTTCTTTATCATGCTAAGAGGAGCAGGAAAAAGCAAAAAATTTCAGAATTGCACCTTGCAATGTGGAGAAATAACTGTTTGTGCATTTACAATATTCATTGATTTTTGCCATTGAAAAACGTCCAGAAATGTTTGAAGCTACTGACTGAATGAAAGGAGCTGGCATCTCACTCTCTTTGAATCTTCTTTATCATGCTAAGAGGAGCAGGAAAAAGCAAAAAATTTCAGAGTTGCACCTTGCAATGCGGAGAAATTACTGTTTGTGCATTTACAATATTCATTGATTTTTGCCTTTGAAAAACATCATGTTATTCATATACCAGAAATTTTTGAAGCTACTGACTGAATGAAAAGAGCTGGCATCTCACTCTCTTTGAATCTTCTTTATCATGCTAAGAGGAGCAGGAAAAAGCAAAAAATTTCAGAATTGCACCTTGCAATGTGGAGAAATTACTGTTTGTGCATTTACAATATTCATTGATTTTTGCCATTGAAAAACGTCCAGAAATGTTTGAAGCTACTGACTGAATGAAAGGAGCTGGCATCTCACTCTCTTTGAATCTTCTTTATCATGCTAAGAGGAGCAGGAAAAAGCAAAAAATTTCAGAATTGCACCTTGCAATGCGGAGAAATTACTGTTTGTGCATTTACAATATTCATTGATTTTTGAATTTGAAAAATATCATGTTATTCATATACCAGAAATGTTTGAAGCTACTGACTGAATGAAAAGAGCTGGCATCTCACTCTCTTTGAATCTTCTTTATCATGCTAAGAGGAGCAGGAAAAAGCAAAAAATTTCAGAATTGCACCTTGCAATGTGGAGAAATAACTGTTTGTGCATTTACAATATTCATTGATTTTTGCCATTGAAAAACGTCCAGAAATGTTTGAAGCTACTGACTGAATGAAAGGAGCTGGCATCTCACTCTCTTTGAATCTTCTTTATCATGGTAAGAGGAGCAGGAAAAAGCAAAAAATTTCAGAATTGCACCTTGCAATGCGGAGAAATTACTGTTTGTGCATTTACAATATTCATTGATTTTTGCCATTGAAAAACATCATGTTATTCATATACCAGAAATGTTTGAAGCTACTGACTGAATGAAAAGAGCTGGCATCTCACTCTCTTTGAATCTTCTTTATCATGCTAAGAGGAGCAGGAAAAAGCAAAAAAAATCAGAATTGCACATTGCAATGTGGAGAAATTACTGTTTGTGCATTTACAATATTCATTGATTTTTGCCATTGAAAAACGTCCAGAAATGTTTGAAGCTACTGACTGAATGAAAGGAGCTGGCATCTCACTCTCTTTGAATCTTCTTTATCATGGTAAGAGGAGCAGGAAAAAGCAAAAAATTTCAGAATTGCACCTTGCAATGCGGAGAAATTACTGTTTGTGCATTTACAATATTCATTGATTTTTGCCATTGAAAAACATCATGTTATTCATATACCAGAAATGTTTGAAGCTACTGACTGAATGAAAAGAGCTGGCATCTCACTCTCTTTGAATCTTCTTTATCATGCTAAGAGGAGCAGGAAAAAGCAAAAAAATTCAGAATTGCACCTTGCAATGTGGAGAAATTACTGTTTGTGCATTTACAATATTCATTGATTTTTGCCATTGAAAAACGTCCAGAAATGTTTGAAGCTACTGACTGAATGAAAGGAGCTGGCATCACACTCTCTTTGAATCTTCTTTATCATGCTAAGAGAAGCAGGACAAAGCTAAAAATTTCAGAATTGCACCTTGCAATGCGGAGAAATTAATGTTTGTGCATTTACAATATTCATTGATTTTTGCCATTGAAAAACATCATGTTATTCATATACCAGAAATGTTTGAAGCTACTGACTGAATGAAAAGAGCTGGCATCTCACTCTCTTTGAATCTTCTTTATCATGCTAAGAGGAGCAGGAAAAAGCAAAAAAATTCAGAATTGCACCTTGCAATGTGGAGAAATTACTGTTTGTGCATTTACAATATTCATTGATTTTTGCCATTGAAAAACATCCAGAAATGTTTGAAGCTACTGACTGAATGAAAGGAGCTGGCATCTCACTCTCTTTGAATCTTCCTTATCATGCTAAGCGGAGCAGGAAAAAGCAAAAAATTTCAGAATTGCACCTTGCAATGCAGAAAAATTACTGTTTGTGCATTTACAATATTCATTGATTTTTGCCATTGAAAAACATCATGTTATTCATATACCAGAAATGTTTGAAGCTACTGACTGAATGAAAAGAGCTGGCATCTCACTCTCTTTGAATCTTCTTTATCATGCTAAGAGGAGCAGGAAAAAGCAAAAAAAATCAGAATTGCACATTGCAATGTGGAGAAATTACTGTTTGTGCATTTACAATATTCATTGATTTTTGCCATTGAAAAACGTCCAGAAATGTATGAAGCTACTGACTGAATGAAAGGAGCTGGCATCACACTCTCTTTGAATCTTCTTTAGCATGCTAAGCGGAGCAGGAAAAAGCAAAAAATTTCAGAATTGCACCTTGCAATGCAGAGAAATTACTGTTTGTGCATTTACAATATTCATTGATTTTTGCCTTTGAAAAATATCATGTTATTCAAATACCAGAAATGTTTGAAGCTACTGACTGAATGAAAAGAGCTGGCATCTCACTCTCTTTGAATCTTCTTTATCATGCTAAGAGGAGCAGGAAAAAGCAAAAAATTTCAGAATTGCACCTTGCAATGTGGAGAAATTACTGTTTGTGCATTTACAATATTCATTGATTTTTGCCATTGAAAAACATCATGTTATTCATATACCAGAAATGTTTGAAGCTACTGACTGAATGAAAAGAGCTGGCATCTCACTCTCTTTCATTCTTCTTTATCATGCTAAGAGGAGCAGGAAAAAGCAAAAAATTTCAGATTTGCACCTTGCAATGTGGAGAAATTACTGTTTGTGCATTTACAATATTCATTGATTTTTGCCATTGAAAAACGTCCAGAAATGTTTGAAGCTACTGACTGAATGAAAGGAGCTGGCATCTCACTCTCTTTGAATCTTCTTTTTCATGCTAAGAGGAGCAGGAAAAAGCAAAAAATTTCAGAATTGCACCTTGCAATGCGGAGAAATTACTGTTTGTGCATTTACAATATTCATTGATTTTTGCCTTTGAAAAATATCATGTTATTCAAATACCAGAAATGTTTGAAGCTACTGACTGAATGAAAAGAGCTGGCATCTCACTCTCTTTGAATCTTCTTTATCATGCTAAGAGGAGCAGGAAAAAGCAAAAAATTTCAGAATTGCACCTTGCAATGTGGAGAAATTACTGTTTGTGCATTTACAATATTCATTGATTTTTGCCATTGAAAAACGTCCAGAAATGTTTGAAGCTACTGACTGAATGAAAGGAGCTGGCATCTCACTCTCTTTGAATCTTCTTTATCATGGTAAGAGGAGCAGGAAAAAGCAAAAAATTTCAGAATTGCACCTTGCAATGCGGAGAAATTACTGTTTGTGCATTTACAATATTCATTGATTTTTGCCATTGAAAAACATCATGTTATTCATATACCAGAAATGTTTGAAGCTACTGACTGAATGAAAAGAGCTGGCATCTCACTCTCTTTGAATCTTCTTTATCATGCTAAGAGGAGCAGGAAAAAGCAAAAAAATTCACAATTGCACCTTGCAATGTGGAGAAATTACTGTTTGTGCATTTACAATATTCATTGATTTTTGCCATTGAAAAACGTCCAGAAATGTTTGAAGCTACTGACTGAATGAAAGGAGCTGGCATCACACTCTCTTTGAATCTTCTTTATCATGCTAAGAGAAGCAGGACAAAGCTAAAAATTTCAGAATTGCACCTTGCAATGCGGAGAAATTACTGTTTGTGCATTTACAATATTCATTGATTTTTGCCATTGAAAAACATCATGTTATTCATATACCAGAAATGTTTGAAGCTACTGACTGAATGAAAAGAGCTGGCATCTCACTCTCTTTGAATCTTCTTTATCATGCTAAGAGGAGCAGGAAAAAGCAAAAAAATTCAGAATTGCACCTTGCAATGTGGAGAAATTACTGTTTGTGCATTTACAATATTCATTGATTTTTGCCATTGAAAAACATCCAGAAATGTTTGAAGCTACTGACTGAATGAAAGGAGCTGGCATCTCACTCTCTTTGAATCTTCCTTATCATGCTAAGCGGAGCAGGAAAAAGCAAAAAATTTCAGAATTGCACCTTGCAATGCAGAGAAATTACTGTTTGTGCATTTACAATATTCATTGATTTTTGCCATTGAAAAACATCATGTTATTCATATACCAGAAATGTTTGAAGCTACTGACTGAATGAAAAGAGCTGGCATCTCACTCTCTTTCATTCTTCTTTATCATGCTAAGAGGAGCAGGAAAAAGCAAAAAATTTCAGATTTGCACCTTGCAATGTGGAGAAATTACTGTTTGTGCATTTACAATATTCATTGATTTTTGCCATTGAAAAACGTCCAGAAATGTTTGAAGCTACTGACTGAATGAAAGGAGCTGGCATCTCACTCTCTTTGAATCTTCTTTTTCATGCTAAGAGGAGCAGGAAAAAGCAAAAAATTTCAGAATTGCACCTTGCAATGCGGAGAAATTACTGTTTGTGCATTTACAATATTCATTGATTTTTGCCTTTGAAAAACATCATGTTATTCATATACCAGAAATGTTTGAAGCTACTGACTGAATGAAAAGAGCTGGCATCTCACTCTCTTTGAATCTTCTTTATCATGCTAAGAGGAGCAGGAAAAAGCAAAAAATTTCAGAATTGCACCTTGCAATGTGGAGAAATAACTGTTTGTGCATTTACAATATTCATTGATTTTTGCCATTGAAAAACGTCCAGAAATGTTTGAAGCTACTGACTGAATGAAAGGAGCTGGCATCTCACTCTCTTTGAATCTTCTTTATCATGCTAAGAGGAGCAGGAAAAAGCAAAAAATTTCAGAGTTGCACCTTGCAATGCGGAGAAATTACTGTTTGTGCATTTACAATATTCATTGATTTTTGCCTTTGAAAAACATCATGTTATTCATATACCAGAAATGTTTGAAGCTACTGACTGAATGAAAAGAGCTGGCATCTCACTCTCTTTGAATCTTCTTTATCATGCTAAGAGGAGCAGGAAAAAGCAAAAAATTTCAGAATTGCACCTTGCAATGTGGAGAAATTACTGTTTGTGCATTTACAATATTCATTGATTTTTGCCATTGAAAAACGTCCAGAAATGTTTGAAGCTACTGACTGAATGAAAGGAGCTGGCATCTCACTCTCTTTGAATCTTCTTTATCATGCTAAGAGGAGCAGGAAAAAGCAAAAAATTTCAGAATTGCACCTTGCAATGCGGAGAAATTACTGTTTGTGCATTTACAATATTCATTGATTTTTGAATTTGAAAAATATCATGTTATTCATATACCAGAAATGTTTGAAGCTACTGACTGAATGAAAAGAGCTGGCATCTCACTCTCTTTGAATCTTCTTTATCATGCTAAGAGGAGCAGGAAAAAGCAAAAAATTTCAGAATTGCACCTTGCAATGTGGAGAAATTACTGTTTGTGCATTTACAATATTCATTGATTTTTGCCATTGAAAAACGTCCAGAAATGTTTGAAGCTACTGACTGAATGAAAGGAGCTGGCATCTCACTCTTTTTGAATCTTCTTTATCATGGTAAGAGGAGCAGGAAAAAGCAAAAAATTTCAGAATTGCACCTTGCAATGCGGAGAAATTACTGTTTGTGCATTTACAATATTCATTGATTTTTGCCATTGAAAAACATCATGTTATTCATATACCAGAAATGTTTGAAGCTACTGACTGAATGAAAAGAGCTGGCATCTCACTCTCTTTGAATCTTCTTTATCATGCTAAGAGGAGCAGGAAAAAGCAAAATAATTCAGAATTGCACCTTGCAATGTGGAGATATTACTGTTTGTGCATTTACAATATTCATTGATTTTTGCCATTGAAAAACGTCCAGAAATGTTTGAAGCTACTGACTGAATGAAAGGAGCTGGCATCACACTCTCTTTGAATCTTCTTTATCATGCTAAGAGAAGCAGGACAAAGCTAAAAATTTCAGAATTGCACCTTGCAATGCGGAGAAATTACTGTTTGTGCATTTACAATATTCATTGATTTTTGCCATTGAAAAACATCATGTTATTCATATACCAGAAATGTTTGAAGCTACTGACTGAATGAAAAGAGCTGGCATCTCACTCTCTTTGAATCTTCTTTATCATGCTAAGAGGAGCAGGAAAAAGCAAAAAAATTCAGAATTGCACCTTGCAATGTGGAGAAATTACTGTTTGTGCATTTACAATATTCATTGATTTTTGCCATTGAAAAACATCCAGAAATGTTTGAAGCTACTGACTGAATGAAAGGAGCTGGCATCTCACTCTCTTTGAATCCTCTTTATCATGCTAAGCGGAGCAGGAAAAAGCAAAAAATTTCAGAATTGCACCTTGCAATGCAGAGAAATTACTGTTTGTGCATTTACAATATTCATTGATTTTTGCCATTGAAAAACATCATGTTATTCATATACCAGAAATGTTTGAAGCTACTGACTGAATGAAAAGAGCTGGCATCTCACTCTCTTTCATTCTTCTTTATCATGCTTATTGGAGCAGGAAAAAGCAAAAAATTTCAGATTTGCACCTTGCAATGTGGAGAAATTACTGTTTGTGCATTTACAATATTCATTGATTTTTGCCATTGAAAAACGTCCAGAAATGTTTGAAGCTACTGCCTGAATGAAAGGAGCTGGCATCTCACTCTCTTTGAATCTTCTTTTTCATGCTAAGAGGAGCAGGAAAAAGCAAAAAATTTCAGAATTGCACCTTGCAATGCGGAGAAATTACTGTTTGTGCATTTACAATATTCATTGATTTTTGCCTTTGAAAAACATCATGTTATTCATATACCAGAAATGTTTGAAGCTACTGACTGAATGAAAAGAGCTGGCATCTCACTCTCTTTGAATATCCTTTATCATGCTAAGAGGAGCAGGAAAAAGCAAAAAATTTCAGAATTGCACCTTGCAATGTGGAGAAATTACTGTTTGTGCATTTACAATATTCATTGATTTTTGCCATTGAAAAACGTCCAGAAATGTTTGAAGCTACTGACTGAATGAAAGGAGCTGGCATCTCACTCTCTTTGAAACTTCTTTATCATGCTAAGAGGAGCAGGAAAAAGCAAAAAATTTCAGAATTGCACCTTGCAATGCGGAGAAATTACTGTTTGTGCATTTACAATATTCATTGATTTTTGACATTGAAAAACATCATGTTATTCATATACCAGAAATGATTGAAGCTACTGACTGAATGAAAAGAGCTGGCATCTCACTCTCTTTGAATCTTCTTTATCATGCTACGAGGAGCAGGAAAAAGCAAAAAAATTCAGAATTGCACCTTGCAATGTGGAGAAATTACTGTTTGTGCATTTACAATATTCATTGATTTTTGCCATTGAAAAACGTCCAGAAATGTTTGAAGCTACTGACTGAATGAAAGGAGCTGGCATCTCACTCTCTTTGAATCTTCTTTATCATGCTAAGAGGAGCAGGAAAAAGCAAAAAATTTCAGAATTGCACCTTGCAATGCGGAGAAATTACTGTTTGTGCATTTACAATATTCATTGATTTTTGCCATTGAAAAACATCATGTTATTCATATACCAGAAATGTTTGAAGCTACTGACTGAATGAAAAGAGCTGGCATCTCACTCTCTTTCATTCTTCTTTATCATGCTAAGAGGAGCAGGAAAAAGCAAAAAGTTTCAGATTTTCACCTTGCAATGTGGAGAAATTACTGTTTGTGCATTTACAATATTCATTGTTTTTTGCCATTGAAAAACGTCCAGAAATGTTTGAAGCTACTGACTGAATGAAAGGAGCTGGCATCTCACTCTCTTTGAATCTTTTTTATCATGCTAAGAGGAGCAGGAAAAAGCAAAAAATTTCAGAATTGCACCTTGCAATGCGGAGAAATTACTGTTTGTGTATTTACAATATTCATTGATTTTTGCCATTGAAAAACATCATGTTATTCATATACCAGAAATGTTTGAAGCTACTGACTGAATGAAAAGAGCTGGCATCTCACTCTCTTTGAATCTTCTTTATCATGCTAAGAGGAGCAGGAAAAAGCAAAAAATTTCAGAATTGCACCATGCAATGTGGAGAAATTACTGTTTGTGCATTTACAATATTCATTGATTTTTGCCATTGAAAAACGTCCAGAAATGTTTGAAGCTACTGACTGAATGAAAGGAGCTGGCATCTCACTCTCTTTGAATCTTCTTTATCATGCTAAGAGGAGCAGGAAAAAGCAAAAAATTTCAGAATTGCACCTTGCAATGCGGAGAAATTACTGTTTGTGCATTTACAATATTCATTGATTTTTGCCATTGAAAAACATCATGTTATTCATATACCAGAAATGTTTGAAGCTACTGACTGAATGAAAAGAGCTGGCATCTCACTCTCTTTCATTCTTCTTTATCATGCTAAGAGGAGCAGGAAAAAGCAAAAAATTTCAGAATTGCACCTTGCAATGTGGAGAAATTATTGTTTGTGCATTTACAATATTCATTGATTTTTGCCATTGAAAAACGTCCAGAAATGTTTGAAGCTACTGACTGAATGAAAGGAGCTGGCATCTCACTCTCTTTGAATCTTCTTTATCATGCTAAGAGGAGCAGGAAAAAGCAAAAAATTTCAGAATTGCACCTTGCAATGCGGAGAAATTACTGTTTGTGTATTTACAATATTCATTGATTTTTGCCATTGAAAAACATCATGTTATTCATATACCAGAAATGTTTGAAGCTACTGACTGAATGAAAAGAGCTGGCATCTCACTCTCTTTGAATCTTCTTTATCATGCTAAGTGGAGCAGGAAAAAGCAAAAAATTTCAGAATTGCACCTTGCAATGTGGAGAAATTACTGTTTGTGCATTTACAATATTCATTGATTTTTGCCATTGAAAAACGTCCAGAAATGTTTGAAGCTACTGACTGAATGAAAGGAGCTGGCATCTCACTCTCTTTGAATCTTTTTTTTCATGCTAAGAGGAGCAGGAAAAAGCAAAAAATTTCAGAATTGCACCTTGCAATGCGGAGAAATTACTGTTTGTGCATTTACAATATTCATTGATTTTTGCCTTTGAAAAACATCATGTTATTCATATACCAGAAATGTTTGAAGCTACTGACTGAATGAAAAGAGCTGGCATCTCAGTCTCTTTGAATCTTCTTTATCATGCTAAGAGGAGCAGGAAAAAGCAAAAAATTTCAGAATTGCACCTTGCAATGTGGAGAAATTACTGTTTGTGCATTTACAATATTCATTGATTTTTGCCATTGAAAAACGTCCAGAAATGTTTGAAGCTACTGACTGAATGAAAGGAGCTGGCATCTCACTCTCTTTGAATCTTCTTTAACATGCTAAGAGGAGCAGGAAAAAGCAAAAAATTTCAGAATTGCACCTTGCAATGCGGAGAAATTACTGTTTGTGCATTTACAATATTCATTGATTTTTGCCATTGAAAAATATCATGTTATTCATATACCAGAAATGTTTGAAGCTACTGACTGAATGAAAAGAGCTGGCATCTCACTCTCTTTGAATCTCCTTTATCATGCTAAGAGGAGCAGGAAAAAGCAAAAAATTTCAGAATTGCACCTTGCAATGTGGAGAAATTACTGTTTGTGCATTTACAATATTCATTGATTTTTGCCATTGAAAAACGTCATGAAATGTTTGAAGCTACTGACTGAATGAAAGGAGCTGGCATCTCACTCTCTTTGAAACTTCTTTATCATGCTAAGATGAGCAGGAAAAAGCAAAAAATTTCAGAATTGCACCTTGCAATGCGGAGAAATTACTGTTTGTGCATTTACAATATTCATTGATTTTTGACATTGAAAAACATCATGTTATTCATATACCAGAAATGTTTGAAGCTACTGACTGAATGAAAAGAGCTGGCATCTCACTCTCTTTGAATCTTCTTTATCATGCTAAGAGGAGCAGGAAAAAGCAAAAAAATTCAGAATTGCACCTTGCAATGTGGAGAAATTACTGTTTGTGCATTTACAATATTCATTGATTTTTGCCATTGAAAAACGTCCAGAAATGTTTGAAGCTACTGACTGAATGAAAGAAGCTGGCATCTCACTCTCTTTGAATCTTCTTTATCATGCTAAGAGGAGCAGGAAAAAGCAAAAAATTTCAGAATTGCACCTTGCAATGCGGAGAAATTACTGTTTGTGCATTTACAATATTCATTGATTTTTGCCATTGAAAAACATCATGTTATTCATATACCAGAAATGTTTGAAGCTACTGACTGAATGAAAAGATCTGGCATCTCACTCTCTTTCATTCTTCTTTATCATGCTAAGAGGAGCAGGAAAAAGCAAAAAATTTCAGATTTTCACCTTGCAATGTGGAGAAATTACTGTTTGTGCATTTACAATATTCATTGTTTTTTGCCATTGAAAAACGTCCAGAAATGTTTGAAGCTACTGACTGAATGAAAGGAGCTGGCATCTCACTCTCTTTGAATCTTCTTTATCATGCTAAGAGGAGCAGGAAAAAGCAAAAAATTTCAGAATTGCACCTTGCAATGCGGAGAAATTACTGTTTGTGTATTTACAATATTCATTGATTTTTGCCATTGAAAAACATCATGTTATTCATATACCAGAAATGTTTGAAGCTACTGACTGAATGAAAAGAGCTGGCATCTCACTCTCTTTGAATCTTCTTTATCATGCTAAGAGGAGCAGGAAAAAGCAAAAAATTTCAGAATTGCACCTTGCAATGTGGAGAAATTATTGTTTGTGCATTTACAATATTCATTGATTTTTGCCATTGAAAAACGTCCAGAAATGTTTGAAGCTACTGACTGAATGAAAGGAGCTGGCATCTCACTCTCTTTGAATCTTCTTTATCATGCTAAGAGGAGCAGGAAAAAGCAAAAAATTTCAGAATTGCACCTTGCAATGCGGAGAAATTACTGTTTGTGCATTTACAATATTCATTGATTTTTGCCATTGAAAAACGTCCAGAAATGGTTGAAGCTACTGACTGAATGAAAGGAGCTGGCATCTCACTCTCTTTGAATCTTCTTTATCATGCTAAGAGGAGCAGGAAAAAGCAAAAAATTTCAGAATTACACCTTGCAATGCGGAGAAATTACTGTTTGTGCATTTACAATATTCATTGATTTTTGCCATTGAAAAACATCATGTTATTCATATACCAGAAATGTTTGAAGCTACTGACTGAATGAAAAGAGCTGGCATCTCACTCTCTTTGAATCTTCTTTATCATGCTAAGAGGAGCAGGAAAAAGCAAAAAATTTCAGATTTGCACCTTGCAATGTGGAGAAATTACTGTTTGTGCATTTACAATATTGATTGTTTTTTGCCATTGAAAAACGTCCAGAAATGTTTGAAGCTACTGACTGAATGAAAGGAGCTGGCATCTCACTCTCTTTGAATCTTCTTTATCATGCTAAGAGGAGCAGGAAAAAACAAAAAATTTCAGAATTGCACCTTGCAATGCGGAGAAATTACTGTTTGTGTATTTACAATATTCATAGATTTTTGCCATTGAAAAACATCATGTTATTCATATACCAGAAATGTTTGAAGCTACTGACTGAATGAAAAGAGCTGGCATCTCACTCTCTTTGAATCTTCTTTATCATGCTAAGAGGAGCAGGAAAAAGCAAAAAATTTTAGAATTGCACCTTGCAATGTGGAGAAATTACTGTTTGTGCATTTACAATATTCATTGATTTTTGCCATTGAAAAACGTCCAGAAATGTTTGAAGCTACTGACTGAATGAAAGGAGCTGGCATCTCACTCTCTTTGAATCTTCTTTATCATGCTAAGAGGAGCAGGAAAAAGCAAAAAATTTCAGAATTGCACCTTGCAATGCGGAGAAATTACTGTTTGTGCATTTACAATATTCATTGATTTTTGCCATTGAAAAATATCATGTTATTCATATACCAGAAATGTTTGAAGCTACTGACTGAATGAAAAGAGCTGGCATCTCACTCTCTTTGAATCTTCTTTATCATGCTAAGAGGAGCAGGAAAAAGCAAAAAATTTCAGAATTGCACCTTGCAATGTGGAGAAATTATTGTTTGTGCATTTACAATATTCATTGATTTTTGCCATTGAAAAACGTCCAGAAATGTTTGAAGCTACTGACTGAATGAAAGGAGCTGGCATCTCACTCTCTTTGAATCTTCTTTATCATGCTAAGAGGAGCAGGAAAAAGCAAAAAAATTCAGAATTGCACCTTGCAATGCGGAGAAATTACTGTTTGTGTATTTACAATATTCATTGATTTTTGCCATTGAAAAACATCATGTTATTCATATACCAGAAATGTTTGAAGCTACTGACTGAATGAAAAGAGCTGGCATCTCACTCTCTTTGAATCTTCTTTATCATGCTAAGAGGAGCAGGAAAAAGCAAAAAATTTCAGAATTGCACCTTGCAATGTGGAGAAATTACTGTTTGTGCATTTACAATATTCATTGATTTTTGCCTTTGAAAAACGTCCAGAAATGTTTGAAGCTACTGACTGAATGAAAGGAGCTGGCATCTCACTCTCTTTGAATCTTCTTTATCATGCTAAGAGGAGCAGGAAAAAGCAAAAAATTTCAGAATTGCACCTTGCAATGCGGAGAAATTACTGTTTGTGCATTTACAATATTCATTGATTTTTGCCATTGAAAAACATCATGTTATTCATATACCAGAAATGTTTGAAGCTACTGACTGAATGAAAAGAGCTGGCATCTCACTCTCTTTGAATCTTCTTTATCATGCTAAGAGGAGCAGGAAAAAGCAAAAAATTTCAGAATTGCACCTTGCAATGTGGAGAAATTACTGTTTGTGCATTTACAATATTCATTGATTTTTGCCATTGAAAAACGTCCAGAAATGTTTGAAGCTACTGACTGAATGAAAGGAGCTGGCATCTCACTCTCTTTGAATCTTCTTTATCATGCTAAGAGGAGCAGGAAAAAGCAAAAAATTTCAGAATTGCACCTTGCAATGCGGAGAAATTACTGTTTGTGCATTTGCAATATTCATTGATTTTTGCCATTGAAAAACATCATGTTATTCATATACCAGAAATGTTTGAAGCTACTGACTGAATGAAAAGAGCTGGCATCTCACTCTCTTTGAATCTTCTTTATCATGCTAAGAGGAGCAGGAAAAAGCAAAAAATTTCAGAATTGCACCTTGCAATGTGGAGAAATTACTGTTTGTGCATTTACAATATTCATTGATTTTTGCCAATGAAAAACGTCCAGAAATGTTTGAAGCTACTGACTAAATGAAAGGAGCTGGCATCTCACTCTCTTATTGAATCTTCTTTATCATGCTAAGAGGAGCAGGAAAAAGCAAAAAATTTCAGAATTGCACCTTGCAATGCGGAGAAATTACTGTTCGTGCATTTACAATATTCATTGATTTTTGCCATTGAAAAACGTCCAGAAATGGTTGAAGCTACTGACTGAATGAAAGGAGCTGGCATCTCACTCTCTTTGAATCTTCTTTATCATGCTAAGAGGAGAAGGAAAAAGCAAAAAATTTCAGAATTGCACCTTGCAATGCGGAGAAATTACTGTTTGTGCATTTACAATATTCATTGATTTTTGCCATTGAAAAACATCATGTTATTCATATACCAGAATTGTTTGAAGCTACTGACTGAATGAAAAGAGCTGGCATCTCACGCTCTTTGAATCTTCTTTATCATGCTAAGAGGAGCAGGAAAAAGCAAAAAATTTCAGAATTGCACCTTGCAATGTGGAGAAATTACTATTTGTGCATTTACAATATTCATTGATTTTTGCCATTGAAAAACGTCCAGAAATGTTTGAAGCTACTGACTGAATGAAAGGAGCTGGCATCTCACTCTCTTTGAATCTTCTTTATCATGCTAAGAGGAGCAGGAAAAAGCAAAAAATTTCAGAATTGCACCTTGCAATGCGGAGAAATTACTGTTTGTGCATTTACAATATTCATTGATTTTTGCCATTGAAAAACATCATGTTATTCATATACCAGAAATGTTTGAAGCTACTGACTGAATGAAAAGAGCTGGCATCTCACTCTCTTTGAATCTTCTTTATCATGCTAAGAGGAGCAGGAAAAAGCAAAAAATTTCAGAATTGCACCTTGCAATGTGGAGAAATTACTGTTTGTGCATTTACAATATTCATTGATTTTTGCCAATGAAAAACGTCCAGAAATGTTTGAAGCTACTGACTAAATGAAAGGAGCTGGCATCTCACTCTCTTATTGAATCTTCTTTATCATGCTAAGAGGAGCAGGAAAAAGCAAAAAATTTCAGAATTGCACCTTGCAATGCGGAGAAATTACTTTTTGTGCATTTACAATACTCATTGATTTTTGCCATTGAAAAACATCATGTTATTCATATACCAGAAATGTTTGAAGCTACTGACTGAATGAAAAGAGCTGGCATCTCACTCTCTTTGAATCTTCTTTATCATGCTAAGAGGATCAGGAAAAAGCAAAAAATTTCAGAATTGCACCTTGCAATGTGGAGAAATTATTGTTTGTGCATTTACAATATTCATTGATTTTTGCCATTGAAAAACGTCCAGAAATGTTTGAAGCTACTGACTGAATGAAAGGAGCTGGCATCTCACTCTCTTTGAATCTTCTTTATCATGCTAAGAGGAGCAGGAAAAAGCAAAAAATTTCAGAATTGCACCTTGCAATGCGGAGAAATTACTGTTTGTGTATTTACAATATTCATTGATTTTTGCCATTGAAAAACATCATGTTATTCATATACCAGAAATGTTTGAAGCTACTGACTGAATGAAAAGAGCTGGCATCTCACTCTCTTTGAATCTTCTTTATCATGCTAAGAGGAGCAGGAAAAAGCAAAAAATTTCAGAATTGCACCTTGCAATGTGGAGAAATTACTGTTTGTGCATTTACAATATTCATTGATTTTTGCCATTGAAAAACGTCCAGAAATGTTTGAAGCTACTGACTGAATGAAAGGAGCTGGCATCTCACTCTCTTTGAATCTTCTTTATCATGCTAAGAGGAGCAGGAAAAAGCAAAAAATTTCAGAATTGCACCTTGCAATGCGGAGAAATTACTGTTTGTGTATTTACAATATTCATTGATTTTTGCCATTGAAAAACATCATGTTATTCATATACCAGAAATGTTTGAAGCTACTGACTGAATGAAAAGAGCTGGCATCTCACTCTCTTTGAATCTTCTTTATCATGCTAAGAGGAGCAGGAAAAAGCAAAAAATTTCAGAATTGCACCTTGCAATGTGGAGAAATTACTGTTTGTGCATTTACAATATTCATTGATTTTTGCCATTGAAAAACGTCCAGAAATGTTTGAAGCTACTGACTGAATGAAAGGAGCTGGCATCTCACTCTCTTTGAATCTTCTTTATCATGCTAAGAGGAGCAGGAAAAAGCAAAAAATTTCAGAATTGCACCTTGCAATGCGGAGAAATTACTGTTTGTGCATTTACAATATTCATTGATTTTTGCCATTGAAAAACATGATGTTATTCATATACCAGAAATGTTTGAAGCTACTGACTGAATGAAAAGAGCTGGCATCTCACTCTCTTTGAATCTTCTTTATCATGCTAAGAGGAGCAGGAAAAAGCAAAAAATTTCAGAATTGCACCTTGCAATGTGGAGAAATTACTGTTTGTGCATTTACAATATTCATTGATTTTTGCCATTGAAAAACGTCCAGAAATGTTTGAAGCTACTGACTGAATGAAAGGAGCTGGCATCTCACTCTCTTTGAATCTTCTTTATCATGCTAAGAGGAGCAGGAAAAAGCAAAAAATTTCAGAATTGCACCTTGCAATGCGGAGAAATTACTGTTTGTGCATTTACAATATTCATTGATTTTTGCCATTGAAAAACATCATGTTATTCATATACCAGAAATGTTTGAAGCTACTGACTGAATGAAAAGAGCTGGCATCTCACTCTCTTTGAATCTTCTTTATCATGCTAAGAGGAGCAGGAAAAAGCAAAAAATTTCAGAATTGCACCTTGCAATGTGGAGAAATTACTGTTTGTGCATTTACAATATTCATTGATTTTTGCCAATGAAAAACGTCCAGAAATGTTTGAAGCTACTGACTAAATGAAAGGAGCTGGCATCTCACTCTCTTTGAATCTTCTTTATCATGCTAAGAGGAGCAGGAAAAAGCAAAAAATTTCAGAATTGCACCTTGCAATGTGGAGAAATTACTGTTTGTGCATTTACAATATTCATTGATTTTTGCCATTGAAAAACGTCCAGAAATGTTTGAAGCTACTGACTGAATGAAAGGAGCTGGCATCTCACTCTCTTTGAATCTTCTTTATCATGCTAAGAGGAGCAGGAAAAAGCAAAAAATTTCAGAATTGCACCTTGCAATGCGGAGAAATTACTGTTTGTGCATTTACAATATTCATTGATTTTTGCCATTGAAAAACATCATGTTATTCATATACCAGAAATGTTTGAAGCTACTGACTGAATGAAAAGAGCTGGCATCTCACTCTCTTTGAATCTTCTTTATCATGCTAAGAGGAGCAGGAAAAAGCAAAAAATTTCAGAATTGCACCTTGCAATGTGGAGAAATTACTGTTTGTGCATTTACAATATTCATTGATTTTTGCCATTGAAAAACGTCCAGAAATGTTTGAAGCTACTGACTGAATGAAAGGAGCTGGCATCTCACTCTCTTTGAATCTTCTTTATCATGCTAAGAGGAGCAGGAAAAAGCAAAAAATTTCAGAATTGCACCTTGCAATGCGGAGAAATTACTGTTTGTGCATTTACAATATTCATTGATTTTTGCCATTGAAAAACATCATGTTATTCATATACCAGAAATGTTTGAAGCTACTGACTGAATGAAAAGAGCTGGCATCTCACTCTCTTTGAATCTTCTTTATCATGCTAAGAGGAGCAGGAAAAAGCAAAAAAATTCAGAATTGCACCTTGCAATGTGGAGAAATTACTGTTTGTGCATTTACAATATTCATTGATTTTTGCCAATGAAAAACGTCCAGAAATGTTTGAAGCTACTGACTAAATGAAAGGAGCTGGCATCTCACTCTCTTTGAATCTTCTTTATCATGCTAAGAGGAGCAGGAAAAAGCAAAAAATTTCAGAATTGCACCTTGCAATGCGGAGAAATTACTGTTTGTGCATTTACAATATTCATTGATTTTTGCCATTGAAAAACGTCCACAAATGGTTGAAGCTACTGACTGAATGAAAGGAGCTGGCATCTCACTCTCTTTGAATCTTCTTTATCATGCTAAGAGGAGCAGGAAAAAGCAAAAAATTTCAGAATTGCATCTTGCAATGCGGAGAAATTACTGTTTGTGCATTTACAATATTCATTGATTTTTGCCATTGAAAAACATCATGTTATTCATATACCAGAAATGTTTGAAGCTACTGACTGAATGAAAAGAGCTGGCATCTCACTCTCTTTGAATCTTCTTTATCATGCTAAGAGGAGCAGGAAAAAGCAAAAAATTTCAGATTTGCACCTTGCAATGTGGAGAAATTACTGTTTGTGCATTTACAATATTGATTGTTTTTTGCCATTGAAAAACGTCCAGAAATGTTTGAAGCTACTGACTGAATGAAAGGAGCTGGCATCTCACTCTCTTTGAATCTTCTTTATCATGCTAAGAGGAGCAGGAAAAAGCAAAAAATTTCAGAATTGCACCTTGCAATGCGGAGAAATTACTGTTTGTGCATTTACAATATTCATTGATTTTTGCCATTGAAAAACATCATGTTATTCATATACCAGAAATGTTTGAAGCTACTGACTGAATGAAAAGAGCTGGCATCTCACTCTCTTTGAATCTTCTTTATCATGCTAAGAGGAGCAGGAAAAAGCAAAAAATTTCAGAATTGCACCTTGCAATGTGGAGAAATTACTGTTTGTGCATTTACAATATTCATTGATTTTTGCCAATGAAAAACGTCCAGAAATGTTTGAAGCTACTGACTAAATGAAAGGAGCTGGCATCTCACTCTCTTTGAATCTTCTTTATCATGCTAAGAGGAGCAGGAAAAAGCAAAAAATTTCAGAATTGCACCTTGCAATGTGGAGAAATTACTGTTTGTGCATTTACAATATTCATTGATTTTTGCCATTGAAAAACGTCCAGAAATGTTTGAAGCTACTGACTGAATGAAAGGAGATGGCATCTCACTCTCTTTGAATCTTCTTTATCATGCTAAGAGGAGCAGGAAAAAGCAAAAAATTTCAGAATTGCACCTTGCAATGCGGAGAAATTACTGTTTGTGCATTTACAATATTCATTGATTTTTGCCATTGAAAAACATCATGTTATTCATATACCAGAAATGTTTGAAGCTACTGACTGAATGAAAAGAGCTGGCATCTCACTCTCTTTGAATCTTCTTTATCATGCTAAGAGGAGCAGGAAAAAGCAAAAAATTTCAGAATTGCACCTTGCAATGTGGAGAAATTACTGTTTGTGCATTTACAATATTCATTGATTTTTGCCATTGAAAAACGTCCAGAAATGTTTGAAGCTACTGACTGAATGAAAGGAGCTGGCATCTCACTCTCTTTGAATCTTCTTTATCATGCTAAGAGGAGCAGGAAAAAGCAAAAAATTTCAGAATTGCACCTTGCAATGCGGAGAAATTACTGTTTGTGCATTTACAATATTCATTGATTTTTGCCATTGAAAAACATCATGTTATTCATATACCAGAAATGTTTGAAGCTACTGACTGAATGAAAAGAGCTGGCATCTCACTCTCTTTGAATCTTCTTTATCATGCTAAGAGGAGCAGGAAAAAGCAAAAAATTTCAGAATTGCACCTTGCAATGTGGAGAAATTACTGTTTGTGCATTTACAATATTCATTGATTTTTGCCAATGAAAAACGTCCAGAAATGTTTGAAGCTACTGACTAAATGAAAGGAGCTGGCATCTCACTCTCTTTGAATCTTCTTTATCATGCTAAGAGGAGCAGGAAAAAGCAAAAAATTTCAGAATTGCACCTTGCAATGCGGAGAAATTACTGTTTGTGCATTTACAATATTCATTGATTTTTGCCATTGAAAAACGTCCACAAATGGTTGAAGCTACTGACTGAATGAAAGGAGCTGGCATCTCACTCTCTTTGAATCTTCTTTATCATGCTAAGAGGAGCAGGAAAAAGCAAAAAATTTCAGAATTGCATCTTGCAATGCGGAGAAATTACTGTTTGTGCATTTACAATATTCATTGATTTTTGCCATTGAAAAACATCATGTTATTCATATACCAGAAATGTTTGAAGCTACTGACTGAATGAAAAGAGCTGGCATCTCACTCTCTTTGAATCTTCTTTATCATGCTAAGAGGAGCAGGAAAAAGCAAAAAATTTCAGATTTGCACCTTGCAATGTGGAGAAATTACTGTTTGTGCATTTACAATATTGATTGTTTTTTGCCATTGAAAAACGTCCAGAAATGTTTGAAGCTACTGACTGAATGAAAGGAGCTGGCATCTCACTCTCTTTGAATCTTCTTTATCATGCTAAGAGGAGCAGGAAAAAGCAAAAAATTTCAGAATTGCACCTTGCAATGCGGAGAAATTACTGTTTGTGTATTTACAATATTCATTGATTTTTGCCATTGAAAAACATCATGTTATTCATATACCAGAAATGTTTGAAGCTACTGACTGAATGAAAAGAGCGGGCATCTCACTCTCTTTGAATCTTCTTTATCATGCTAAGAGGAGCAGGAAAAAGCAAAAAATTTCAGAATTGCACCTTGCAATGTGGAGAAATTACTGTTTGTGCATTTACAATATTCATTGATTTTTGCCATTGAAAAACGTCCAGAAATGTTTGAAGCTACTGACTGAATGAAAGGAGCTGGCATCTCACTCTCTTTGAATCTTCTTTATCATGCTAAGAGGAGCAGGAAAAAGCAAAAAATTTCAGAATTGCACCTTGCAATGTGGAGAAATTATTGTTTGTGCATTTACAATATTCATTGATTTTTGCCATTGAAAAACGTCCAGAAATGTTTGAAGCTACTGACTGAATGAAAGGAGCTGGCATCTCACTCTCTTTGAATCTTCTTTATCATGCTAAGACGAGCAGGAAAAAGCAAAAAATTTCAGAATTGCACCTTGCAATGCGGAGAAATTACTGTTTGTGCATTTACAATATTCATTGATTTTTGCCATTGAAAAACATCATGTTATTCATATACCAGAAATGTTTGAAGCTACTGACTGAATGAAAAGAGCTGGCATCTCATGCTCTTTGAATCTTCTTTATCATGCTAAGAGGAGCAGGAAAAAGCAAAAAATTTCAGAATTGCACCTTGCAATGTGGAGAAATTACTGTTTGTGCATTTACAATATTCATTGATTTTTGCCATTGAAAAACGTCCAGAAATGTTTGAAGCTACTGACTGAATGAAAGGAGCTGGCATCTCAATCTCTTTGAATCTTCTTTATCATGCTAAGAGGAGCAGGAAAAAGCAAAAAATTTCAGAATTGCACCTTGCAATGCAGAGAAATTACTTTTTGTGCATTTACAATATTCATTGATTTTTGCCATTGAAAAACATCATGTTATTCATATACCAGAAATGTTTGAAGCTACTGACTGAATGAAAAGAGCTGGCATCTCACTCTCTTTGAATCTTCTTTATCATGCTAAGAGGAGCAGGAAAAAGCAAAAAATTTCAGAATTGCACCTTGCAAAGTGGAGAAATTACTGTTTGTGCATTTACAATATTCATTGATTTTTGTCATTGAAAAACGTCCAGAAATGTTTGAAGCTACTGACTGAATGAAAGGAGCTGGCATCTCACTCTCTTTGAATCTTCTTTATCATGCTAAGAGGAGCAGGAAAAAGCAAAAAATTTCAGAATTGCACCTTGCAATGCGGAGAAATTACTGTTTGTGCATTTACAATATTCATTGATTTTTGCCATTGAAAAATATCATGTTTTTCATATACCAGAAATGTTTGAAGCTACTGACTGAATGAAAAGAGCTGGCATCTCACTCTCTTTGAATCTTCTTTATCATGCTAAGAGGAGCAGGAAAAAGCAAAAAATTTCAGAATTGCACCTTGCAATGTGGAGAAATTACTGTTTGTGCATTTACAATATTCATTGATTTTTGCCATTGAAAAACGTCCAGAAATGTTTGAAGCTACTGACTGAATGAAAGGAGCTGGCAACTCACTCTCTTTGTATCTTCTTTATCATGCTAAAAGGAGCAGGAAAAAGCAAAAAATTTCAGAATTGCACCTTGCAATGCGGAGAAATTACTGTTTGTGCATTTACAATATTCATTGATTTTGCCATTGAAAAACATCATGTTATTCATATACCAGAAATGTTTGAAGCTACTGACTGAATGAAAAGAGCTGGCATCTCACTCTCTTTGAATCTTCTTTATCATGCTAAGAGGAGCAGGAAAAAGCAAAAAATTTCAGAATTGCACCTTGCAATGCGGAGAAATTACTGTTTGTGCATTTACAATATTCATTGATTTTTGCCATTGAAAAACATCATGTTATTCATATACCAGAAATGTTTGAAGCTACTGACTGAATGAAAAGAGCTGGCATCTCACGCTCTTTGAATCTTCTTTATCATGCTAAGAGGAGCAGGAAAAAGCAAAAAATTTCAGAATTGCACCTTGCAATGTGGAGAAATTACTGTTTGTGCATTTACAATATTCATTGATTTTTGCCATTGAAAAACGTCCAGAAATGTTTGAAGCTACTGACTGAATGAAAGGAGCTGGCATCTCAATCTCTTTGAATCTTCTTTATCATGCTAAGAGGAGCAGGAAAAAGCAAAAAATTTCAGAATTGCACCTTGCAATACGGAGAAATTACTTTTTGTGCATTTACAATATTCATTGATTTTTGCCATTGAAAAACATCATGTTATTCATATACCAGAAATGTTTGAAGCTACTGACTGAATGAAAAGAGCTGGCATCTCACTCTCTTTGAATCTTCTTTATCATGCTAAGAGGAGCAGGAAAAAGCAAAAAATTTCAGAATTGCACCTTGCAAAGTGGAGAAATTACTGTTTGTGCATTTACAATATTCATTGATTTTTGTCATTGAAAAACGTCCAGAAATGTTTGAAGCTACTGACTGAATGAAAGGAGCTGGCATCTCACTCTCTTTGAATCTTCTTTATCATGCTAAGAGGAGCAGGAAAAAGCAAAAAATTTCAGAATTGCACCTTGCAATGCGGAGAAATTACTGTTTGTGCATTTACAATATTCATTGATTTTTGCCATTGAAAAATATCATGTTTTTCATATACCAGAAATGTTTGAAGCTACTGACTGAATGAAAAGAGCTGGCATCTCACTCTCTTTGAATCTTCTTTATCATGCTAAGAGGAGCAGGAAAAAGCAAAAAATTTCAGAATTGCATCTTGCAATGTGGAGAAATTACTGTTTGTGCATTTACAATATTCATTGATTTTTGCCATTGAAAAACGTCCAGAAATGTTTGAAGCTACTGACTGAATGAAAGGAGCTGGCATCTCACTCTCTTTGAATCTTCTTTATCATGCTAAAAGGAGCAGGAAAAAGCAAAAAATTTCAGAATTGCACCTTGCAATGCGGAGAAATTACTGTTTGTGCATTTACAATATTCATTGATTTTTGCCATTGAAAAACATCATGTTATTCATATACCAGAAATGTTTGAAGCTACTGACTGAATGAAAAGAGCTGGCATCTCACTCTCTTTGAATCTTCTTTATCATGCTAAGAGGAGCAGGAAAAAGCAAAAAAATTCAGAATTGCACCTTGCAATGTGGAGAAATTACTGTTTGTGCATTTACAATATTCATTGATTTTTGCCATTGAAAAACGTCCAGAAATGTTTGAAGCTACTGACTGAATGAAAGGAGCTGGCATCTCACTCTCTTTGAATCTTCTTTATCATGCTAAGAGGAGCAGGAAAAAGCAAAAAATTTCAGAATTGCACCTTGCAATGCGGAGAAATTACTGTTTGTGCATTTACAATATTCATTGATTTTTGCCATTGAAAAACATCATGTTATTCATATACCAGAAATGTTTGAAGCTATTGACTGAATGAAAAGAGCTGGCATCTCACTCTCTTTCAATCTTCTTTATCATGCTAAGAGGAGCAGGAAAAAGCAAAAAATTTCAGATTTTCACCTTGCAATGTGGAGAAATTACTGTTTGTGCATTTACAATATTCATTGATTTTTGCCATTGAAAAACGTCCAGAAATGTTTGAAGCTACTGACTGAATGAAAGGAGCTGGCATCTCACTCTCTTTGAATCTTCTTTATCATGCTAAGAGGAGCAGGAAAAAGCAAAAAATTTCAGAATTGCACCTTGCAATGCGGAGAAATTACTCTTTGTGTATTTACAATATTCATTGATTTTTGCCATTGAAAAACATCATGTTATTCATATACCAGAAATGTTTGAAGCTACTGACTGAATGAAAAGAGCGGGCATCTCACTCTCTTTGAATCTTCTTTATCATGCTAAGAGGAGCAGGAAAAAGCAAAAAATTTCAGAATTGCACCTTGCAATGTGGAGAAATTACTGTTTGTGCATTTACAATATTCATTGATTTTTGCCATTGAAAAACGTCCAGAAATGTTTGAAGCTACTGACTGAATGAAAGGAGCTGGCATCTCACTCTCTTTGAATCTTCTTTATCATGCTAAGAGGAGCAGGAAAAAGCAAAAAATTTCAGAATTGCACCTTGCAATGCGGAGAAATTACTGTTTGTGCATTTACAATATTCATTGATTTTTGCCATTGAAAAACGTCCAGAAATGTTTGAAGCTACTGACTGAATGAAAGGAGCTGGCATCTCACTCTCTTTGAATCTTCTTTATCATGCTAAGAGGAGCAGGAAAAAGCAAAAAATTTCAGAATTGCACCTTGCAATGCGGAGAAATTACTGTTTGTGCATTTACAATATTCATTGATTTTTGCCATTGAAAAACGTCCAGAAATGTTTGAAGCTACTGACTGAATGAAAGGAGCTGGCATCTAACTCTCTTTGAATCTTCTTTATCATGCTAAGAGGAGCAGGAAAAAGCAAAAAATTTCAGAATTGCACCTTGCAATGCGGAGAAATTACTGTTTGTGCATTTACAATATTCATTGATTTTTGCCATTGAAAAACATCATGTTATTCATATACCAGAAATGTTTGAAGCTACTGACTGAATGAAAAGAGCTGGCATCTCACTCTCTTTGAATCTTCTTTATCATGCTAAGAGGAGCAGGAAAAAGCAAAAAATTTCAGAATTGCACCTTGCAATGTGGAGAAATTACTGTTTGTGCATTTACAATATTCATTGATTTTTGCCATTGAAAAACGTCCAGAAATGTTTGAAGCTACTGACTGAATGAAAGGAGCTGGCATCTCACTCTCTTTGAATCTTCTTTATCATGCTAAGAGGAGCAGGAAAAAGCAAAAAATTTCAGAATTGCACCTTGCAATGCGGAGAAATTCCTGTTTGTGCATTTACAATATTCATTGATTTTTGCCTTTGAAAAACATCATGTTATTCATATACCAGAAATGTTTGAAGCTACTGACTGAATGAAAAGAGCTGGCATCTCACTCTCTTTGAATCTTCTTTATCATGCTAAGAGGAGCAGGAAAAAGCAAAAAATTTCAAAATTGCACCTTGCAATGTGGAGAAATTACTGTTTGTGCATTTACAATATTCATTGATTTTTGCCATTGAAAAACGTCCAGAAATGTTTGAAGCTACTGACTGAATGAAAGGAGCTGGCAACTCACTCTCTTTGTATCTTCTTTATCATGCTAAAAGGAGCAGGAAAAAGCAAAAAATTTCAGAATTGCACCTTGCAATGCGGAGAAATTACTGTTTGTGCATTTACAATATTCATTGATTTTGCCATTGAAAAACATCATGTTATTCATATACCAGAAATGTTTGAAGCTACTGACTGAATGAAAAGAGCTGGCATCTCACTCTCTTTGAATCTTCTTTATCATGCTAAGAGGAGCAGGAAAAAGCAAAAAATTTCAGAATTGCACCTTGCAATGCGGAGAAATTACTGTTTGTGCATTTACAATATTCATTGATTTTTGCCATTGAAAAACATCATGTTATTCATATACCAGAAATGTTTGAAGCTACTGACTGAATGAAAAGAGCTGGCATCTCACGCTCTTTGAATCTTCTTTATCATGCTAAGAGGAGCAGGAAAAAGCAAAAAATTTCAGAATTGCACCTTGCAATGTGGAGAAATTACTGTTTGTGCATTTACAATATTCATTGATTTTTGCCATTGAAAAACGTCCAGAAATGTTTGAAGCTACTGACTGAATGAAAGGAGCTGGCATCTCACTCTCTTTGAATCTTCTTTATCATGCTAAGAGGAGCAGGAAAAAGCAAAAAATTTCAGAATTGCACCTTGCAATGCGGAGAAATTACTTTTTGTGCATTTACAATATTCATTGATTTTTGCCATTGAAAAACATCATGTTATTCATATACCAGAAATGTTTGAAGCTACTGACTGAATGAAAAGAGCTGGCATCTCACTCTCTTTGAATCTTCTTTATCATGCTAAGAGGAGCAGGGAAAAGCAAAAAATTTCAGAATTGCACCTTGCAAAGTGGAGAAATTACTGTTTGTGCATTTACAATATTCATTGATTTTTGTCATTGAAAAACGTCCAGAAATGTTTGAAGCTACTGACTGAATGAAAGGAGCTGGCATCTCACTCTCTTTGAATCTTCTTTATCATGCTAAGAGGAGCAGGAAAAAGCAAAAAATTTCAGAATTGCACCTTGCAATGCGGAGAAATTACTGTTTGTGCATTTACAATATTCATTGATTTTTGCCATTGAAAAATATCATGTTTTTCATATACCAGAAATGTTTGAAGCTACTGACTGAATGAAAGGAGCTGGCATCTCACTCTCTTTGAATCTTCTTTATCATGCTAAGAGGAGCAGGAGAAAGCAAAAAATTTCAGAATTGCACCTTGCAATGCGGAGAAATTACTGTTTGTGTATTTACAATATTCATTGATTTTTGCCATTGAAAAACATCATGTTATTCATATACCAGAAATGTTTGAAGCTACTGACTGAATGAAAAGAGCTGGCATCTCACTCTCTTTGAATCTTCTTTATCATGCTAAGAGGAGCAGGAAAAAGCAAAAAATTTCAGAATTGCACCTTGCAATGTGGAGAAATTACTGTTTGTGCATTTACAATATTCATTGATTTTTGCCATTGAAAAACGTCCAGAAATGTTTGAAGCTACTGACTGAATGAAAGGAGCTGGCATCTCACTCTCTTTGAATCTTCTTTATCATGCTAAGAGGAGCAGGAAAAAGCAAAAAATTTCAGAATTGCACCTTGCAATGCGGAGAAATTACTGTTTGTGCATTTACAATATTCATTGATTTTTGCCATTGAAAAACGTCCAGAAATGTTTGAAGCTACTGACTGAATGAAAGGAGCTGGCATCTCACTCTCTTTGAATCTTCTTTATCATGCTAAGAGGAGCAGGAAAAAGCAAAAAATTTCAGAATTGCACCTTGCAATGCGGAGAAATTACTGTTTGTGCATTTACAATATTCATTGATTTTTGCCATTGAAAAACGTCCAGAAATGTTTGAAGCTACTGACTGAATGAAAGGAGCTGGCATCTCACTCTCTTTGAATCTTCTTTATCATGCTAAGAGGAGCAGGAAAAAGCAAAAAATTTCAGAATTGCACCTTGCAATGCGGAGAAATTACTGTTTGTGCATTTACAATATTCATTGATTTTTGCCATTGAAAAACATCATGTTATTCATATACCAGAAATGTTTGAAGCTACTGACTGAATGAAAAGAGCTGGCATCTCACTCTCTTTGAATCTTCTTTATCATGCTAAGAGGAGCAGGAAAAAGCAAAAAATTTCAGAATTGCACCTTGCAATGTGGAGAAATTACTGTTTGTGCATTTACAATATTCATTGATTTTTGCCATTGAAAAACGTCCAGAAATGTTTGAAGCTACTGACTGAATGAAAGGAGCTGGCATCTCACTCTCTTTGATTCTTCTTTATCATGCTAAGAGGAGCAGGAAAAAGCAAAAAATTTCAGAATTGCATCTTGCAATGCGGAGAAATTACTGTTTGTGCATTTACAATATTCATTGATTTTTGCCATTGAAAAACATCATGTTATTCATATACCAGAAATGTTTGAAGCTACTGACTGAATGAAAAGAGCTGGCATCTCACTCTCTTTGAATCTTCTTTATCATGCTAAGAGGAGCAGGAAAAAGCAAAAAATTTCAGAATTGCACCTTGCAAAGTGGAGAAATTACTGTTTGTGCATTTACAATATTCATTGATTTTTGTCATTGAAAAACGTCCAGAAATGTTTGAAGCTACTGACTGAATGAAAGGAGCTGGCATCTCACTCTCTTTGAATCTTCTTTATCATGCTAAGATTAGCAGGAAAAAGCAAAAAATTTCAGAATTGCACCTTGCAATGCGGAGAAATTACTGTTTGTGCATTTACAATATTCATTGATTTTTGCCATTGAAAAATATCATGTTTTTCATATACCAGAAATGTTTGAAGCTACTGACTGAATGAAAAGAGCTGGCATCTCACTCTCTTTGAATCTTCTTTATCATGCTAAGAGGAGCAGGAAAAAGCAAAAAATTTCAGAATTGCACCTTGCAATGTGGAGAAATTACTGTTTGTGCATTTACAATATTCATTGATTTTTGCCATTGAAAAACGTCCAGAAATGTTTGAAGCTACTGACTGAATGAAAGGAGCTGGCATCTCACTCTCTTTGAATCTTCTTTATCATGCTAAAAGGAGCAGGAAAAAGCAAAAAATTTCAGAATTGCACCTTGCAATGCGGAGAAATTACTGTTTGTGCATTTACAATATTCATTGATTTTTGCCATTGAAAAACATCATGTTATTCATATACCAGAAATGTTTGAAGCTACTGACTGAATGAAAAGAGCTGGCATCTCACTCTCTTTGAATCTTCTTTATCATGCTAAGAGGAGCAGGAAAAAGCAAAAAAATTCAGAATTGCACCTTGCAATGTGGAGAAATTACTGTTTGTGCATTTACAATATTCATTGATTTTTGCCATTGAAAAACGTCCAGAAATGTTTGAAGCTACTGACTGAATGAAAGGAGCTGGCATCTCACTCTCTTTGAATCTTCTTTATCATGCTAAGAGGAGCAGGAAAAAGCAAAAAATTTCAGAATTGCACCTTGCAATGCGGAGAAATTACTGTTTGTGCATTTACAATATTCATTGATTTTTGCCATTGAAAAACATCATGTTATTCATATACCAGAAATGTTTGAAGCTATTGACTGAATGAAAAGAGCTGGCATCTCACTCTCTTTCAATCTTCTTTATCATGCTAAGAGGAGCAGGAAAAAGCAAAAAATTTCAGATTTTCACCTTGCAATGTGGAGAAATTACTGTTTGTGCATTTACAATATTCATTGATTTTTGCCATTGAAAAACGTCCAGAAATGTTTGAAGCTACTGACTGAATGAAAGGAGCTGGCATCTCACTCTCTTTGAATCTTCTTTATCATGCTAAGAGGAGCAGGAAAAAGCAAAAAATTTCAGAATTGCACCTTGCAATGCGGAGAAATTACTCTTTGTGTATTTACAATATTCATTGATTTTTGCCATTGAAAAACATCATGTTATTCATATACCAGAAATGTTTGAAGCTACTGACTGAATGAAAAGAGCGGGCATCTCACTCTCTTTGAATCTTCTTTATCATGCTAAGAGGAGCAGGAAAAAGCAAAAAATTTCAGAATTGCACCTTGCAATGTGGAGAAATTACTGTTTGTGCATTTACAATATTCATTGATTTTTGCCATTGAAAAACGTCCAGAAATGTTTGAAGCTACTGACTGAATGAAAGGAGCTGGCATCTCACTCTCTTTGAATCTTCTTTATCATGCTAAGAGGAGCAGGAAAAAGCAAAAAATTTCAGAATTGCACCTTGCAATGCGGAGAAATTACTGTTTGTGCATTTACAATATTCATTGATTTTTGCCATTGAAAAACGTCCAGAAATGTTTGAAGCTACTGACTGAATGAAAGGAGCTGGCATCTCACTCTCTTTGAATCTTCTTTATCATGCTAAGAGGAGCAGGAAAAAGCAAAAAATTTCAGAATTGCACCTTGCAATGCGGAGAAATTACTGTTTGTGCATTTACAATATTCATTGATTTTTGCCATTGAAAAACGTCCAGAAATGTTTGAAGCTACTGACTGAATGAAAGGAGCTGGCATCTCACTCTCTTTGAATCTTCTTTATCATGCTAAGAGGAGCAGGAAAAAGCAAAAAATTTCAGAATTGCACCTTGCAATGCGGAGAAATTACTGTTTGTGCATTTACAATATTCATTGATTTTTGCCATTGAAAAACATCATGTTATTCATATACCAGAAATGTTTGAAGCTACTGACTGAATGAAAAGAGCTGGCATCTCACTCTCTTTGAATCTTCTTTATCATGCTAAGAGGAGCAGGAAAAAGCAAAAAATTTCAGAATTGCACCTTGCAATGTGGAGAAATTACTGTTTGTGCATTTACAATATTCATTGATTTTTGCCATTGAAAAACGTCCAGAAATGTTTGAAGCTACTGACTGAATGAAAGGAGCTGGCATCTCACTCTCTTTTAATCTTCTTTATCATGCTAAGAGGAGCAGGAAAAAGCAAAAAATTTCAGAATTGCACCTTGCAATGCGGAGAAATTCCTGTTTGTGCATTTACAATATTCATTGATTTTTGCCTTTGAAAAACATCATGTTATTCATATACCAGAAATGTTTGAAGCTACTGACTGAATGAAAAGAGCTGGCATCTCACTCTCTTTGAATCTTCTTTATCATGCTAAGAGGAGCAGGAAAAAGCAAAAAATTTCAGAATTGCACCTTGCAATGTGGAGAAATTACTGTTTGTGCATTTACAATATTCATTGATTTTTGCCATTGAAAAACGTCCAGAAATGTTTGAAGCTACTGACTGAATGAAAGGAGCTGGCAACTCACTCTCTTTGTATCTTCTTTATCATGCTAAAAGGAGCAGGAAAAAGCAAAAAATTTCAGAATTGCACCTTGCAATGCGGAGAAATTACTGTTTGTGCATTTACAATATTCATTGATTTTGCCATTGAAAAACATCATGTTATTCATATACCAGAAATGTTTGAAGCTACTGACTGAATGAAAAGAGCTGGCATCTCACTCTCTTTGAATCTTCTTTATCATGCTAAGAGGAGCAGGAAAAAGCAAAAAATTTCAGAATTGCACCTTGCAATGCGGAGAAATTACTGTTTGTGCATTTACAATATTCATTGATTTTTGCCATTGAAAAACATCATGTTATTCATATACCAGAAATGTTTGAAGCTACTGACTGAATGAAAAGAGCTGGCATCTCACGCTCTTTGAATCTTCTTTATCATGCTAAGAGGAGCAGGAAAAAGCAAAAAATTTCAGAATTGCACCTTGCAATGTGGAGAAATTACTGTTTGTGCATTTACAATATTCATTGATTTTTGCCATTGAAAAACGTCCAGAAATGTTTGAAGCTACTGACTGAATGAAAGGAGCTGGCATCTCACTCTCTTTGAATCTTCTTTATCATGCTAAGAGGAGCAGGAAAAAGCAAAAAATTTCAGAATTGCACCTTGCAATGCGGAGAAATTACTTTTTGTGCATTTACAATATTCATTGATTTTTGCCATTGAAAAACATCATGTTATTCATATACCAGAAATGTTTGAAGCTACTGACTGAATGAAAAGAGCTGGCATCTCACTCTCTTTGAATCTTCTTTATCATGCTAAGAGGAGCAGGAAAAAGCAAAAAATTTCAGAATTGCACCTTGCAATGCGGAGAAATTACTTTTTGTGCATTTACAATATTCATTGATTTTTGCCATTGAAAAACATCATGTTATTCATATACCAGAAATGTTTGAAGCTACTGACTGAATGAAAAGAGCTGGCATCTCACTCTCTTTGAATCTTCTTTATCATGCTAAGAGGAGCAGGAAAAAGCAAAAAATTTCAGAATTGCACCTTGCAAAGTGGAGAAATTACTGTTTGTGCATTTACAATATTCATTGATTTTTGTCATTGAAAAACGTCCAGAAATGTTTGAAGCTACTGACTGAATGAAAGGAGCTGGCATCTCACTCTCTTTGAATCTTCTTTATCATGCTAAGAGGAGCAGGAAAAAGCAAAAAATTTCAGAATTGCACCTTGCAATGCGGAGAAATTACTGTTTGTGCATTTACAATATTCATTGATTTTTGCCATTGAAAAATATCATGTTTTTCATATACCAGAAATGTTTGAAGCTACTGACTGAATGAAAGGAGCTGGCATCTCACTCTCTTTGAATCTTCTTTATCATGCTAAGAGGAGCAGGAGAAAGCAAAAAATTTCAGAATTGCACCTTGCAATGCGGAGAAATTACTGTTTGTGTATTTACAATATTCATTGATTTTTGCCATTGAAAAACGTCCAGAAATGTTTGAAGCTACTGACTGAATGAAAGGAGCTGGCATCTCACTCTCTTTGAATCTTCTTTATCATGCTAAGAGGAGCAGGAAAAAGCAAAAAATTTCAGAATTGCACCTTGCAATGCGGAGAAATTACTGTTTGTGCATTTACAATATTCATTGATTTTTGCCATTGAAAAACGTCCAGAAATGTTTGAAGCTACTGACTGAATGAAAGGAGCTGGCATCTCACTCTCTTTGAATCTTCTTTATCATGCTAAGAGGAGCAGGAAAAAGCAAAAAATTTCAGAATTGCACCTTGCAATGCGGAGAAATTACTGTTTGTGCATTTACAATATTCATTGATTTTTGCCATTGAAAAACGTCCAGAAATGTTTGAAGCTACTGACTGAATGAAAGGAGCTGGCATCTCACTCTCTTTGAATCTTCTTTATCATGCTAAGAGGAGCAGGAAAAAGCAAAAAATTTCAGAATTGCACCTTGCAATGCGGAGAAATTACTGTTTGTGCATTTACAATATTCATTGATTTTTGCCATTGAAAAACATCATGTTATTCATATACCAGAAATGTTTGAAGCTACTGACTGAATGAAAAGAGCTGGCATCTCACTCTCTTTGAATCTTCTTTATCATGCTAAGAGGAGCAGGAAAAAGCAAAAAATTTCAGAATTGCACCTTGCAATGTGGAGAAATTACTGTTTGTGCATTTACAATATTCATTGATTTTTGCCATTGAAAAACGTCCAGAAATGTTTGAAGCTACTGACTGAATGAAAGGAGCTGGCATCTCACTCTCTTTGATTCTTCTTTATCATGCTAAGAGGAGCAGGAAAAAGCAAAAAATTTCAGAATTGCATCTTGCAATGCGGAGAAATTACTGTTTGTGCATTTACAATATTCATTGATTTTTGCCATTGAAAAACATCATGTTATTCATATACCAGAAATGTTTGAAGCTACTGACTGAATGAAAAGAGCTGGCATCTCACTCTCTTTGAATCTTCTTTATCATGCTAAGAGGAGCAGGAAAAAGCAAAAAATTTCAGAATTGCACCTTGCAAAGTGGAGAAATTACTGTTTGTGCATTTACAATATTCATTGATTTTTGTCATTGAAAAACGTCCAGAAATGTTTGAAGCTACTGACTGAATGAAAGGAGCTGGCATCTCACTCTCTTTGAATCTTCTTTATCATGCTAAGATTAGCAGGAAAAAGCAAAAAATTTCAGAATTGCACCTTGCAATGCGGAGAAATTACTGTTTGTGCATTTACAATATTCATTGATTTTTGCCATTGAAAAATATCATGTTTTTCATATACCAGAAATGTTTGAAGCTACTGACTGAATGAAAAGAGCTGGCATCTCACTCTCTTTGAATCTTCTTTATCATGCTAAGAGGAGCAGGAAAAAGCAAAAAATTTCAGAATTGCACCTTGCAATGTGGAGAAATTACTGTTTGTGCATTTACAATATTCATTGATTTTTGCCATTGAAAAACGTCCAGAAATGTTTGAAGCTACTGACTGAATGAAAGGAGCTGGCATCTCACTCTCTTTGAATCTTCTTTATCATGCTAAAAGGAGCAGGAAAAAGCAAAAAATTTCAGAATTGCACCTTGCAATGCGGAGAAATTACTGTTTGTGCATTTACAATATTCATTGATTTTTGCCATTGAAAAACATCATGTTATTCATATACCAGAAATGTTTGAAGCTACTGACTGAATGAAAAGAGCTGGCATCTCACTCTCTTTGAATCTTCTTTATCATGCTAAGAGGAGCAGGAAAAAGCAAAAAAATTCAGAATTGCACCTTGCAATGTGGAGAAATTACTGTTTGTGCATTTACAATATTCATTGATTTTTGCCATTGAAAAACGTCCAGAAATGTTTGAAGCTACTGACTGAATGAAAGGAGCTGGCATCTCACTCTCTTTGAATCTTCTTTATCATGCTAAGAGGAGCAGGAAAAAGCAAAAAATTTCAGAATTGCACCTTGCAATGCGGAGAAATTACTGTTTGTGCATTTACAATATTCATTGATTTTTGCCATTGAAAAACATCATGTTATTCATATACCAGAAATGTTTGAAGCTATTGACTGAATGAAAAGAGCTGGCATCTCACTCTCTTTCAATCTTCTTTATCATGCTAAGAGGAGCAGGAAAAAGCAAAAAATTTCAGATTTTCACCTTGCAATGTGGAGAAATTACTGTTTGTGCATTTACAATATTCATTGATTTTTGCCATTGAAAAACGTCCAGGAATGTTTGAAGCTACTGACTGAATGAAAGGATCTGGCATCTCACTCTCTTTGAATCTTCTTTATCATGCTAAGAGGAGCAGGAAAAAGCAAAAAATTTCAGAATTGCACCTTGCAATGCGGAGAAATTACTCTTTGTGTATTTACAATATTCATTGATTTTTGCCATTGAAAAACATCATGTTATTCATATACCAGAAATGTTTGAAGCTACTGACTGAATGAAAAGAGCGGGCATCTCACTCTCTTTGAATCTTCTTTATCATGCTAAGAGGAGCAGGAAAAAGCAAAAAATTTCAGAATTGCACCTTGCAATGTGGAGAAATTACTGTTTGTGCATTTACAATATTCATTGATTTTTGCCATTGAAAAACGTCCAGAAATGTTTGAAGCTACTGACTGAATGAAAGGAGCTGGCATCTCACTCTCTTTGAATCTTCTTTATCATGCTAAGAGGAGCAGGAAAAAGCAAAAAATTTCAGAATTGCACCTTGCAATGCGGAGAAATTACTGTTTGTGCATTTACAATATTCATTGATTTTTGCCATTGAAAAACGTCCAGAAATGTTTGAAGCTACTGACTGAATGAAAGGAGCTGGCATCTCACTCTCTTTGAATCTTCTTTATCATGCTAAGAGGAGCAGGAAAAAGCAAAAAATTTCAGAATTGCACCTTGCAATGCGGAGAAATTACTGTTTGTGCATTTACAATATTCATTGATTTTTGCCATTGAAAAACGTCCAGAAATGTTTGAAGCTACTGACTGAATGAAAGGAGCTGGCATCTCACTCTCTTTGAATCTTCTTTATCATGCTAAGAGGAGCAGGAAAAAGCAAAAAATTTCAGAATTGCACCTTGCAATGCGGAGAAATTACTGTTTGTGCATTTACAATATTCATTGATTTTTGCCATTGAAAAACATCATGTTATTCATATACCAGAAATGTTTGAAGCTACTGACTGAATGAAAAGAGCTGGCATCTCACTCTCTTTGAATCTTCTTTATCATGCTAAGAGGAGCAGGAAAAAGCAAAAAATTTCAGAATTGCACCTTGCAATGTGGAGAAATTACTGTTTGTGCATTTACAATATTCATTGATTTTTGCCATTGAAAAACGTCCAGAAATGTTTGAAGCTACTGACTGAATGAAAGGAGCTGGCATCTCACTCTCTTTGAATCTTCTTTATCATGCTAAGAGGAGCAGGAAAAAGCAAAAAATTTCAGAATTGCACCTTGCAATGCGGAGAAATTCCTGTTTGTGCATTTACAATATTCATTGATTTTTGCCTTTGAAAAACATCATGTTATTCATATACCAGAAATGTTTGAAGCTACTGACTGAATGAAAAGAGCTGGCATCTCACTCTCTTTGAATCTTCTTTATCATGCTAAGAGGAGCAGGAAAAAGCAAAAAATTTCAGAATTGCACCTTGCAATGTGGAGAAATTACTGTTTGTGCATTTACAATATTCATTGATTTTTGCCATTGAAAAACGTCCAGAAATGTTTGAAGCTACTGACTGAATGAAAGGAGCTGGCAACTCACTCTCTTTGTATCTTCTTTATCATGCTAAAAGGAGCAGGAAAAAGCAAAAAATTTCAGAATTGCACCTTGCAATGCGGAGAAATTACTGTTTGTGCATTTACAATATTCATTGATTTTGCCATTGAAAAACATCATGTTATTCATATACCAGAAATGTTTGAAGCTACTGACTGAATGAAAAGAGCTGGCATCTCACTCTCTTTGAATCTTCTTTATCATGCTAAGAGGAGCAGGAAAAAGCAAAAAATTTCAGAATTGCACCTTGCAATGCGGAGAAATTACTGTTTGTGCATTTACAATATTCATTGATTTTTGCCATTGAAAAACATCATGTTATTCATATACCAGAAATGTTTGAAGCTACTGACTGAATGAAAAGAGCTGGCATCTCACGCTCTTTGAATCTTCTTTATCATGCTAAGAGGAGCAGGAAAAAGCAAAAAATTTCAGAATTGCACCTTGCAATGTGGAGAAATTACTGTTTGTGCATTTACAATATTCATTGATTTTTGCCATTGAAAAACGTCCAGAAATGTTTGAAGCTACTGACTGAATGAAAGGAGCTGGCATCTCACTCTCTTTGAATCTTCTTTATCATGCTAAGAGGAGCAGGAAAAAGCAAAAAATTTCAGAATTGCACCTTGCAATGCGGAGAAATTACTTTTTGTGCATTTACAATATTCATTGATTTTTGCCATTGAAAAACATCATGTTATTCATATACCAGAAATGTTTGAAGCTACTGACTGAATGAAAAGAGCTGGCATCTCACTCTCTTTGAATCTTCTTTATCATGCTAAGAGGAGCAGGAAAAAGCAAAAAATTTCAGAATTGCACCTTGCAATGCGGAGAAATTACTTTTTGTGCATTTACAATATTCATTGATTTTTGCCATTGAAAAACATCATGTTATTCATATACCAGAAATGTTTGAAGCTACTGACTGAATGAAAAGAGCTGGCATCTCACTCTCTTTGAATCTTCTTTATCATGCTAAGAGGAGCAGGAAAAAGCAAAAAATTTCAGAATTGCACCTTGCAAAGTGGAGAAATTACTGTTTGTGCATTTACAATATTCATTGATTTTTGTCATTGAAAAACGTCCAGAAATGTTTGAAGCTACTGACTGAATGAAAGGAGCTGGCATCTCACTCTCTTTGAATCTTCTTTATCATGCTAAGAGGAGCAGGAAAAAGCAAAAAATTTCAGAATTGCACCTTGCAATGCGGAGAAATTACTGTTTGTGCATTTACAATATTCATTGATTTTTGCCATTGAAAAATATCATGTTTTTCATATACCAGAAATGTTTGAAGCTACTGACTGAATGAAAGGAGCTGGCATCTCACTCTCTTTGAATCTTCTTTATCATGCTAAGAGGAGCAGGAGAAAGCAAAAAATTTCAGAATTGCACCTTGCAATGCGGAGAAATTACTGTTTGTGTATTTACAATATTCATTGATTTTTGCCATTGAAAAACATCATGTTATTCATATACCAGAAATGTTTGAAGCTACTGACTGAATGAAAAGAGCTGGCATCTCACTCTCTTTGAATCTTCTTTATCATGCTAAGAGGAGCAGGAAAAAGCAAAAAATTTCAGAATTGCACCTTGCAATGTGGAGAAATTACTGTTTGTGCATTTACAATATTCATTGATTTTTGCCATTGAAAAACGTCCAGAAATGTTTGAAGCTACTGACTGAATGAAAGGAGCTGGCATCTCACTCTCTTTGAATCTTCTTTATCATGCTAAGAGGAGCAGGAAAAAGCAAAAAATTTCAGAATTGCACCTTGCAATGCGGAGAAATTACTGTTTGTGCATTTACAATATTCATTGATTTTTGCCATTGAAAAACGTCCAGAAATGTTTGAAGCTACTGACTGAATGAAAGGAGCTGGCATCTCACTCTCTTTGAATCTTCTTTATCATGCTAAGAGGAGCAGGAAAAAGCAAAAAATTTCAGAATTGCACCTTGCAATGCGGAGAAATTACTGTTTGTGCATTTACAATATTCATTGATTTTTGCCATTGAAAAACATCATGTTATTCATATACCAGAAATGTTTGAAGCTACTGACTGAATGAAAAGAGCTGGCATCTCACTCTCTTTGAATCTTCTTTATCATGCTAAGAGGAGCAGGAAAAAGCAAAAAATTTCAGAATTGCACCTTGCAATGCGGAGAAATTACTGTTTGTGCATTTACAATATTCATTGATTTTTGCCATTGAAAAACATCATGTTATTCATATACCAGAAATGTTTGAAGCTACTGACTGCATGAAAAGAGCTGGCATCTCACTCTCTTTGAATCTTCTTTATCATGCTAAGAGGAGCAGGAAAAAGCAAAAAATTTCAGAATTGCACCTTGCAATGTGGAGAAATTACTGTTTGTGCATTTACAATATTCATTGATTTTTGCCATTGAAAAACGTCCAGAAATGTTTGAAGCTACTGACTGAATGAAAGGAGCTGGCATCTCACTCTCTTTGAATCTTCTTTATCATGCTAAGAGGAGCAGGAAAAAGCAAAAAATTTCAGAATTGCACCTTGCAATGCGGAGAAATTCCTGTTTGTGCATTTACAATATTCATTGATTTTTGCCTTTGAAAAACATCATGTTATTCATATACCAGAAATGTTTGAAGCTACTGACTGAATGAAAAGAGCTGGCATCTCACTCTCTTTGAATCTTCTTTATCATGCTAAGAGGAGCAGGAAAAAGCAAAAAATTTCACAATTGCACCTTGCAATGTGGAGAAATTACTGTTTGTGCATTTACAATATTCATTGATTTTTGCCTTTGAAAAACGTCCAGAAATGTTTGAAGCTACTGACTGAATGAAAGGAGCTGGCATCACACTCTCTTTGAATCTTCTTTATCATGCTAAGAGGAGCAGGAAAAAGTAAAAAATTTCAGAATTGCACCTTGCAATGCGGAGAAATTACTGTTTGTGCATTTACAATATTCATTGATTTTTGCCATTGAAAAACATCATGTTATTCATATACCAGAAATGTTTGAAGCTACTGACTGAATGAAAAGAGCTGGCATCTCACTCTCTTTGAATCTTCTTTATCATGCTAAGAGGAGCAGGAAAAAGCAAAAAAATTCAGAATTGCACCTTGCAATGTGGAGAAATTACTGTTTGTGCATTTACAATATTCATTGATTTTTGCCATTGAAAAACATCCAGAAATGTTTGAAGCTACTGACTGAATGAAAGGAGCTGGCATCTCACTCTCTTTGAATCTTCTTTATCATGCTAAGAGGAGCAGGAAAAAGCAAAAAATTTCAGAATTGCACCTTGCAATGCAGAGAAATTACTGTTTGTGCATTTACAATATTCATTGATTTTTGCCATTGAAAAACATCATGTTATTCATATACCAGAAATGTTTGAAGCTACTGACTGAATGAAAAGAGCTGGCATCTCACTCTCTTTCATTCTTCTTTATCATGCTAAGAGGAGCAGGAAAAAGCAAAAAATTTCAGATTTGCACCTTGCAATGTGGAGAAATTACCGTTTGTGCATTAACAATATTCATTGATTTTTGCCATTGAAAAACGTCCAGAAATGTTTGAAGCTACTGACTGAATGAAAGGAGCTGGCATCTCACTCTCTTTAAATTTTCTTTATCATGCTAAGAGGGGCAGGAAAAAGCAAAAAATTTAAGAATTGCACCTTGCAATGGAGAAATTACTGTTTGTGCATTTACAATATTCATTGATTTTTGCCTTTGAAAAACATCATGTTATTCATATACCAGAATTGTTTGAAGCTACTGACTGAATGAAAAGAGCTGGCATCTCACTCTCTTTGAATCTTCTTTATCATGCTAAGAGGAGCAGGAAAAAGCAAAAAATTTCAGAATTGCACCTTGCAATGTGGAGAAATTACTGTTTGTGCATTTACAATATTCATTGATTTTTGCCATTGAAAAACGTCCAGAAATGTTTGAAGCTACTGACTGAATGAAAGGAGCTGGCATCTCACTCTCTTTGAATCTTCTTTATCATGCTAAGAGGAGCAGGAAAAAGCAAAAAATTTCAGAATTGCACCTTGCAATGCGGAGAAATTACTGTTTGTGCATTTACAATATTCATTAATTTTTGCCATTGAAAAATATCATGTTATTCATATACCAGAAATGTTTGAAGCTACTGACTGAATGAAAAGAGCTGGCATCTCACTCTCTTTGAATCTCCTTTATCATGCTAAGAGGAGCAGGAAAAAGCAAAAAATTTCAGAATTGCACCTTGCAATGTGGAGAAATTACTGTTTGTGCATTTACAATATTCATTGATTTTTGCCATTGAAAAACGTCCAGAAATGTTTGAAGCTACTGACTGAATGAAAGGAGCTGGCATCTCACTCTCTTTGAAACTTCTTTATCATGCTAAGAGGAGCAGGAAAAAGCAAAAAATTTCAGAATTTCACCTTGCAATGTGGAGAAATTACTGTTTGTGCATTTACAATATTCATTGATTTTTGCCATTGAAAAACATCATGTTATTCATATACCAGAAATGTTTGAAGCTACTGACTGAATGAAAAGAGCTGGCATCTCACTCTCTTTGAATCTTCTTTATCATGCTAAGAGGAGCAGGAAAAAGCAAAAAAATTCAGAATTGCACCTTGCAATGTGGAGAAATTACTGTTTGTGCATTTACAATATTCATTGATTTTTGCCATTGAAAAACGTCCAGAAATGTTTGAAGCTACTGACTGAATGAAAGGAGCTGGCATCTCACTCTCTTTGAATCTTCTTTATCATGCTAAGAGGAGCAGGAAAAAGCAAAAAATTTCAGAATTGCACCTTGCAATGCGGAGAAATTACTGTTTGTGTATTTACAATATTCATTGATTTTTGCCATTGAAAAACATCATGTTATTCATATACCAGAAATGTTTGAAGCTACTGACTGAATGAAAAGAGCTGGCATCTCACTCTCTTTGAATCTTCTTTATCATGCTAAGAGGAGCAGGAAAAAGCAAAAAATTTCAGAATTGCACCTTGCAATGTGGAGAAATTACTGTTTGTGCATTTACAATATTCATTGATTTTTGCCATTGGAAAACGTCCAGAAATGTTTGAAGCTACTGACTGAATGAAAGGAGCTGGCATCTCACTCTCTTTGAATCTTCTTTATCATGCTAAGAGGAGCAGGAAAAAGCAAAAAATTTCAGAATTGCACCTTGCAATGCGGAGAAATTACTGTTTGTGCATTTACAATATTCATTGATTTTTGCCATTGAAAAATATCATGTTATTCATATACCAGAAATGTTTGAAGCTACTGACTGAATGAAAAGAGCTGGCATCTCACTCTCTTTGAATCTTCTTTATCATGCTAAGAGGAGCAGGAAAAAGCAAAAAATTTCAGAATTGCACCTTGCAATGTGGAGAAATTACTGTTTGTGCATTTACAATATTCATTGATTTTTGCCATTGAAAAACGTCCAGAAATGTTTGAAGCTACTGACTGAATGAAAGGAGCTGGCATCTCACTCTCTTTGAATCTTCTTTATCATGCTAAGAGGAGCAGGAAAAAGCAAAAAATTTCAGAATTGCACCTTGCAATGCGGAGAAATTACTGTTTGTGTATATACAATATTCATTGATTTTTGCCATTGAAAAACATCATGTTATTCATATACCAGAAATGTTTGAAGCTACTGACTGAATGAAAAGAGCTGGCATCTCACTCTCTTTGAATCTTCTTTATCATGCTAAGAGGAGCAGGAAAAAGCAAAAAATTTCAGAATTGCACCTTGCAATGTGGAGAAATTACTGTTTGTGCATTTACAATATTCATTGATTTTTGCCATTGAAAAACGTCCAGAAATGTTTGAAGCTACTGACTGAATGAAAGGAGCTGGCATCTCACTCTCTTTGAATCTTCTTTATCATGCTAAGAGGAGCAGGAAAAAGCAAAAAATTTCAGAATTGCACCTTGCAATGCGGAGAAATTACTGTTTGTGCATTTACAATATTCATTGATTTTTGCCATTGAAAAACATCATGTTATTCATATACCAGAAATGTTTGAAGCTACTGACTGAATGAAAAGAGCTGGCATCTCACTCTCTTTGAATCTTCTTTATCATGCTAAGAGGAGCAGGAAAAAGCAAAAAATTTCAGAATTGCACCTTGCAATGTGGAGAAATTACTGTTTGTGCATTTACAATATTCATTGATTTTTGCCATTGAAAAACGTCCAGAAATGTTTGAAGCTACTGACTGAATGAAAGGAGCTGGCATCTCACTCTCTTTGAATCTTCTTTATCATGCTAAGAGGAGCAGGAAAAAGGAAAAGATTTCAGAATTGCACATGGCAATGTGGAGAAATTACTGTTTGTGCATTTACAATATTCATTGATTTTTGCCATTGAAAAACGTCCAGAAATGTTTGAAGCTACTGACTGAATGAAAGGAGCTGGCATCTCACTCTCTTTGAATCTTCTTTATCATGCTAAGAGGAACAGGAAAAAGCAAAAAATTTCAGAATTGCACCTTGCAATGCGGAGAAATTACTGTTTGTGCATTTACAATATTCATTGATTTTTGCCATTGTAAAGCATCATGTTATTCATATACCAGAAATGTTTGAAGCTACTGACTGAATGAAAAGAGCTGGCATCTCACTCTCTTTGAATCTTCTTTATCATGCTAAGAGGAGCAGGAAAAAGCAAAAAATTTCAGAATTGCACCTTGCAATGTGGAGAAATTACTGTTTGTGCATTTACAATATTCATTGATTTTTGCCATTGAAAAACGTTCAGAAATGTTTGAAGCTACTGATTGAATGAAAGGAGCTGGCATCTCACTCTCTTTGAATCTTCTTTATCATGCTAAGAGGAGCAGGAAAAAGCAAAAAATTTCAGAATTGCACCTTGCAATGCAGAGAAATTACTGTTTGTGCATTTACAATATTCATTGATTTTTGCCATTGAAAAACATCATGTTATTCATATACCAGAAATGTTTGAAGCTACTGACTGAATGAAAAGAGCTGGCATCTCACTCTCTTTCATTCTTCTTTATCATGCTAAGAGGAGCAGGAAAAAGCAAAAAATTTCAGATTTGCACCTTGCAATGTGGAGAAATTACTGTTTGTGCATTAACAATATTCATTGATTTTTGCCATTGAAAAACGTCCAGAAATGTTTGAAGCTACTGACTGAATGAAAGGAGCTGGCATCTCACTCTCTTTAAATCTTCTTTATCATGCTAAGAAGGGCAGGAAAAAGCAAAAAATTTCAGAATTGCACCTTGCAATGGAGAAATTACTGTTTGTGCATTTACAATATTCATTGATTTTTGCCTTTGAAAAACATCATGTTATTCATATACCAGAATTGTTTGAAGCTACTGACTGAATGAAAAGAGCTGGCATCTCACTCTCTTTGAATCTTCTTTATCATGCTAAGAGGAGCAGGAAAAAGCAAAAAATTTCAGAATTGCACCTTGCAATGTGGAGAAATTACTGTTTGTGCATTTACAATATTCATTGATTTTTGCCATTGAAAAACGTCCAGAAATGTTTGAAGCTACTGACTGAATGAAAGGAGCTGGCATCTCACTCTCTTTGAATCTTCTTTATCATGCTAAGAGGAGCAGGAAAAAGCAAAAAATTTCAGAATTGCACCTTGCAATGCGGAGAAATTACTGTTTGTGCATTTACAATATTCATTAATTTTTGCCATTGAAAAATATCATGTTATTCATATACCAGAAATGTTTGAAGCTACTGACTGAATGAAAAGAGCTGGCATCTCACTCTCTTTGAATCTCCTTTATCATGCTAAGAGGAGCAGGAAAAAGCAAAAAATTTCAGAATTGCACCTTGCAATGTGGAGAAATTACTGTTTGTGCATTTACAATATTCATTGATTTTTGCCATTGAAAAACGTCCAGAAATGTTTGAAGCTACTGACTGAATGAAAGGAGCTGGCATCTCACTCTCTTTGAAACTTCTTTATCATGCTAAGAGGAGCAGGAAAAAGCAAAAAATTTCAGAATTTCACCTTGCAATGCGGAGAAATTACTGTTTGTGCATTTACAATATTCATTGATTTTTGCCATTGAAAAACATCATGTTATTCATATACCAGAAATGTTTGAAGCTACTGACTGAATGAAAAGAGCTGGCATCTCACTCTCTTTGAATCTTCTTTATCATGCTAAGAGGAGCAGGAAAAAGCAAAAAAATTCAGAATTGCACCTTGCAATGTGGAGAAATTACTGTTTGTGCATTTACAATATTCATTGATTTTTGCCATTGAAAAACGTCCAGAAATGTTTGAAGCTACTGACTGAATGAAAGGAGCTGGCATCTCACTCTCTTTGAATCTTCTTTATCATGCTAAGAGGAGCAGGAAAAAGCAAAATCTTTCAGAATTGCACCTTGCAATGCGGAGAAATTACAGTTTGTGCATTTACAATATTCATTGATTTTTGCCATTGAAAAACATCATGTTATTCATATACTAGAAATGTTTGAAGCTACTGACTGAATGAAAAGAGCTGGCATCTCACTCTCTTTCATTCTTCTTTATCATGCTAAGAGGAGCAGGAAAAAGCAAAAAATTTCAGATTTGCACCTTGCAATGTGGAGAAATTACTGTTTGTGCATTTACAATATTAATTGATTTTTGCCATTGAAAAACGTCCAGAAATGTTTGAAGCTACTGACTGAAATGAAAGGAGCTGGCATCTCACTCTCTTTGAATCTTCTTTATCATGCTAAGAGGAGCAGGAAAAAGCAAAAAATTTCAGAATTGCACCTTGCAATGCGGAGAAATTACTGTTTGTGTATTTACAATATTCATTGATTTTTGCCATTGAAAAACATCATGTTATTCATATACCAGAAATGTTTGAAGCTACTGACTGAATGAAAAGAGCTGGCATCTCACTCTCTTTGAATCTTCTTTATCATGCTAAGAGGAGCAGGAAAAAGCAAAAAATTTCAGAATTGCACCTTGCAATGTGGAGAAATTACTGTTTGTGCATTTACAATATTCATTGATTTTTGCCATTGGAAAACGTCCAGAAATGTTTGAAGCTACTGACTGAATGAAAGGAGCTGGCATCTCACTCTCTTTGAATCTTCTTTATCATGCTAAGAGGAGCAGGAAAAAGCAAAAAATTTCAGAATTGCACCTTGCAATGCGGAGAAATTACTGTTTGTGCATTTACAATATTCATTGATTTTTGCCATTGAAAATATCATGTTATTCATATACCAGAAATGTTTGAAGCTACTGACTGAATGAAAAGAGCTGGCATCTCACTCTCTTTGAATCTTCTTTATCATGCTAAGAGGAGCAGGAAAAAGCAAAAATTTCAGAATTGCACCTTGCAATGTGGAGAAATTACTGTTTGTGCATTTACAATATTCATTGATTTTTGCCATTGAAAAACGTCCAGAAATGTTTGAAGCTACTGACTGAATGAAAGGAGCTGGCATCTCACTCTCTTTGAATCTTCTTTATCATGCTAAGAGGAGCAGGGAAAAAGGCAAAAAATTTCAGATTTGCACCTTGCAATGTGGAGAAATTACTGTTTGTGCATTACAATATTCATTGATTTTTGCCATTGAAAAACGTCCAGAAATGTTTGAAGCTACTGACTGAATGAAAGGAGCTGGCATCTCACTCTCTTTAAATCTTCTTTATCATGCTAAGAGGGCAGGAAAAAGCAAAAAATTTCAGAATTGCACCTTGCAATGCAGGAGAAATTACTGTTTGTGCATTTACAATATTCATTGATTTTTGCCTTTGAAAACATCATGTTATTCATATACCAGAATTGTTTGAAGCTACTGACTGAATGAAAAGAGCTGGCATCTCACTCTCTTTGAATCTTCTTTATCATGCTAAGAGGAGCAGAAAAAGCAAAAAATTTCAGAATTGCACCTTGCAATGTGGAGAAATTACTGTTTGTGCATTTACAATATTCATTGATTTTTGCCATTCAAAAACGTCCAGAAATGTTTGAAGCTACTGACTGAATGAAAGGAGCTGGCATCTCACTCTCTTTGAATCTTCTTTATCATGCTAAGAGGAGCAGGAAAAAGCAAAAAATTTCAGAATTGCACCTTGCAATGCGGAGAAATTACTGTTTGTGCATTTACAATATTCATTAATTTTTGCCATTGAAAAATATCATGTTATTCATATACCAGAAATGTTTGAAGCTACTGACTGAATGAAAAGAGCTGGCATCTCACTCTCTTTGAATCTCCTTTATCATGCTAAGAGGAGCAGGAAAAAGCAAAAAATTTCAGAATTGCACCTTGCAATGTGGAGAAATTACTGTTTGTGCATTTACAATATTCATTGATTTTTGCCATTGAAAAACGTCCAGAAATGTTTGAAGCTACTGACTGAATGAAAGGAGCTGGCATCTCACTCTCTTTGAATCTTCTTTATCATGCTAAGAGGAGCAGGAAAAAGCAAAAAATTTCAGAATTGCACCTTGCAATGCGGAGAAATTACTGTTTGTGTATATACAATATTCATTGATTTTTGCCATTGAAAAACATCATGTTATTCATATACCAGAAATGTTTGAAGCTACTGACTGAATGAAAAGAGCTGGCATCTCACTCTCTTTGAATCTTCTTTATCATGCTAAGAGGAGCAGGAAAAAGCAAAAAATTTCAGAATTGCACCTTGCAATGTGGAGAAATTACTGTTTGTGCATTTACAATATTCATTGATTTTTGCCATTGAAAAACGTCCAGAAATGTTTGAAGCTACTGACTGAATGAAAGGAGCTGGCATCTCACTCTCTTTGAATCTTCTTTATCATGCTAAGAGGAGCAGGAAAAAGCAAAAAATTTCAGAATTGCACCTTGCAATGCGGAGAAATTACTGTTTGTGCATTTACAATATTCATTGATTTTTGCCATTGAAAAACATCATGTTATTCATATACCAGAAATGTTTGAAGCTACTGACTGAATGAAAAGAGCTGGCATCTCACTCTCTTTGAATCTTCTTTATCATGCTAAGAGGAGCAGGAAAAAGCAAAAAATTTCAGAATTGCACCTTGCAATGTGGAGAAATTACTGTTTGTGCATTTACAATATTCATTGATTTTTGCCATTGAAAAACGTCCAGAAATGTTTGAAGCTACTGACTGAATGAAAGGAGCTGGCATCTCACTCTCTTTGAATCTTCTTTATCATGCTAAGAGGAGCAGGAAAAAGGAAAAGATTTCAGAATTGCACATGGCAATGTGGAGAAATTACTGTTTGTGCATTTACAATATTCATTGATTTTTGCCATTGAAAAACGTCCAGAAATGTTTGAAGCTACTGACTGAATGAAAGGAGCTGGCATCTCACTCTCTTTGAATCTTCTTTATCATGCTAAGAGGAACAGGAAAAAGCAAAAATTTCAGAATTGCACCTTGCAATGCGGAGAAATTACTGTTTGTGCATTTACAATATTCATTGATTTTTGCCATTGTAAAGCATCATGTTATTCATATACCAGAAATGTTTGAAGCTACTGACTGAATGAAAAGAGCTGGCATCTCACTCTCTTTGAATCTTCTTTATCATGCTAAGAGGAGCAGGAAAAAGCAAAAAATTTCAGAATTGCACCTTGCAATGTGGAGAAATTACTGTTTGTGCATTTACAATATTCATTGATTTTTGCCATTGAAAAACGTTCCAGAAATGTTTGAAGCTACTGACTGAATGAAAGGAGCTGGCATCTCACTCTCTTTGAATCTTCTTTATCATGCTAAGAGGAGCAGGAAAAAGCAAAAAATTTCAGAATTGCACCTTGCAATGCGGAGAAATACTGTTTGTGCATTTACAATATTCATTGATTTTTGCCATTGAAAAACATCATGTTATTCATATACCAGAAATGTTTGAAGCTACTGACTGAATGAAAAGAGCTGGCATCTCACTCTCTTTCATTCTTCTTTATCATGCTAAGAGGAGCAGGAAAAGCAAAAAATTTCAGATTTGCACCTTGCAATGTGGAGAAATTACTGTTTGTGCATTAACAATATTCATTGATTTTTGCCATTGAAAAACGTCCAGAAATGTTTGAAGCTACTGACTGAATGAAAGGAGCTGGCATCTCACTCTCTTTAAATCTTCTTTATCATGCTAAGAAGGGCAGGAAAAAGCAAAAAATTTCAGAATTGCACCTTGCAATGGAGAAATTACTGTTTGTGCATTTACAATATTCATTGATTTTTGCCTTTGAAAAACATCATGTTATTCATATACCAGAATTGTTTGAAGCTACTGACTGAATGAAAAGAGCTGGCATCTCACTCTCTTTTAATCTTCTTTATCATGCTAAGAGGAGCAGGAAAAAGCAAAAATTTCAGAATTGCACCTTGCAATGTGGAGAAATTACTGTTTGTGCATTTACAATATTCATTGATTTTTGCCATTGAAAACGTCCAGAAATGTTTGAAGCTACTGACTGAATGAAAGGAGCTGGCATCTCACTCTCTTTGAATCTTCTTTATCATGCTAAGAGGAGCAGGAAAAAGCAAAAAATTTCAGAATTGCACCTTGCAATGCGGAGAAATTACTGTTTGTGCATTTACAATATTCATTAATTTTTGCCATTGAAAAATATCATGTTATTCATATACCAGAAATGTTTGAAGCTACTGACTGAATGAAAAGAGCTGGCATCTCACTCTCTTTGAATCTCCTTTATCATGCTAAGAGGAGCAGGAAAAAGCAAAAAATTTCAGAATTGCACCTTGCAATGTGGAGAAATTACTGTTTGTGCATTTACAATATTCATTGATTTTTGCCATTGAAAAACGTCCAGAAATGTTTGAAGCTACTGACTGAATGAAAGGAGCTGGCATCTCACTCTCTTTGAAACTTCTTTATCATGCTAAGAGGAGCAGGAAAAAGCAAAAAATTTCAGAATTGCACCTTGCAATGCGGAGAAATTACTGTTTGTGCATTTACAATATTCATTGATTTTTGCCATTGAAAAACATCATGTTATTCATATACCAGAAATGTTTGAAGCTACTGACTGAATGAAAAGAGCTGGCATCTCACTCTCTTTGAATCTTCTTTATCATGCTAAGAGGAGCAGGAAAAAGCAAAAAATTCAGAATTGCACCTTGCAATGTGGAGAAATTACTGTTTGTGCATTTACAATATTCATTGATTTTTGCCATTGAAAAACGTCCAGAAATGTTTGAAGCTACTGACTGAATGAAAGGAGCTGGCATCTCACTCTCTTTGAATCTTCTTTATCATGCTAAGAGGAGCAGGAAAAAGCAAAATCTTTCAGAATTGCACCTTGCAATGCGGAGAAATTACAGTTTGTGCATTTACAATATTCATTGATTTTTGCCATTGAAAAACATCATGTTATTCATATACTAGAAATGTTTGAAGCTACTGACTGAATGAAAAGAGCTGGCATCTCACTCTCTTTCATTCTTCTTTATCATGCTAAGAGGAGCAGGGAAAAAGCAAAAAATTTCAGATTTGCACCTTGCAATGTGGAGAAATTACTGTTTGTGCATTTACAATATTAATTGATTTTTGCCATTGAAAACGTCCAGAAATGTTTGAAGCTACTGACTGAAATGAAAGGAGCTGGCATCTCACTCTCTTTGAATCTTCTTTATCATGCTAAGAGGAGCAGGAAAAAGCAAAAAATTTCAGAATTGCACCTTGCAATGCGGAGAAATTACTGTTTGTGTATTTACAATATTCATTGATTTTTGCCATTGAAAAACATCATGTTATTCATATACCAGAAATGTTTGAAGCTACTGACTGAATGAAAAGAGCTGGCATCTCACTCTCTTTGAATCTTCTTTATCATGCTAAGAGGAGCAGGAAAAAGCAAAAAATTTCAGAATTGCACCTTGCAATGTGGAGAAATTACTGTTTGTGCCATTTACAATATTCATTGATTTTTGCCATTGGAAAACGTCCAGAAATGTTTGAAGCTACTGACTGAATGAAAGGAGCTGGCATCTCACTCTCTTTGAATCTTCTTTATCATGCTAAGAGGAGCAGGAAAAAGCAAAAAATTTCAGAATTGCACCTTGCAATGCGGAGAAATTACTGTTTGTGCATTTACAATATTCATTGATTTTGCCATTGAAAAATATCATGTTATTCATATACCAGAAATGTTTGAAGCTACTGACTGAATGAAAAGAGCTGGCATCTCACTCTCTTTGAATCTTCTTTATCATGCTAAGAGGAGCAGGAAAAAGCAAAAAATTTCCAGAATTGCACCTTGCAATGTGGAGAATTACTGTTTGTGCATTTACAATATTCATTGATTTTTGCCATTGAAAAACGTCCAGAATGTTTGAAGCTACTGACTGAATGAAAGGAGCTGGCATCTCACTCTCTTTGAATCTTCTTTATCATGCTAAGAGGAGCAGGAAAAAGCAAAAAATTTCAGATTTGCACCTTGCAATGTGGAGAAATTACTGTTTGTGCATTAACAATATTCATTGATTTTTGCCATTGAAAAACGTCCAGAATGTTTGAAGCTACTGACTGAATGAAAGGAGCTGGCATCTCACTCTCTTTAAATCTTCTTTATCATGCTAAGAGGGGCAGGAAAAAGCAAAAAATTTCAGAATTGCACCTTGCAATGGAGAAATTACTGTTTGTGCATTTACAATATTCATTGATTTTTGCCTTTGAAAAACATCATGTTATTCATATACCAGAATTGTTTGAAGCTACTGACTGAATGAAAAGAGCTGGCATCTCACTCTCTTTGAATCTTCTTTATCATGCTAAGAGGAGCAGGAAAAAGCAAAAAATTTCAGAATTGCACCTTGCAATGTGGAGAAATTACTGTTTGTGCATTTACAATATTCATTGATTTTTGCCATTCAAAACGTCCAGAAATGTTTGAAGCTACTGACTGAATGAAAGGAGCTGTCATCTCACTCTCTTTGAATCTTCTTTATCATGCTAAGAGGAGCAGGAAAAAGCAAAAAATTTTCAGAATTGCACCTTGCAATGCGGAGAAATACTGTTTGTGCATTTACAATATTCATTAATTTTTGCCATTGAAAAATATCATGTTATTCATATACCAGAAATGTTTGAAGCTACTGACTGAATGAAAGAGCTGGCATCTCACTCTCTTTGAATCTCCTTTATCATGCTAAGAGGA